>NC_041384.1:247128694-247182300 GCF_002162155.2 Triticum dicoccoides | reverse complement strand
GCGCGCCCCCTACCTCGTGGCCTCCCTGTTGGTTGCTTGACGTAGGGTCCAAGTCTCATGGATCTTGTTCGTTCCAAAAATCACGTTCCCGAAGGTTTCATTCCGTTTGGACTCCGTTTGAAATTCCTTTTCTTCGAAACCCTAAAATAGGAAAAAAAACATCAATTCTGGGCTGGGCCTCTAGTTAATAGGTTAGTCCCAAAAATAATATAGAAGTGTATAATAGAGCCCAAAAATGTCCAAAACAGTAGATAATATAGCATGGAGCAATCAAAAATTATAGATACGTTGGAGACATATCAGGGGTTTGGATGAACACTTCCCGGTGGGGGGTTGGATGAACAGGAACCCGTGGTAGTAGAGGTCGTTGTCGTTGGATGAACAGGACCCCGATCGATCGAGCCGGTGTATGAACAGGACCCCGTGGAGGGCTGGATGAATAGGACCCCGTGGAGAGCTAGTTGAACAATAGCTGATGGAGGGCTGGATGAACATAAGCCCGTGGAGGGGTGGTTGAACAGGACCCCGTGGAGAGGGTTGGTTGAACAGTAGCCAGTGGAGGAGCACGCGGTGGACGCTGGATGAATAGGAGCCCGTGGATGAACAGTCACGGGTGGAGGCTAGAGGAGGTCGACGGTGGATGAACAGTAGCCCGTGGAGGCAGTCGACGGTGGAGATGAACAGTAGCCCGTGGAGTCCCGTTTTGCGGTACGCCACACCCCTCCTGATGAACAGGACCCCCGTTTCGACCGTAGCGCTGCAACACAAGTCCGTTTCCTTCGTTTTGCGGTACGCCACACCCCTCCCGATCAACAGGACCCCGTTTCACAGTAGGAGGTCTGTTTCCTCCGTTTTGTGGTACGCTAGACCCCTCCCGATGAACAGGATCCCGTTTCGACCGTGGCCGGTCGAACACAAGGCCATTTCCTCCTTTCTGCGGTACGCCAGGCCTCGTTTCCATCGGCTGTTCCGTCCAAGCCAGTTGGCTCCTGATGAACAGCACGCGTTTCGTTGCCTCCCGATGAACACGATGCATTCCGTTGCCTCCCCATGAACACGACAATGGCGCAGCTTCTTCGTTCTGACCCAGCCATGTACACGAGCCCTGGCCATACTATGCACGAGCAGGCGTTCGAGACCCCGCCCGTATGTACGTACGTGGCAATATTTACTTTCTTGCACCCTAGCCATTGTACGTACATGTACATGCTATGTGCGCGCCTCTACTACGACACATGCGCGCCTCAACTACGAGACGTGCGCGCCTCTACATCGACCAGTATGTACGTACACGTTCGCGGCCAGAATGACAACGCTACGTACGCTTCGACCAGGTGGGTCCCGACTGTCAGGCACTTCCTTGCGTGTGAAGATGTAGCTGGTGGGTCCCAGCAGTCAGCGCGGCGAATCATTTTTTCATGAAATACAGTGTCCCGTCCGGTGGGTCCCTGTTGTCGGGTGGAGTAATCATTATTTTCCGCGTAATAAGGACACACTTCCTTACTGCGGCCGTGGACCCAGCTGTCAGCCTCTCCACGTATAATACTCTCCCGATGGAAGTCGTTCGTTGACCACATTGACCACGCCGCGCCGAGAGCACCAAGGCGGTGGACGACGGTGAGGCCTACGAAGGGGATGACGCGGGGCCGGGGAAGACACGACAATGGATGCCCACGTGGAGAGGAGTACAAGGGTTCACTGGATCGGCTGCGGTGTGAGGATGCTGTCACCGTAGGGCCTGGCCAGCGGTGGGAGTGGTAGGGGGCAGTGAGGCCTCCGTGGCAGCACAGCTGGCCATGGGAGGCAGGAGCAGGCGGCACGACTGGCGCTGCTTTGGGCAGCAGGAGGCTTCTGTACAACATTTTTAAGTCACTGAGCTCAATTAATAACTTAAGAAAAAAGTTAGAGTACAGTGGAACCTCATTAAAAGCTGTCACGAGCGAACAAATAATTTAACGGGTCCCACTTGTGCATGTGTGCATGTGTGTGTGTGTGTGTGTGTGTGAGAGAGAGAGAGAGAGAGAGAGAGAGAGAGACCCATCGGCCGATGCTCGTAAATACATATTTCAGCCATATGCATTGATGATGCTCAGTAAAAACTTATATAGTTGACACAATCATATAGAACATCATAGCATACTGAACTTGCATACAAAAATTTCACGCAGGCAGCACAATTAGGGTGGAAGCAGTGGATCGCTACGGGTAGGGCTATGTTGAAACCAACGAACTCGTACATAATGGTTCATCGTCTTTATCAATGACGGGGAAATATCTTGAATGCTGTGCAAAGAAAACAGACAGAAAGTTTAGGTAAGTTGACGTACAACCCTTTCTAAAAAAAGTTTAGGTAAAAAAATAGAACAGGTCATAATCAAATGTACTGGCACATCAGTGCTTCACACCCATAGCTCGGATTTAACTAGTACAGTATCTGACAAGATTCAGTTGTTACCTCAAATTACAGCACATCCAGGCAGCCAGCCCTGCCTCTTCTCCCAAAGAAGTAGTGGCCTCCGCCGCGCGATGGAGTAGGCCCTGTGCCATCCATTGTTCCGAGCAACACGGGGATGGTCTGACATTGAATCCTATAATGGACATCGTCGACGGACCCGGGCACCAGCAGCGGCGACAGGACTTCGATTGATAGATTGACTACTTCTTCGACATGCACAAACACTCGATACAGGTACATCCCTAACATGGTCCACGACGGCCTTGGTGGCGATGAATAGTACAACCCCAGTTCCTGCACCGGTATCTCAACACCAATCACCTTCAGTATGGTGGACGGATTCTTCATCCATGCCATAACCGTCAAATCCCAGCTGTCTGGAGGAACAAACATACTTGCGAGCTCACCTCCAAGGTCGTTGATAAGCTCATTCATTGACTCCCTGTTCCAAGCACGTCGAGGTATGCCGTGGAAGGTAAGATTTGTTAAAAACTAAAGCTCAAAGGGCACCGAGCCCCATCCTGGGTGCCACCGATCAAAGCTCACCAGTGCGCCATCGTAGAACAAACGCCGGGAAGATTCAAACACATGACTGCAGTCAAAAGTTGACCAGAACCTGACGAAGAAATCAGCCGGTGGCGGATAGACTTCGATGAGCAAGTCACTTATTTGGATGCCGTGCGCAATGCCAACAACTTTGACAAGGTCATCTGGTGAGATGGGAGGTCGGTCGCCGTTGATGGTTACCATCAGAACTTTGCCGGCAAACTAGTCGTCAAGCACCGCCATGCCACTCTTGAGCGACAGCAAGCAGCGCCCGAAGGCAGGACAGACCTTAGAGATCCGTGTTGACCAGCGACATGATAGTGCGCTTGAGTACAGGGAGTACAGAGGGGTATTTGGGGGAACTAGAGTAGGAATCGAGATTCCAGAGGTGGGGGAGATTGGGGATGAAAAGGTAGCATGAATTTCGAACATGCACAAATATGCTCCCGGCGTGCAAGTGCACAAAAACACCAGTGGCGCCCACATGTTGGCCTAAGAGTCCATATTTTTTTTGAGAGCCCGACCTTTTTTTGAGGATCTTTTGAGAACCCGGCCTGAGAGTCATAATTGACCTATTTGGCATTGCATTACTACTCGGCCCTGATACGTCTCTGTTGTATCTACTTTTCCAAACACTTTTGCCCTTGTTTTGCACTCTAAATTGCATGATTTGAATGGAACTAACCTAGACTGACGCTGTTTTCAGTAGAATTGCTATGGTGTTATTTTTGTGCAAAAATAGAAGTTCTCGGAATGACCTGAAGATCAACGGAGCATTATTCTGGAACATATAATGAAGATTGGAAGGAAGATCCACGTCAGGGGGTGTCCCACCTGTCCACAAGCGTGGGGGCGCGCCTGCCCCCCTGGGCGTGCCCACCTGCCTCGTGGGCCCCCTGACGCTCCACCGACCTCAACCTGGACTCCATATATTCACTTTCGGAGAGAAAAAACCAGGGGAGAAGGATTCATTGCGTTTTACAATATGGAGCCATTGCCAAGCCCTAAACTCTCTCGGGAGGGCTGATCTGGAGTCCGTTCAGGGCTCCGGAGAGGGGAATCCGTCGCCATCGTCATCATCAACCTTCCTCCATCACCAATTTCATGATGCTCACCACCGTGCGTGAGTAATTCCATCGTAGGCTTGCTGGACGATGATGGGTTGGATGAGATTTATCATGTAATCGAGTTAGTTTTGTTAGGGTTTGATCCCTAGTATCCACTATGTTCTGAGATTGATGTTGCTATGACTTTGCTATGCTTAATGCTTGTCACTAGGGCCCGATTGCCATGATTTCAGATGTGAACATATTATGTTTTCACCAATATATGAGAGTTCTAGATCCTATCTTGCAAGTCTATAGTCACCTATTATGTGTTATGATCCGTTAACCCCGAAGTGACAATAATCGGGATACTTACCGGTGATGATCGTAGTTTGAGGAGTTCATGTATTCACTATGTGTTAATGCTTTGTTCCGGTACTCTATTAAAAGGAGGCCTTAATATCCCTTAGTTTCCAATAGGACCCCGCTGCCATGGGAGGGTAGGACAAAATATGTCATGCAAGTTCTTTTCCATAAGCACGTATGACTATATTCAGAATACATGCCTACATTACATTGATGAACAGGAGCTAGTTCTGTGTCATCCTAGGTTATGACTGTTGCATGATGAACGACATCCGACATAATTCTCCATCACCGATCCATTGCCTACGAGCTTTCCATATATTGTTCTTTGCGTATTTACTTTTCCGTTGCTATTGTTATCATCACTATAAAATACCAAACACATTACTTTTGCTACTGTTACTTTTGCTATCTTTACCACTTCTATCATATTACTTTTCTACTAAATACCCTGCTGCAGATATTAAGTTTCCAGGTGTGGTTGAATTGACAACTCAGTTGCTAATACTTGAGAATATTCTTTGGCTCCCCTTTTGTCGAATCAATAAATTTGGGTTGAATACTCTACCCTCGAAAACTGTTGCGATCCCCTATACTTGTGGGTTATCAAGACTATTTTCTGGCGCCGTTGCCGGGGAGCATAGCTCTATTCTTTGAGTCACTTGGGATTTGTATCTGCTTATCATTATGAAGAACTTAAAAGACGCTAAAACAAAATTTTATCCCTCAACTACAAGGGGGGGTAAGGAACTGCCATCTAGCTCTGCACTTCATTCACCTTCTGTTTTTAGTAAGCTTGCAACACCTATACCTGCTTCTGCTATTAATTCTGATATGTCACATGTTATTGATGATGCCACTTCTGCTATGGACGATAATTATGATGAAATTACTTCTATGCTTGATACTACTGTGCCACTTGGTGAATTTCTTGATGAACAACTTCCTAGGGCTAGAGAGAATGAAATTGTTGAAACTGATAATATTGATGAAAGTGATGATGAAGACTCTCCCCCCTAGATATGAATTACCTATTGTGCCTGAGTGCTATGTTATGGATGAACAAACTGCTAGAGATTTTCTTGCTTGCAATGATAGGAGTTATCTTAAGAAATTATTAGCTAAGCTGAAACAAAAAACTTTGAATGCTAGAATGACATATGATCCTGCTTATGGTACTTCACCTATCTTTGTTACTGATAAGGATTATGATTTCTCTATTGATCCTGAGATAATTACTTTAGTTGAATCTAATCCTTTCTATGGTTATGAATCTGAAACTGTTGTGGCACATCTTACTAAATTAAATGATATAGCCACCCTGTTCACTAATGATGAGAAAACTCACTATTATTATATCCTTATATTATTTCCGTTCTCATTAAAGGGTGATGCTAAGATATGGTTTAATTCTCTTCATCCTGGTTGTGTGTGTAGTCCCCAGGATATGATTTATTACTTCTGTGCTAAATATTTCCCCGCTCATAAGAAACAAGCTGCTTTAAGGGAAATATATAATTTTGTGCAAATTGAAGAAGAGAGTCTCCCACAAGCTTGGGGGAGGCTTCTCCAATTACTTAATGCTTTGCCTGATCATCCTCTTAAGAAAAATGAAATACTTGATATCTTTTATAATGGACTAACCGATGCTTCCAGAGACCACCTGGACAGTTGTGCTGGTTGTGTTTTCAGGGAAAGAACAACAGATGAAGCTGAAATTCTATTGAATAATATGTTGACTAATGAAAATAATTGAAAACTTCCTGATCCAATTCCTGAACCAACTCCTAAGCCAACTCCGAAGAAGAGGGGTATTCTATTTCTCAGTCTTGAAGATATGCAAGAGGCAAAGAAATCTATGAAGGAAAAGGGTATTGAAGCAGAAGATGTTAAGAATTTACCTCCTATTGAAGAAATACATGGTCTTAATTTACCGCTTGTTGAAGAAATTCATGGTCTTGATAACCCGACACAGGTAGTAAAGGTAAATTCTCTCTATAGATATGATAGAGCTGAAATCCCATTTACTAAGTTTTCTAGCCCATGCTTGGATGAGTTTGATGACTTTATGATTAAACAAGAAAACTTCAATGCTTATTTTGGTAGAGAATTAAAATGCAATGCTAATATGCTCGAACACTTGGGTGATTATATGGCTAATGTTAAAGGTGAACTTAAACTTATTAGTAAACATGCTTCTATGGTTACCACTCAAGTAGAACAAGTACTTAAAGCTCAGAATGATTTGCTCAATGAATTGAATAGTAAGAAAAATGATAATGTTGTTAGAGTTATGACTAGAGGTGGTAAAATGACTCAGGAACCTTTGTATCCTGAGGGCCATCCTAAGAGATTGAGCAAGATTCTCAGAGAAATATTATTGATGCACCTAGTCCTTCTAAGAGGAAGAAAAAGAAAAATGATAGGACTTTGCATGCTTCTAGTGAACCTGTTGTAGACACACCTAAGAATCCTAATGATATTTCTATTTCTGATACTGAAACGCAACCAGGTAATGAGCATGAACCTAGTAATAATGTTAATGACGATGTTCATGTTGATGCTCAACCTAGCAATGATAATGATGTAGAGATTGAACCTGTTGTTGATCTTGATAACCCACAATCAAAGAATCAACGTTATGATAAGAGAGACATTGTTGCTAGGAAGTATGGTAAGGAAAGAGAACCATGGGTTCAGAAACCCATGCCTTTTCCTCCTAAACCATCCAAGAAAAAGGATGATGAGGATTTTGAGCGCTTTGCTGAAATGATTAGACCTATCTTCTTGCGTATGCGTTTGACTGATATGCTCAAAATGAATCCCTATGCTAAGTATATGAAAGAAATTGTTACAAATAAAAGAAAGATACCGGAAGCTGAAATTTCCACCATGCTTGCTAATTATACTTTTAAAGGTGGAATACCAAAGAAACTAGGAGATCCCGGAGTACCAACTATACCATGCTCCATTAAAAGAAATTATGTTAAAACTGCTTTATGTGATCTTGGAGCTGGTGTTAGTGTTATGCCACTCTCTTTATATCGTAGACTTGATTTGAATAAGTTGACACCTACTGAACTATCTTTGCAAATGGCTGATAAATCAACTGCTATACCTGTCGGTATTTGTGAGGATGTGCCTGTTGTGGTTGCAAACGTTCCTATTTTAATGGACTTTGTTATCCTTGATATTCCCGAGGACGATAGTATGTCTATTATTCTTGGAAGACCCTTTTTGAATACTGCAGGGGCTGTTATTGATTGCACCAAAGCCAATGTCACTTTTCACGCTAATGGCAATGAGCATACGATACACTTTCCGAGGAAACAACCTCAAGTTCATAGTATAAACTCTATTGGAAAAATTCCATCGATTATTTTTGGAGGTTTTGAATTTCCTCTTCCTACTGTTAAGAAGAAATATGATATTATTATTGTTGGGGATGTGCATATCCCCGTTGAGGTAACCTAGTGTTATTTGAAAGTTCTCCGGTTCCATGCTATTCGGAATGAGTTTGTTAACAAGACTTGATCAACCTTGTTAGTGGATTCTTTTTGATTAGCATGAGATGGATGAATTTAGAAAACACAACTCTCTGTACCCTCTTTTTACTTTCTGTTATTTATATTGAAATAAAGCAAAATAGTATTTTTTCTGTCTGTTTTCTGAATTTTCAATGCAATGAGAAATACCCCGAAAATAAAAGTTCTCCAAATGCCCTGAAATTTAAATATGATTTTTTCTAGAATATTTCAGAATATCTGGCACTGAGAACACAGCAGGGGGAGCAAGCACCTGGCCACGAGGGTGGAGGGCTTGCCCTACCCCCTTGGGCGTGCCCCCTACCTCGTGGGCCCATGGTGGCTCCCCTCCACTTATTCTAGCTACCACACACTCCTTGTTCCTCCCACAAACACCACTAACCAGCTCAAACCCGAGTCCAAGCTCATTTTGCTGCCATTTTCGATCTCCTTGCTCAAAGCACCTCTCACAAATCTGCTTTGGGGGATTGTTCCTTGGTATGTGACTCCTCCAATGGTCCAATTAGTTTTTGTTCTAGTGCTTTATTCATTGCATATTTTTGCTGCTTAGGTGACCCTGTTCTTGAGCTTGCATGTCAAATTTATATGGTTAAAAGTAGTTTTGATGCAAGATATCGCCTCTAGGCACTTGTAGGAGTAGTTGCTATCAATATTGTTGAGATTGGTTCACTTTTATTTTGAAGTTACTAAAATTTCAGAAATTTTCCAGAGGAAGAAATATGTTTAGGAAAATGTACCAAGGTGGTCCTTCAAGGAAGCATGGACCCAGGCTCGCAATGCGCGATGCCGATGAAGAACCACCGAGGGAAGCTCAAGTGCGGGCTTGTGAATGGCCTTCAGAGGACTTTATGGATCCAGTAGGAATCAAGGAAGAATTTAACGCATATGTGCGTAATGCTGATCTTGAGAGCTTCGAGGCAGACAAATGCCACCAGTACCACTATCTCACTGATTCCTTTGTGAGGAGGTTTGAATTTTCATCATCACGCAATTCTCAAACTGTCATGTTTGATCTCTATCAAAATTCTTATACTATGGACTTAGAGGATTTTAACACTGCTTGCAAACTTCCACAATGGGGTAGTCCTAACGAACCTCGCCAATCTGAATTTAGAGATTTTCTTGCTAGTATAACTATGGGGGAATCTAGAAACATAACACAAGCTACCATAGGGAGCATTCATTTTCCTGCTATACATTATTTTGCTCTCTTCATAGGTAGGTGCATAAACGGTAAGGATGAAGCATGTCACATGTGTGTCCCTGACCTTAGTGTTCTCAGGAGTGCTGTATTAGAAGATAGACATTATAATTTGGGAGCCATTGTTGCACGTAGGTTGCATAATAATAGATTTAGTGGAGATTTCTTCAGTGGAATTTATGCAACCCGTCTAGCTAATTTTCATGGTGTACCATACGTGGTTATGATATTGAGTTGCCTCCTTTTTATTTGGATTATGAGGCCATGGTCCGTCATCAGTTTATTGAGAGGAACGATCAGTTCCTCCAGTACCGACTAATCTTTGACAGATGACACACCTATCACGTCGTGCTCCCTACTCCTGCTTTCTTTGACTTTCAGGCAAAAAGGGAGATATGTTATAACCAGGGAGGAGGCGGACGAGTATAAGAGGAGGATGGAGACGACCCGTCTCTAAGCGGCAGCTCATGAGGCAATAGCTGCTGCATCTCAGTACGACCCCAACTATCACTTTGGATATCCGACAGGCCAGCTGTGGCCATAGACCAACTTAGAAAAGCCTAAGCTTGGGGGAGTACGTATTTCTCACCGACATTACATTCATGTTCACACACTCATTGCCAGTTGTCGGTGCTCATACTTTTTCATTGTATCATCCATGCTAGTTTATTTTCCTTTTTATGCTTTCTTCTTGTGTGTTTAATAAACCTTAAGAAAAACAAAAAAATAGTTGTAGCTTTTAATTAGTTTACTTTCCATGCTTGTAGTAGTAATTAAAAAGAAAACCCAAAAAGATTTCTCGTTCTTCTTTTGCTTGTTGAGAGCTTTCCCATGTAAATAGTTTTATTTCTTTTCTTTCCTTTGGGGGTCGATAGGAGAAGACCATAATTAAAATGTTAAAGTGGCTCTTATATGCATTATTGTTGATCCGACAAAGAGCCCATATTACCTTGTCTTCTCTCTTGAATTGAATGCTTGCAGATTCCAGCTTAGTCCAATGCACGTGCACTATTATTATTATGCACACTATTCAGTCATGCAAGTGAAATGCAATAATGATGTTTATATGATGGACTGACTGAGATGAGAAAAGCTAGTATGAACTCGACCTCTCTTGTTTTTGTAAATATGATTAGTTCATCGTTCCTGATTCAGCCTATATGAATAAACATGTTTGTAATGACAATTAGATATTATAGTTGCTTATGTCATGCTTAATTAGCTAGGAGCTTATAATGGTTTACCTTGCGTGTCAACATGCTATTGAAATGGTTGTGATGTGGTATGATAGGGTGGTATCCTCTTTTGAACGATTCAAGTGGCTTGACTTGGCACATGTTCACGCACATAGTTGAAACAAAATCAACATAACCTCTACAATATTTATGTTCATGGTGAATTATATCCTACTCATGCTTGCATTCGGTGTTGATTAATTTTAATGCATGTTCATGACTGTTGTCGCTCTCTAGTTGGTCGCTTCCCAGTCTTTTGCTAGCCTTCACCTATACTAAGCAGGAATACTGATTGTGCATCAAATTCCATAAACCCCAAAGTTATTCCATATGAGTCCACCATACCTACCTATATACGGTATCTACCTGCCGTTCCAAGTAAATTTGTATGTGCCAAACTCTAAACCTTCAAATAAATATCCTGTTTTGTATGCTCGAATAGCTCATGTATCAACTAGGGATGTCCGTATCTTCCATGTTAGGCGGGTTATTCTCAAGAGGAGTGGACTCCGCTCCTCACTCACGAGAAAATAGCTGGTCACCGGGATGCCCAGTCCCATGCTTAATGCAAATCAAATCAAAATAACTGCAAACAAAACTCCCCCGGGACTCTTGTTAGTTGGAGGCACTCGTTCTTTCGAGCAAGCCATGGATTGATGCTTATTGGTGGAGGGGGAGTCTAAACTTTAACATTCTGTTTTGGGAACCGCCTATAATGTGTGTAGCATGGAAGATATCGCCATCTCTTGGTTGTTATGTTGACAATGAAAGTATACCGCTCAAAATATTATTCATATCTATTTCAAAACCGATCTCTGGAACCTCTACAAATCCCTGCTTCCCTCTGCGAAGGGCCTATCTATTTACTTTTATGTTGAGTCATCACCCTCTTATTAAAAAGCATCAGTTGGAGAGCACTGCTATCATTTACATACATTACTGTTAGTTTACATTGAGTATGACTTGATTGGATCTCTTTTACCATGAATTACAATGTCTGGTCAGTCCTTGATCTTTAAAGGTGCTCTGCATTTACGTTTTGTGGTCTCAGAAAGGGCTGGCGAGATACCATCTTGTTATATCATATCATGATTGTTTTGAGAAAGTGTTGTCATCTGAGATTTATTATTATTGCTCGCTAGTTGATTATGTCATTAATATAAGTAAACATGAGACCTAAATGTTATTGTGAATATGGTTAGTTCATAATCTTTGCTGAAAACTTGAATGTTGGCTCTACATATTTACAACAACAAGAGCAAATAGAGTTTGTAAAAGTTTTTCTTTATCACTTTCAGTCTATCAACTGAATTGCTTGAGGACAAGCAAAGGTTAAAGCTTGGGGGAGTTGATACGTCTCCGTCGTATCAACTTTTCCAAACACTTTTCCCCTTGTTTTGGACTCTAACTTGCATGATTTGAATGGAACTAACCCGTACTGACACTGTTTTCAGCAAAATTGCTATGGTGTTATTTTTGTGCAGAAATAAAAGTTCTCGGAATGACCTGAAAATCAACGGAGCATTATTCTGGAAGATATAATGAAGATTGGAAGGAAGATCCACCTCACGGGGTGTCCCACCTGTCCACGAGGGTGGGGGCGTGCCTGCCCCCTGGGCGCGCCCCCTGCCTTGTGGGCCCCTTGACGCTCCACCGACCTCAACCTGGACTCCATATATTCACTTTCGGGGAGAAAAAACTAGGGGAGAAGGATTCATCGCGTTTTACGATATGGAGCCGCCGCCAACCCATAAACTCTCTCGGGAGGGCTGATCTAGAGTCCGTTCGGGGCTCCGGAGAGGGGGATCCGTCGCCATCATCATCATCAACCTTCCTCCATCACCAATTTCATGATGCTCACCGCTGTGAGTGAGTAGTTCCATCGTAGGCTTGCTGGACGGTGATGGGTTGGATGAGATTTATCATGTAATCGAGTTAGTTTTGTTAGGGTTTGATCCCTAGTATCCATCTTCTGAGATTGATGTTGCTATGACTTTGCTATGCTTAATGCTTGTCACTAGGGCCCGAGTGCCATGATTTTAGATCTGAACCTATTATATTTTCACCAATATATGAGAGTTCTAGATCCTATCTTGCAAGTCTATAGTCACCTATTATGTGTTATAATTCATTAACCCCGAAGTGACAATAATCGGGATACTTACCGGTGATGACCGTAGTTTGAGGAGTTCAAGTATTCACTATGTGTTAATGCTTTGTTCCGGTACTCTATTAAAAGGAGGCCTTAATATCCCTTAGTTTCCAATAGGACCCCACTGCCACGGGAGGGTAGGACAAAAGACGTCATGCAAGTTCTTTTCCATAAGCACGTATGACTATATTCGGAATACATGCCTACATTACATTGATGAACTGGAGCTAGTTCTGTGTCATCCTAGGTTATGACTGTTGCATGATGAACCACATCCAGCATAATTCTCCATCACCGATCCAGTGCCTACGAGCTTTCCATATATTGTTCTTCGCTCATTTACTTTTTCGTTTCTATTGTTATCATCACTATAAAATACCAAAAACATTACTTTTGCTACTGTTACTTTTGCTATCTTTAACTACTATCATATTACTTTGCTACTAAATACCCTACTGCAGATATTAAGTTTCCATGTGTGGTTGAATTGACAACTCGGCTGCTAATACTTGAGAATATTCTTTGGCTCCCCTTGTGTCGAATCAATAAATTTGGGTTGAATACTCTACCCTCGAAAACTATTCTGATCCCCTATACTGGTAGGTCATCTGGCCCATATTCAACGACACTTCACTGGCCCAAACAAGTGTACATCATTGAAAAGACACTGAGCTCAAATTATAACTTGAAAAAAGGAGATATACCCTGAACACTGGAGAATGGCGATGCCCTCATTTAGCCCACCAACAGTTCGAGACAATATATAGTTCGAAACAATGATATATACAACATGCAAACACTGACTGGTGACTACTACTGACATAAACAGCAAGACATGATAGTTAATAAGAAGTCTTGCTACACCACCAAAACGCACCCATCTGCAGCGCTCAGACTCTCGTGATCCAGACGAGAATGACATTCTAAATAGCGGCAACTATTACATAGTAAGAGTGACATAGACGAGGATGACCAAATGACAAGAAATATGCATAACAAAAGAGAGAACTACCCATCCAGAACAAGCAGCAAAGACAACAAGTCATTCGAAGAGGGATGATCCAACACCATCATAATTTGTAGCCCCCCCTCAGCCACAAGTGATCCGGAGACACCAGTACTCCACCATTTCGATGCAACAACCCAATTATCTATCAAACTGAAGGTTTGAACCACATCACTGCCTGTCGGACTCGACACAGCCAAGGATCAAAGTTAATCCAAATGCCTTTGTCATTCTCACCTTCTTTTGGCTGCAGGCTGTATCGTTGACAATCAGGGGAGTTTGCTCCCGAACTCCTAGGGCTCGCCGTGTAGACATAGTTTTCCATAGCAAACAGAGCCTCTCTGCCATCAAGGTCCTTGCCAATGGTGATCGCCTGGTTAATCGGATAATTGAGTCCGAGAAATAGAGAGTGTGAACCAAGGCTGTTTACCCGCCTCCAACTCAAAAATCATGAAAGCCCCAACAAGCTGGTATCCTGCTCATAGACGTAATAGCCACTGTCTGGATACTCATGTATTTCACGGTGCTTGCATACAGTGGGGTTTTTGCAATATAACTTTTCTAGCTCATGTGTCTGAATGATCATCAGTCTTTTTCCATCGTCTGATCGAGCGAGGAACCAGTTGTGCTTCCCTGTTTTTGGCAAAGGTGGTGTGATTACAAAGGGCAGTAACTGTAGGGACACTGCGTCATATCAAAAGGACATGCATTGTTAATGTAGGATCAGCATTGTTTAGAGTATGAGTAGGATAATGCAAGGAACAACATTGATATGTCCCTGTTGGAACTGGGAGGAAAATGCAGGGAAATGTATACTGGGTTCGAAAATATAGAAGTGACATGCATGGTTATACTGATGTTATCTCACAATCGATTCTTCACAGGAAACTACCATGTCATGCATGTTATGTAATCATGTTCTGTCCTCACAAACAAATTCTTCAAGGAAACTAACAGACCATGCATTGTTATATACTCATGTTCTGTGGGCAACATTTTTGTGAGCATATTATTCTAGCCATTGATTACTAAAGGGCGAACATAGGTATGTACACATGGTAAGCATTACAGGATTTCACTACTTCCAAATATAGAGTTCTCCATATGCACATTTACTTCCCTAATGTATGGTCAGATGAAACCAACAGTGTGATGCATGTTTCTACATCATGAAAATGAGGAAACTAACATGGAAATTGATACACACTCATATTTAGTAGTATATAGATTACTATAAAATAAGGAGAATATCAAAATCTTCCTAACCGTTTGATTATTCAGGGGTACAAATTGGTCGTAATGACATGCTCACAATCACATGAATTAACTCATTCCAAATATAGTTGATTTACGACGTCTCTAATACATTGCCATAGTTCTACTCGAATTCTACTCAAACAGGGATATGTCAATCATCACAAAAAGTTCAAACAGTGTCATGGCGTCATCATTAACATCAGACGGAATCAACTTACACGCGTCGTCCCAGCAATACGTGGTGCCATCTGCTTTGTCGATCGCGTAGATGATGCCATTGTGTTCAATAGCATCATAGAAGTGTGTATCAGCTTTGATGACGATCCACTGCGAGTTGAGCTGTCTCCAGCTAAAGAAGGCACCGGCGGAAAGATAGGCGAGTCCCTTGTCGAACAAGGCAATTAGCTTGAAGTCTGCATAATCCGCATGTCGTGTGGGCACTTGGTAGATTACAATCTTCTGCAAAACAAGGTGCGTCTAGCTGACGACGTAATCTAGATGACTTGGACCACGACGGTAAAACTCTATATCATCCAATAGAGGAAGGATAATTTCATGGGAGGTCTGGAAGTTCACGAGCACCAACTTTTTCCCGTCTTCTCTGACGACAGCCATCTAGTGGGAGTTCATGCTGACCCAGTACATACCCGCAAGAAGTTTCGGGCGATGGTGATCAGATCGAAGTCAAGGGAAATGATGTATGGCGACCCACTACATACTTTTAAAGAAGTTTCGGCTAATGGAGGTCGGATTGAAGTCGTGGGACATCATGTACGCCCCCGTATAATGGTGAGAAAATCTTGCGAGACCAGATAGCAGCAAGCAGGGTGTCTTGAAAAGCTTAGGCCTCGCTTCAACGATGGTCGTGTGCATGCCCCTCGAGCATGCAGCCAGCCGCAGGACGCTCGACATATCCATACACGAAGAACAGAGGTCGAGGACGTCAATGGGGCGATTGCTCCAATCGCGGCTCATATGGATGCTGCGCGGTTCGCGTTCGGCCATGGTGGAGTTTGGAAGGTGGGGTTTTCGGGGGCTTGATTTACGAGGAGAAGGCTCTCGGTGATGGAGCGGCGAGGGTACGTGGGGGCACAATGAGATGATGAAGAGTGACCTCAGGATCTCCGGTGAGACGGAGATGGATATGGAGTGGTGCTAGGGGGAGGGAGACGAGGCGAGGCATGCTATACAGCGGCGGTGACAGTGACTGCACAGTGCACAAGGTGTGGCTGACTTTGGTAACCCAGACACGCCGCCTGGGTTGGTGTCACCTCGGACGTAGGGTTTTGTCATTTCACTATGAGGACCGGATGAATAATAGTATTTTGACCATCGAGTGTACCACAGTTGTACTACTACTACTACTAGTAGGAGTAGTAGGAACATGAGTAGTACTCCCGTACGGGGGCACATGTAGCAATGTTCAAAAAAAGGGACACCTGTAGCACTAGAAGGATGGGCACGTACAAGGACAGGCCCCACTCCTCAGTCTACCCACGTAGCCTTTTTGTTTAGTCTACCTAGCCGTCTAATCAACTGCATGCAGGCCACTTCTCCCATTTACTTCTCCATCGGGAACTGATTTTCCTCGGCTTCTTCACTACTCCCTCATCTTCATTTGCATCCAAACCACACTACATTCACATTGATTTAACCTCTTCACATCCTCCTGGAGTAATTCCGAAGCCCCTATAAATAATAATCTACTTCAGTTAGACTCGTCATCTAATCCTAATTCTCCAAACCATAGCCCTCCGGTCCAGCGGTTCCAAATGGCGAAAGAGATCGAGATGCAGGTTTTTAGTGTCCAACATGTCCTTGTCGAAGGCTCATTGAGCATAGTTGCCACAGTCACCGACCACCCAAGGGTTGTTCGGAAGTGGATCAACAATGTATCCAACTCCCTCCAAAAGGTGGAGATGAAGGTCATCGGTGTCGACACAGAGTACACGGAGCGTGCCACTTGGAAGATCCAACATGCCACCATCCTTTAGCTGTGCCTCGAAGATGATGTTTTGGTGTACCAAATCATACACGCGCCCTCCATACCAGGTGAGCTTCACAATTTCTTGTCTCAGGAGGACATATACTTCTGTGGGACAGCCATCGCAAGGGACAAATAGAAGTTGGAGCCGTACAACCTTGATTTGAAAAGCATCACTGACGTACAAACCAAAATAAAAATTCCTGTAGAAGATTGTGATAAATCGACACCATCTCTATTCGACGTAGAAAATTTTGTGCTCGGAACAAATCTTCAGAAGGGTGACGAGACACTGGCATTAAGGTCGTCTGGATGGGAGAATTATCCCTTGACGTACGAGCGGATAAAATATGCTGCCCTCGATGCCCGTGTGAGTTTCGAGATAGCTGCAAGGTCCAGAGAGCTTGTTGGGAAGCTGTCTCCCACAAAAAAGGAGAACAACAACAACAACAAGAAGAAGAAGAAGATGCTACACCAGCAGCAGGGCCTTATGGATGGATGAACTAGTTCCTCTGTTGTAAAATATTATTCCCTCTCTGTGTATATTGATATAGATGGACTATTTCGATGGTGTGCATGTCTTTGGAACAAGTAGTAGCGTGGGTCTGCTTGACTATAAGGAACTATTTATCCTCCTAGCTTTCTCTACTACTCCTTCCAGTGATTGGTATGCAATGCATGTGTCCGTAGACATGACAACTTGACCATGGAAGTTCAACTACGACGACCGTCACATTTCATCCATCGCCACTCACGATTCCAACGACGCCGCTCCAACCCACGGCACCATGTTCCCCGATGTGCGCCTCACCCCTATCGGCCGCACCGCCCCTCTGCCTTTGTGTGCATGACATGTGGGCCAACTAAAATGTGGCGAGCATCAAGTTTCTACCACAACCATACTCTCAAAAAAAAGTTTCTACCACAGCCGCACGCGATTCCCATGATGCCGCTCGAACCCATGACACCACACGTCCCCGACCTGCGGCTCACCCCTCTCGGCCCCACTGCCCCTCTACCTTGGGGAGCATTACATGTGGACCAGCCACCTATCGGGTCCACTTGTTATTGACTCAAAGGCAGGTGTCATAAGGCGCTGAAGCTCAGAACCGAGGGCCCGAAGAGGTAAATGTAACTCCTGCACCAGACCTTGTGGTGCTACCACTGCACGAACTCATGGCAAACTTGAGATTTGTTTCTTTACTATACATGCACACAATGATTTAATGGACATTGTAATCTCAACATGTGATGGGGAGCTCTAAATTTAAATTTGAAGCTTATAAAACAAAAAAATTCATAGCAAAAAAACTGGGAGAGAGGGAGTATACCGTACGATGTGTCCCATACAAAACAAGTCCCTTGGTTTGTCATCACGAAGATGCGGTTAGGAAGGAGCACAGCGTCTTCGTACTCGTATGGCAACAAATCAGCCGTAGACAGCATCGTCCACCTTTGATCGCCATGTGCAAGGTTCATGTTATCTTCTTCAATCTCAATGTGGTTCCATCGCACCAATTCAGGAGGTGGCGTGTTGCATGGCTAATCCCAATGTTGGACAAAGGTTCTACAGGAACGGTGTCACCGTTGTTAATGTTCTGCAAATTGATGTTGGTACCCTCCCGTACATATGCATGCAATCTCCACTCGCACCGAGCCTAACCTATGAAACAGTGGGCAGGGGGAGAATTAGGAAATGAACATGGAAGTAATCATTAGAATGCATTTACTACGTGATCAAACTCATCTTACCTGCTCATCCGACAAATCCGAGTGCCCCTCAACGTCAGCATGTCAAGGGGCGTCAACTTGCAACTACGGCCATGCCACGCTGGAGAGACCCAAAAGGAAACATCCTCATGCATTGCACGGAACATCAAGATGCATTTGTATGAGTAATTTATCTTGTGAGAGAAAAGGATGAACAAGGGAAGGCCTTATTTGCAAATGTGGTAAGGGGTGTAGGTTTCTTTTTGAAAAATTGCCACAGTTTTCTTCCTATCCATCAGATATAAATCGGACGGCCTATATTGCAGGGTGGCAGGCACACCATCATCACCAACTCTGTTTTTTATAAGAGTAGAGACTAGCAAGACGCCCGTGCATTGCACGGAACATCAAGATCTTGTGGGAGAAAATGATGAATGAGGGAAGGCCTTATCTGCAAATATGGAGAGGAGTGCGGGTAAATTGTCATAGTTTCCTTCCTATCCGTTAGATATAGATCGATAGGGGTGTGGGTATTTTTTTGCAAAATTTCCATAGTTTCCTTCCTATCCATCAGATATAAATCGGACGACCTATACTGCAGGATGGCAGGCACACCATCATCAACAACTCTGTTTTTTATAAGAGTAGATTAGTGATAGAGATAGAGACTACTACTACCAATGTGATGGCCCATGCGTTGCAATGGATCCAAAGTAGTAGAATAATACTTGTTCACGGGCTTGAAATATAAACACTCTAGTTTTGATATACATATATCAGTAAAAGTAAATCATGCTTCACTCAAAATATATTCCTCGGGCTGTTTTGATGGTTTGAAGATAACAGGTTTTAAAAAAATTGGAGCTGTTTTTTAATATTTTGTAGCGTGGCACGGCATCCGGTGCACCTAAGCGTCAGAAAAAATTGACTTTGGGTCGGTGGCACACCCTGTGGCAAGATGCCCATGTGGGCTTCTTTTATAACTAGCAAGATGCTCGTGCATTGCAGGGAACGTCAAGATGCATTTTTTTTTACAAAACACCTGTTGTGATTGACCCTTGCAGGAGTAATCCCATGTGTAAAAACTAATGATATCTCGAGAATTTTATCTGAAAAATGGTATCTTTGGAACAAGTTTTCTCTACTAATGCTCCTTGCAATGAGCGGTATGCAATGCATGTGTCAGCAGACATGATAGCCTAACCATGGAAGTTGAACCACGACGATCATCACGTTTCTTGTTTCTACCACTGCCACACCCACACGCAATTCCCACAAAGCAACTCCAACCCATGGCACGATGTCCCCCGACGTGTGCCTCATCCCTCTTGGCCCCACCGCTCCTCTGCCTTTGTGTGCATGGCATGCGGGCCAGCTGAACTACGGCGACCATCAACTTTCTACCACAGCCACATCCGATTGGACGCGGTTTTGCCTGCTCCGCTCCTGTGCTCCGATCCGTATTCTCGCACCATCGAATTTTCATCCAGTAGCTGTGAGACATTTCATCCCGGGCATCAATCCTCAGCTGGAGTACTTCTGTACTATAGGTATTACCCGCCGGTGTGGACATCTACGCCTCGTAACGCCTCAACGCCCAGCTATGGAACCCTCGCCACGGCCACGCCACCACTGGCTGGTTCATCCTGAACGAGTGAGTCACGAACGACGCCACCACCATGAGAATGACATGTGGGCCAGCTTCATTTAAGGTCCGCATGTCATTGACTCATAGGGCAGTGCACTAAGCCACAAAAGCTCGGTCCCGTTGGCCCTGAGACGGAAATGTAACTCCTCCGGTAGGCCTTGTGGTGCTCCCATACTATGAGCTCGTGCCAAACCCAAATCTCTACTCTCTATATCTATATCTATCTATATACTTATACTTACTCTTATAAAAAACAGAGTTGGTGATGATGGTGTGACTGCCATCCTACAATATAGGCCGTCCAATTTATATCTGACGGATAGGAAGGTAACTATGGCAATTGCAAAAAGATACCCACACCCCTCTCCACATTTGAAAGTAAGGCATTGCCTCGTTCATCCTTATCTCCCACAACATAAACTACTCATACAAATGCATCTTGATTTTCTGTGCAACGCATGGGAATCCTGCTAGTTATGAATAAATAACACTGTATCAATGAGCCCCATCAGACACCAAATTTCTTGGCTTCCGTGCTACAGCTAAATCTTCTCCTCATTTCTGTTTTCCAACCCGGCAATGGGGGGGTGCAGTTTGCCAATAGTCGGTTTGCTCAAGGGCGGTCCCACATGAAAGTGAAAATGCTAGGAAACACACCTTCCCTAGCTATGTGGCGTGCCGGACGGGCCGTGGAGTACTCCCTATTCCCGGGCGTGTGGGGGTGCGACGCGAACACGACAGGTCTTTTCCTTTTACTGACAATGTGCCTGTGTGTTGCGACGGATCCAAAGTAGTAGAATAGTAGTACTTGTTCTAAAACTTGAAAGAAATCGCTCTTGTTTTGATATACTCCTAATATATTACTTTTCACTCAAAATATATTTCTCAGGCTGTTTTGATGAGGTGAGGGAGGGATGTGGTTGCTTTCAAGATAAAAAAGGGGTTTTCTGCAAATTGGAGCAGAGAAGTGGGCTATTATTGCAAAAATGCCCCAACTTACCTCACAGCCGTTAGATGCAGATCTAATGGTCAGAAACGACGGATGGTAGACACACCACCATCACCAACTGAGTCTTTTATAGGAGTAGGAGTAGAGAAAAATGTATAAATTGTAACATTTGGTTCTTCTCCTTGGTACGATCGATAGATAGAAATAACGATTACTTTCAAAAAAATATAGAAATAACGATTGGAAACGCTAGGGCAGGGCTATTTCCGCCAGATAAGCAGGGTACATAGTAGCTAGGTTGGCGCATCGTCGGTTTGGTCACATGCGGTCCGACATGTTCTAGTGTTTCAAGCAAGATACCCGTGCATTGCACGAAGTTGATGGAAAAGGTAAGCACAACTTATGAATTGACAGATGGAGTACTAGTTATAGTGATGCATAAAATTAAGCAAAGGGATTGCACATGTCAGTATTGACTGGAACGAGAATGCAATAGCACAATAACAGTTAAGGCCATGATGATGCGATCGCAGTGGTGGTTACAGGAGGGAAGAAGAAAGATGCATCCATCAACGTATGACCTCCTCCTCCTCCTCAACTTTGTGCGCCGGGCCACCAACCGGCGGCTAAGGAGCGGCGGCTTTTGTGACGAGGTCAAGGTGCTTCTCGGCAAAGGTATCCAAGGCTTCCAGCCAGTTGAGGAAGGCCAACGTCGTAGCGTCCTCAATGGCCTTGTAGATACATATGTACACGATTTGCTCGTACATGTCGATGTGTAGGTCGACGGATTCTTGTAGGGCGAGGCTCCTCGCGGCGAGCGTGACCTCCTGGTGGACATTCTTCGTGGCATCAACGGGTAGTCGTAGGGCCACCAGTGCTTGTAAGAGGTTCCGGCCATGGAGGCCGATTAGGGTGGCAGGCAATGAGGAGCCCGGGTATGTGGGCTAGAGGAGTACGGCGATGTCGTCCTGGAGCTTCTTGAGGACGGTTAACTTGTTTGTGGTGGCAACGATCATTTCATCCAATTGAGATTCATAGTTGGCATCGACGGTGGCCATCCACCAGCCGGTCGCGAACACCTTCTGGAGACGATCCTCGGTGCTATGCCGCAGGTCGACATCATGGACCATTTGGCACAGCCGTTTGCTGCTCATGCGCATCGCCGCCATGGGTCTGGAGTGAGCACTTTTGCGCTTAGTGTAGGTGCTTAGGCAAATGCTTAGGTGCGTATGATGTGGTAGATGCATTGGAATGGAGGGGCGCCTTTATATGAGTGCAAATTGCATTGCATTAACATCATGCAGTCTCTTTTCCCGGTCCTCCTCCCATTACTTCCCTCATGCATGCACGATGCTAATTGAAGGAGGATGGATCATTGGTCGTTCAATAGTTCGGGAACCGCTGCCCCTCCCTCGTCTGCATTAAAGCCGTATCGGGAACTGCACCGCCCGCTGTCAAATTGAATAGTATTGCACTGCCCGCTGCACACCCGGCTGAACACGCCTCCTCGCCTCCATCAAAACCCTCTGTTAAACCCGCATGTTGTCAGAACCCTAGCTTACCTTAGCTTAGGCCTTGCCTATCACTGCATAAGCTTCCCTGCATCATGTTTAAGTTTTATGAAACTTTGAAAGGGGACTGATAAACCCTAGCAGCAAATGAAATTCAACTTGGGTTAAAGTTAAATCTTTTCAATGAACCCAAAATGCCCCTCATAAATGTTCATCATTTTTGTTTTGGTCCAAAGCCTCTGCTAAAAATGGTGCACACTTTTCTAGGACACTCAGGGTTATTGAATTAAATCATACATTATTTGTTCTTGGACATTTAAATGCTATAAATAATTTTAAATGTCCAAATGATATTGAAAGTAAATGAGGGCTGTTGGAAATAATCCAAACAGAGCCCAGAAATTTTTTCAGGACTTTTGAAAATGCTCAAGCATTTTTATTAAACCCAAAACAATTACAGAAAATAGAAAAGACAGAAATAAAAGAGAGAGAGGGAGTTACCTGGCCTTACCTGGCTGGCCCAGGTCCTGTACAGCCCAGCCCACTGGCCTCCCCCTGTCGTCTTCCTCCCCTGCCAGGAGGACAAAGGCACGTGCTCGCCGCTCGCGTCCATGCGCGAGGCCAGCTCCTGCTTCTGCCGACACAGGAGAAGTGTTAGGAGTCGCCACACGACCCCCCCCCCTCGATCCCGTCTTACTTTCCCCTCTCTTTGGACCCCCTCCCCCTCTCTGCTCTCTCTCCCACACGACCACGGAGCGCGCCGTCGCTGCCGCTCATCGTTGTCATAGCAACAACCATCCCCTCACCCTCTGATGTGCCCATGAGCTCCGCCTCCATCGTCTAGGCCTCCTTGACGACTCACATGACGCCGAATGCCCCGATGCATCGTCCCCGACCTCTTCTTCCTCCTTGGTTCGCCGAGATCGACCTTGCTGCCCTGCTTAGCTCCGACCTCCCCCGAGCATGATTCGACGGTCGTCGCAACCTCTTTGAGCTTCTACGCCGTCTCCCCCTCTCCTTTGCATCGTTTGCACCCTCTAACCGCCTCCTCCACCAGAGCCGAGATGCTCCGCCGCAAGAGCTTGTCGGCGGTGTTGCTCCGGCGACCATTTTGTCGCGCCAATGTGTCAAACACGCCGGACGAACCGCGTAGTGCCTCGCCCGCGCTTCCGTTCACGCGTTTGCTCGCTGCCGCCCTGATACGTCTCCAACGTATCTATAATTTTTGATTGTTCCATGCTATTATATTATCTGTTTTGGATGTTAATGGGCTTTACTTTACACTTTTATATTATTTTTGGGACTAACCTATTAACCGAGGACCCAACCCAAATTGTTGTTTTTTTTCCTATTTCAGTGTTTCGTAGAAAAGGAATATCAAACGGAGTCCAAACGGAATGAAACCTTTGGGAACGGGATTTATGGAACAAACGTGATCCAGAGGACTTGGAGTGTACATCAAGCAATCAACGAGGCGACCACGAGGCAGGGGGGCACGCCTACCCCCTGGGCGCGCCCTCCCCCCTCATGGGCCTACTGTCACTGGGAAATGACACCGCAAGATTGAACCCAAAGCTAAGCACTTCTCCCATTGCAAGAAAGATCAATCTAGTAGGCCAAACCAAAATGATAATTCGAAGAGATTTGCAAAGATAACCAATCATACATAAAAGAATTCAGAGAAGATTCAAATATTGTTCATAGATAAACTTGATCATAAACCCACAATTCATCGATCTCAACAAACACACCGCAAAAGAATATTAAATCGAATAGATCTCCACAAGAGAGGGGGAGAACTTTGTATTGAGATCCAAAAAGAGAGAAGAAGCCATCTAGCTAGTAACTATGGACCCGTAGGTCTGAAGTAAACTACTCACACTTCATCGGAGAGGCTATGGTGTTGATGTAGAAGCCCTCCTTGATCGATACCCCCTCCGGCGGAGCTCTGGAAAAGGCCCCAAGATGGGATCTCATGGATACAGAAAGTTACGGCGGTGAAATTAGGGTTTTGGCTCCGTATCTGGTAGTTTGGGGGTACGTAGGTATATATAGGAGGAAGGAGTACGTCGGTGGAGCAACATGGGCCCCACGAGGGTGGAGGGCGCGCCTAGGGGGGTAGGAGCGCCCCCTAACTCGTGCCTTCCTCGTAGATTGGTTGACGTTGGGTCCAAGTCCTTTGGATCATGTTCGTTCCAAAAATCACGTTCCCAAAGGTTTCTTTCCGTTTGGACTCTGTCTGATATTCTTTTTCTGTGAAACCCTAAAATAGGAAAAAAACAACAATTCTGGGTTGGGCCTCCGGTTAATAGGTTAGTCCCAAAAATAATATAAAAGTGTATAATAAAGCCCAATAATGTCCAAAACAGGATATAATACAACATGGAACAATAACAAGTTATAGATACGTTGGAGATGTATCAATACCCCGCAAACATCCAGGAGCACCACGAAACCCTATTTCCACCGCCACAACCTTCTATACCCAAGAGATCCGATCTTGGGGCCTTTTCCGGAGCTCTGCCGGAGGGCGCATTGATCACGGAGGGCCTCTACATCAACTCCATGGCCCCTCCGATGATGTGTGAGTAGTTTACCTCAGACCTTCGGGTCCATAGCAAGTAGCTGGATGGCTTCTTCTCTCTCTTTGGATCTCAATACAAAGTTCTCCTTGATTCTCTTGGATATCTATTCGATGTAACCTTCTTTTGTGGTGTCTTTGTCGAGATCCGATGAATTGTGGGTTTATGATCAAGTCTATCTATGAACAATATTTGAATCTTCTCTGAATTGTTTTATGTATGATTGGTTTATCTTTGCAAGTCTCTTTGAATTATCAGTTTGGTTTGGCCTACTAGATTGATCTTCCTTGCAATGGGAGAAGTGCTTAGCTTTGGGTTCAATCTTGCGGTGCTCGATCCCAGTGACAGAAAGGGAAACGACACGTATTGTATTGTTGCCATCGAGGATAAAAAGATGGATTTATATCATATTGCATGAGTTTATCCCTCTACATCATGTCATCTTGTTTAAGGCGTTACTCTGTTCTTATGAACTTAATACCCTAGATGCATGCTGGATAGTGGTCGATGTGTGGAGTAATAGTAGTAGATGCAGGCAGGAGTCGGTCTACTTGTCGCGGACGTGATGCCTATATACATGATCATGCCTAGATATTCTCATAATTATTCTCTTTTCTATCAATTGCTCGACAGTAATTTGTTCACCCACCATTATACTTATGCTATCATGAGAGAAGCCCCTAGTGAAACCTATGGCCCCTAGCTCTATTTTCCATCATACAAGTTTACAATCTATTTTATTTTGCAAACTTTACTTTCAATCTATACCATAAAAATACCAAAAGTATTTATCTTATTATTATCATCTCTATCATATCTCACTCTTGCAAGTTGCCGTGAAGGGATTGAAAACCCCTTTATCGCGTTGGTAGCGAGGTTCTTATTTGTTTGTGTAGGTACGAGGTGACTCGCGCGTGGTCTCCTACTGGATCGATACCTTGGTTCTCAAAAACTGAGGGAAATACTTACGCTGCTTTACTGCATCACCCTTTCCTCTTCAAGGGAAAACCAACGCAGTGCTCAAGAGGTAGCAAGAAGGATTTCTCACGCCGTTACCGGGGAGATCTACGCCAAGTCAAGACATACCAAGTATCCATCACAACTCTTATCCTTCGCATTACATTATTTTCCATTTGCCTCTCGTTTTCCTCTCCCCCACTACACCCTTGTTGTTTTATTCGCCCTCTCCTTTCCGTTCACCTCTTTTTCATTTGCCTCTTTTGCCTGTTTCTTGTTTGCTTGTGTGTTGGGTTGCTTGCTTGTCACGATGGCTCAAGATAGTACTAAATTGTGTGACTTTGCCAATACCAACAATAATGATTTTATTAGCACTCCGATTGCTCCTCTTACCAATGTTGAATCTTGTGAAATTAATACTGCTTTGCTGAATCTTGTCATGAAAGATCCGTTTTCTGGCCTTCCTAGTGAAGATGCCGCTACCCATCTAAACAACTTTGTTGATTTGTGTGATATGCAAAAGAAGAAAGATGTGGACAACGATATTGTTAAGCTTAAGCTATTTCCGTTTTCGCTTAGAGATCGTGCTAACGCTTGGTTTTCGTCTTTGCCTAAAAATAGTATTGATTCATGGAATAAATGCAAAGATGCTTTTATCTCTAAGTAGTTTTCTCCCGCTAATATTATCTCTCTTAGAAACGATATTATGAATTTTAAGCAACTTGATCATGAACATGTTGCACAATCTTGGGAGAGGATGAAATTAGTGATACGTAATTGCCCTGCACATGGTTTGAATTTATGGATGATTATACAAAATTTTTACGCCGGATTGAATTTTGCTTCTAGAAATCTTTTAGATTCGGCTGTGGGAGGCACTTTTATGGAAATCACTTTAGGATAAGCTACCAAACTCCTAGATAATATTATGGTTAATTATTCTCAATGGCACACTGAAAGATCTACTAGTAAAAAGGTGCATGCAATTGAAGAGATTAATGTTTTGAGTGCAAAGATGGATGAACTTATGAAATTGTTTGCTAATAAGAGTGCTCCTACTGATCCTATTGATATGCCTTTGTCTACTTTGATTGAGAATAATAATGAATCTATGGATGTGAATTTTGTTGGTAGGAACAATTTTGGTAATAACGTGTATAGAGGTAATTTTAATTCTAGGCCGTCTCCTAGTAATTCCTCTAATAATTATGATAATTCCTATAAAAATTCTTATGGAAATTATAATAAGATTCCCTCTAATTTTGAATCTATTATTAAAGAATTTATTACTTCGCAAAAGAGTTACAATGCTTTGATTGAAGAAAAATTGCTTAAGATTGATGAGTTGGCTAGGAACGTGGATAGAATTTCTCTTGATGTTAATTCTTTGAAACTTAGATCTATTCCACCTAAGCATGATATCAATGAGTCTCTCAAAGCCATGAGAATTTCCATTGATGAGTGCAAAGAAAGAACCGCTAGGATGCGTGCTAAGAAAGATTGCTTTGTGAAAGCGTGTTCTTCTAGTTTTCATGACAATAAAGATGAAGATCTAAAAGTAATTGACATGTCCCCTATTAAATCCTTGTTTTGAAATATGAATCTTGATAATGATGGGACTGGATATGAGTCAACTTTAGTTAGAAGGCGTCCCAAAAATTCAGAGTTTTTAGATCTTGAGGGAAAAATTGGTAAAAGTGGGATTGAAGAGGTCAAAACTTTAGATAGCAATGAACCCACTATCTTGGATTTCAAGGAATTTAATTATGATAATTGCTCTTTGATAGATTGTATTTCATTGTTTCAATCCTTGCTAAATTCTCATCATGCTTATAATCAAAATAAAGCTTTTACTAAACATATCGTTAATGCTTTGATGTAATCTTATGAAGAAAAACTTGAGTTGGAAGTTTCTATCCCTAGAAAACTTTATGATGAATGGGAACCTACAATTAAAATTCAAATTAAAGATCATGAATGATATGCTTTGTGTGATTTGGGTGCTAGTGTTTCCACGATCCCAAAAACTTTGTGTGATATGCTAGGTTTCCGTGAATTTGATGATTGTTCTCTAAACTTGCACCTTGCGGATTCCACCATTAAGAAACCTATGGGAAATATTAATGATGTTATTATTCTTTCAAATAGGAACTATGTGCCCGTAGATTTCATTGTTCTTGATATAGATTGCAATCCTTCATGTCCTATTATTCTTGGTAGACCTTTCCTTAGAATGATTGGCGCAATTATGGATATGAAGGAAGGGAATATTAGATTCCAATTTCTGTTAAGGAAGGGCATGGAAAACTTTCCTATAAATTAAATTAAATTACCTTATGATTTTATTATGAGATCCACTTATGGATTGCATACCAAAGATGACAATACCTAGATCTATCTTTGCTTTTAGGCCTAGCTAAGGGCGTTAAACGATAGCGCTTGTTGGGAGGCAACCCAATTTTATTTTTATTCCTTGCCTTTTGCTCCTGTTTAGTAATAAATAATTTATCTAGCCTCTGTTTGAGTTGTGTTTTTTGTGTTTAATTAGTCTTTGTGCCAAGTAGAACCGTTGGGAAGACTTGGGGGATGTCTTTTTGATCTTGCTGTAAAAAAATAGAAACTTTAGTGCTCACGAGAATTGCTGCCATTTTTTATTTGAGAGTGATATTTAGTTAATTATATTTTAAGATGATTAATAGATAAATTCCTCACGTCCATAAATTTACTTTATAATTTTTGGGGTTCTATAAGTTTGCGGTAGATACAGATTACTACAGACTGTTCTGTTTTTGACAGATTCTGTTTTTCGTGTGTTGTTTGCTTATTTTGAAGAATCTATGGCTAGTAAAAGAGTTTATAAACCATAGAGAAGTTGGAATACAGTAGGTTTAACACCTATATAAATAAAGAATGAGTTCATTACAATACCTTGAAGTGGTGTTTTGTTTTCTTTCGCTAACAGAGCTCACAAGATTTTTTTTGTTAAATTTTGTGTTGTGAAGTTTTCATGTTTTGGGTAAAGATTTGATGGATTATGGAACAAGGAGTGGCAAGAGCGTATCATATTTTGGGTAAAGCCTCCTTATATCTTCCTCAAAACAGCCACCATACCAACCTATTATGGCATTTCCATATCCATTCCGACATATATTGCCATGCAACTTTCCACCGTTCCATTTATTATGACACGCATCATCATTGTCATATTGCTTTGCATGATCATGTAGTTGACATCGTATTTGTGGCAAAGCCACCGTTCATAATTTTTTTCATACATGTCACTCTTGATTCATCGCAATCCCGGTACACCGCCGGAGGCATTCACATAGAGTCATATTTTGTTCTAAGTATCGAGTTGTAATTCTTGAGTTGTAAGAAAATAAAAGTGTGATGATCATCATTAGAGAACTGTCCCATGTGAGGAAAGGATGATGGAGACTCTATGATTCCCCCATAAGTCGGGATGAGACTCCGGAAGAAAAAAAAGAAATAAAAGAGGCCAAAAAAAGAAAGAAGGCCTAAATAAGAATATGAGAGAAAAAGAGAGAATGGACAATGTTACTATCCTTTTTCCACACTTGTGCTTCAAAGTAGCACCATGATCTTCATGATAGAGAGTCTCTTATTTTGCCACTTTCATATACTAGTGGGAATTTTTCATTATAGAACTTGGCTTGTATATTCCAATGATGGGCTTCCTCAAATGCCCTAGGTCTTCATGAGCAAGCGAGTTAGATGCACACCTACTTAGTTTCTTTGATGAGCTTTCATATATTTATAGCTCTATTGCATCCGTTGCATGTCAATCCCTACTCCTTGCATTGACACCAATCGGTGGGCATCTCCATAGCCCATTGATTATCCCCGTCAATGTGAGACTTTCTCCCTTTTTGTCTTCTCACACAACCTCAATAATCATATTCTATTCCACCCATAGTCCTATGTCCATGGTGGCGCTCATATATTGCGTACAAGTTGAAAGAGTTTGAAAAAGCTAAGTATGAAACAATTGCTTGGCTTGTCATCGGGGTTGTGCATGATGAGAGCATTTGGTGTGACAAAAATGAAGCATGGCCAAACTATATGACTTTCTAGGGATAAGTTTTCTTTGGCTATGGTATTTTGATAAGACCTAATTGCTTGATTAGCATACTTGGAGTATTACTATTTTTTATGTCAACAATAAACTTTTATCTTGAATCTTTCGGATCTGAACATTCATGCCACAATAGAGAAAAATACATTGAAGAATATTCTAGAAAGCATTCCACATCAAAAAATTTGTATTTATCATTTACCTACTCGAGGACGAGCAGGAATTAAGCTTGGGGATGCCGATACGTCTTCAATGTATCTAAATTTTTGATTGTTCCACGCTATTATATTATTTGTTTTGGATGTTAATGGGCTTTATTTTACACTTTTATATTATTTTTGGGACTAACCTATTAACCGGAGGCCCAGCCCAAATTGTTGTTTTTGCCTATTTCAGTGTTTCGTAGAAAAGGAATATCAAACGGAGTCCAAACGGAATGAAACCTTAGGGAACATGATTTATGGAACAAACGTGATCCAGAGGACATGGAGTGGACGTCAAGCAATCAACGAGGCGGCCACGAGGCAGGGGGCGCGCCCTCCCTCCTCGTGGGCCCCTCATAGCTCCACCGACCTACTTCTTCCTCCTATATATGTTCACATACCCCACAAACATCCAGGAGTACCACGAAACCCTATTTCCACCGCCGCAACCTTCTGTACCCAAGAGATCCCATCTTGGGGACTTTTCCGGAGCTCCGCCGGAGGGGGCATTGATCACGAAGGGCCTCTACATCAACTCCATGCCCCCTCCAATGATGTGTGAGTAGTTTAACTCAGACCTTCGGGTCCATAGCTAGTAGCTAGATGGCTTCTTCTCTCTCATTGGATCTCAATAAAAAGTTCTCCTCGATTCTCTTAGAGATCTATTCAATGTAATCTTCTTTTGCGGTGTGTTTGTCGAGATCCAATGAATTGTGGGTTTATATCAAGTCTACCTATGAACAATATTTGAATATTGTCTGAATTCTTTTATGTATGATTGGTTTATCTTTGCAAGTCTCTTCGAATTATCAGTTTGGTTTGGACTACTAGATTGATCTTTCTTGCAATGGGAGAAGTGCTTAGCTTTGGGTTCAATCTTGCGGAGCTCGATCCCAGTGACAGAAATAGAAATGACACGTATTGTATTGTTTCCATCGAGGATAAAAAGATGGGGTTTTTATCGTATTGCATGAGTTTATCCCTCTACATCAGGTCATCTTGCTTAAGGCGTTACTCTTTTCTTATGAACTTAATACTCTAGATGCATGCTGGATAGCAGTCAATGTGTGGAGTAATAGTAGTAGATGCAGGCAGGAGTCGGTCTACTTGTTGCGGACGTGATGTCTATATACATGATCATGCCTAGATATTCTCAGAATTATTCGCTTTTCTATCAATTGCTCGACGATAATTTGTTCACCCACCGTAATACTTATTCTATCATGAGAGAAGCCACTAGTGAAACCTATGGCCCCTAGCTCTATTTTCCATCATACAAGTTTACAATCTATTTTATTTTGCAATCTTTACTTTCAATCTATACCATAAAAATACCAAAAGTATTTATCTTATTATTATCATCTCTATTAGATCTCACTCTTGCAAGTTGCCGTGAAGGGATTGAAAACCCCTTTATCGCGTTGGTAGCGAGGTTCTTATTTGTTTGTGTAGGTACGAGGTGACTCGCGCGTGGTCTCCTACTGGATCGATACCTTGGTTCTCAAAAACTGAGGGAAATACTTACGCTGCTTTACTGCATCAACCTTTCCTCTTCAAGGGAAAACTAACGCAGTGCTCAAGAGGTAGCACGCCCGCCCCCTTGCACAACCGAACTCTGCCTGCCGCCTGGCTTGATGCCACCGCCGATGCCGTCTACCTCGCTCCCTCCCGTGGCCACCACTGGATGCGCGCGTGTGCCAGCAATCCATAGCCGCAAACCACGCGCCAAACCATCACCCGTAGCACAAATCTAAGATGCGCCGCCGTCGATTTGGTCGCCGCCGGCCAGGCTCCAGCGACTGCCGATGTGGCGCCGACGTGTTCGTCATTAGCGGCTAATGACGTCACTAATTAAACCCCACCATAAATGATAGGCGGGCCCCATCGGCTTAATTAATCAGGTAACAAAATTAGTTAGAATTAGTCTAATTCTGCTGGACCCACGCATCAACATTGACTTTGCTGACATGTCCGTTGACCGGTCCCACCTGTCTGTGACTCGAGCTAGAACTGTGAGACTGACCAGTGGGACCCACTGGTCAGGTTTGACCTGGACCCGCCCTGTTGACTGGGTGATGTTATGGTGACGCAGTGGTGATGTCATAATGCTTTTCTAGATTTAAGTAAATCTAAATGATTTATTTAATTCAGAAAATGTCCTAAACTTCTAAAAATCGTAGAAAATAAACTGTAACTCCAAATGAAATAATTTATATATGAAATATTATCAGAAAAAAATCAAGGAATCTGTTTATGGCATTTTCATGCATGACTAAACAACTTAACCTTGCTGTTTAGATCAAAAATTGTTAATGCAGTTTTTGAATTCATAATTTGAGTTTGAAGTTGAACCTTTGGTTCAAAATAACTCAAAACACCCTGTTAGTACTTGCATTAGCCCAACACACTCATTTTGCCATGTCATGATCATTCATGATATTGTTGCATTGCATTGATTGTGTTCTTCCTTGTTTGCCAGTATTTGTCCCCTCTCAGTAGACGTGGTTCCGGCGATGAGTTCGATGACACCGATGAAGAGCTATTACTATCTTCAGAAGTGCCAGGCAAGCAAAACCCCCTTGTTCATTCTGATACAACCCCACTCTCTCACTTCTGCTCTCTTTTACTGCATTAGGACAACAATGGTACATCTGTTACATGATGCGGTAGTTGAACCCCTTTCCTTTGCATGACCTATCATTGCCACAGTAAATAGATTAAACCCACTAGCATGAGTAGGAGTTGTTTGAGCCCTGATGTGCGTACTCATTCATGCTTGATTGTCATGTCTGCTATTTCTTAGAGTTGTGTCAAGTCTGATTCATCGAGGATGAATAGGAATGTTGTGAACATGTCCTACTGTTGAGAGCTAAGTGTGTGAACATGATTTGGTAAAGGTAGCGGTGAGAGGCCATGTAGGAGTACATGGTGGGTTGTCTCATTGAAACCGTCCTCAGGAACTGAGTTCTGTGTTTGTCATCCATGAAAAGCTACTACCACTCATTGGGATCCTTAATTGACCCTCTTGACTTATTAACCGCCCCTGTCCTCTATCCGGGAGTTGCAAGTAGTTTTTGGTGTTTGTAGTAAGTTAGAGGCCGTGCGCAGCACTGACCCGAGTGGTGGGCTGTGATGGGGTAGGCACGTGGCCCAGTGTACCGAGTCACCCATTTGGTGCCTCGGGAACCCTGCACACATCATTCGGGGGCGTATGTGGAAACCTCGGCCGGACTCCCTACGGATGGAACCTGAATAGGCGATAAACCTGGACTAGGGACTTGTGTGGTTAGTCAGGTCGTGGCCGACACCCTTGCCAGGCTTCCGCTTGAAGGTTGCTGAGTTACATGACGTGTACATGGTGGTAAGTGGCGAGAGCGTGTGTGAAGAAGTACACCCCTGCAGGGTTAACATCATCTATTCGAATAGCCATGTCCGCGGTAAAGGACCTCTGGGTTGCCTATATAGTTCATAGACAAGTGAAAGTGGATACTCTAAAATGCGCAAGATAAGCGTGAGTGCTATGGATGGCGTTCTCGTAGGGACACGGGAGCGGATCCATAGTGGTGTATTGATTGGTGAATATGTGGACTCGTGTGCGCCACCCCAAAAGAGTTACTTGCAGTCGTAGTTCAGGATAGCCACTGAGTCAAAGCTGGCTTGCTGCAGTTAAACTCTACCACCCCTTTTTGATACTGATGCATATGTAGCTAGTTCTGATGTAAGTCTTGCTAGGTACATTTGTACTCACGTTTGCTTAATTTATGTTTTTGCAAAGAGACTTCAGTCTCACTAGTAGTTCTGTCGGGTGGTAGGTGCGACATATGCCAATGGGTGGCTTATCATTGTGGGAGCCAGTAAGACGTCGCCGGTGCCTGGAAACGGGATGAGGCGAAGACATGCACGCCGGTGAATCTTACCCAGCTTCGGGGCTCTCCATGGAGATAACACCCCTACTACTGCTCTGCGGGGTCTCCGCATGGTCACTAGATGAACAAGTAGCTACACGGTGCTCCTTGAGCTGTTTGGCGAGAGGAGGAAGAAGGGTACGGCTTGCTCTCTTCTCCTCCCTATGTGGTGTCTAAGACTAGCAGGGATTGATCTCCCTTTGCATGGATGCCCCGGGGGAGTTTATATAGGCCTACCCCCCGGGGGTACAATGGTAATCCGGCTGGGCGCGGGGCCCAGCCGTCTGTGTCTACGCTCTCCGGCTTCTGCGCCGGCTGCTGGGGCCCGTCGGCTAGTGGGTCCCACCGGCTGCCGGCTCCTTGGTCGACAGGTAGGCCCCACTGTCAGGGCCTTGTCGGCGGCTGGTTACTGTTGCTCAATCTTGGTGGCGAGGGCTTCGCCGAAGTGGGCGTGGCTACAGTGCCGCCGCCCGGTGGGCGATCACTATAGCCCCACCGCGTCTTGTCTCCTTAATGGGGCGTCTTCTTCGAGGGAGGTGGCAAGCCGGCTCCGGGGAGCCGGCTCTATCTTGGGCCGACTTGGGGAGGTCTGGCTGCCTTCGGGTGTCTCTCTGCCCGAAGGGGCCCACAGCCCATGGGCCGTACTGGTATCCCGTCGTGGATGACATCAGGGTCAACATGGCAACAGTGCTGCGCCGGACGGGTCATGGCCACCTGTACGGCGCACTGTGCCAGGCGTGCTCCGGGATTCAGGGGTGGCAGGCTTCATTGTAGCCACGCCCCGTCACATCGCCGTTATGTGGATGCAGACTTCGAGGGTACGATCTTGACCGCTTTATGGGAGTCGGCTTCTTGGAGTCGGCCTTCTCGCGGCCGGCTTCTCGGAGCCGGCCCTCCCGCGGCTTTTCTTCATGAGGGCTGAAGTCAGGCCGCCTTCCGATAGCCGGCCTGGAGACAGCCGGTAAGGGGAAGGCGGCCCTGTGTCTTGGATTCTTTAGGGCCGAATCGGCTCATAATTTTTTCAGAAGGGCCAGGGGGAGCCGGCTAGGCTACCCATGGTTATTTACTCCGACAGTAGTCCCCGAAGCTGATCGAGCTTAGAGGCTGACAAAGGGACGAGAAGCTAGGTCAGCTTCCTATCCCGAGGGGCCGGCTTTGCTCGTGCGCGCCGTCTTCGGAGAAGCTCCGTTTCTCGTAGGCGGGAACGCGGGCCACGTGGCGAGGAAATCCTGTCAATGCACGCGCGCGACGGGACGTCGCCGCAGGCCCGGGCCCGCCACTTGCAGGCCTCAATCCGAGCACGGATCTTTTGCGGCCCACATGGACCGCTCGCCTTCCCGCGGCGGTTTTATTCTGCCATCAAGGCGCAATAATCGCGGGACGTGGGGGAGTGGGCGCAGTTGATCCCCACGTTCCCCCATGCTGCGCCTCCTCGGCTCCGCCGCGCGGTCTATAGGTAGGAGGAGGAAGGGGAGCGGCAGAGGCTCGCGCGCTCTCCCTCACTCCGCCCCTTCTCACCCTCCTTCTTCTTCCCTTCGCCGCAGCAACTCTTTGCCGCGCCATTCCGCCGACGCTTCGTCTTGCTCCCCGCCGCAGCAATCCTTTGCCGCGCCGTTTCGCCGTCACTTCGTCTTGCTCCCCGCCGCATCGCTCCCATGGCGCTGTCGAGCTCGTGGGATGGCTCCAACATCCACGAGGACCACGTCGAGTTCCTCCGCCGGACGCGGCGTCTGCCCGGCGAGAACCTTGTGCGGGTTCGTCAAGCGCCGGCGAGGGAGATTTCGCCGGCACTGGAGGAGGGCGAGCGGGTGATCTTCCGCTCGCACTGTCAGCGCGGCTTCGGCCTCCCGGCGAGCGGATTCCTTCGAGCCTTCCTCGAGTTCTACCACCTCCAGCCGCATCACCTCACGCCCAACGCGGTGATGCTGCTGTCGGCCTTCGTCACCCTATGCGAGGGTTTTCTTGGAGTTCTCCCCACGCTCAAGCTCTGGGGGGAGTTCTTCCAAAGCAAGCTCGGCACCGTCGTCGCGGGCGTGCCCACCCCCTGCGGAGCCTTCATTGCCATGAGGCGGGAAGCAAGAATAATCCGTTCCCGTCCATTCTGCTGATCCAGTCGGTGAAGCTTTGGCAGAAGTCTTATTTCTATGTGAAGAACGTTGCCCAGCAAGGCGACTACGTCAACCTGCCGGCTTACGTAGCCAGCCCGCCGGCTGGGAGGCAGCCTTCGTGGAGCTACCGGGCCAGGTCGCTGTCTCAGGCCGGGAACGCAGCCGTCTCCCAGCTTCGGGTGATGATCCAGTCGGAGGGCCTGACCGGAGCCGACTTGGTGGCCGCCTTCGTGGAGCGCCGGGTTCTTCTGCTCCAAGGCCGGCCTCACATGATCTGCCAAATGAGCGGCCACTTCGACCCGTGCTGGCTGAGCACCAGGGAGATGGCTCACGCAGAGGTGTCTTACATGGTGAATTATATCTCCAACTGCAAGCTCGTCGAGGATTGGCGATACGGCAAGGAGCCGTATTCCCGCGCCAACCCTCCGCCTGCCATAAGTTCTTTCTTCTTTTCTTCCTTTTTTGTAGCCGGCCTCATGATAGCCGACTCTTGATCAATTGGTTTGCCTTTTGCAGAACCCTCTTCTCCCGCCGACAGCCGGGCCCGCGGGGGTAGAGCGCCAGCTCCTCCCCGACCGCATGATGGACGACGCCGACGATCCGGACCTGGGAGCAGCCGCCATGGAAGACGCCATCGTGGGGGAAGGCGACGAGGCCGGAGGCGCGGGTCTCAGGGCCAGCTTCGAGGACTGGCCGGATGACGACGAGGTCGAAGTCGCCCCGCACCGCCAGCCGGCGCCCGATCATCAAGGCACGGGCTCGTCTGCCGTGCCGGCTGCCCGTGGCGGCGCGCAGAAGCGCCGGGCCACGTCGACCTTCTTCGGCAGCCGGCCGAAAAATCCAAGGCCTCCACAGCGGCGACCAAGCGGGATGAGGCGGCCGCAAAGGCGGCCTGCTTCCGCAAGGCGGTGAAGCAGCCGCAGGCAATCTCTGCGTAAGTCATCGAATGTCTTGTGTATATATTTTTTGTTTTCTTCGTCCGAAACTCTTCTAAACCTTTCTTTTCTTGCCGGACAGGGTGCCGCTTTCTCTCGAGCGAGGTCCTGGCGGCTCCGTAGTCGGGCCGACTGGAGGGTCCTCAAGCTCCCGCCGCGTGGATCCCTGCGCCGACCTTAAGGAGGCCACGGAGCGGAACGCGCTGGAGGCGCGGGAGGAGCGGGAGGCGGCAGAGCGAAGGACCGCCCAGGCGACGAAGGAGTAGGCCAACGCGGCGGCCAGGGCCCGGGCGAAGGCAGCAGCCGCGGAGATGGAGGCGGAGGCCTCGCACAACCGGCCTCCGCTGCTCATTGTTCCCCTCCATGCCGTGGCCCCCGACGTTCCCGTGCCCCCGTCGGAGGAGGTCGACCAAGGCCCGCCGGTGATGGAGAGGCGGGAGGACCCCGTGATCTTCATGGAGGGGGCGTCGCAGGAGGCGCCGACTGGAGCGGGCCAAAGCGGCCAATCAGCTGCGGCGCCAGAGCAGCCGTCCAGGGGCGAGCCGGCGGCAGGGGCCGGCCTCGAGGTGCAGCCGGCATTGCGCCGGCGCGCAGGGGGTGGCGCCTCCGCGCCGGAACCGCACCGAGAAGCGGGCGCCAGCCAGACGGCGGAGGCCCTGGAGGCGGCCAGCGTCAGCACGTCCGAGTGGACTCCCAGCGGGGGGACGGGCGAGCTGAACGCGGCGGCCCAGGAGGTCCGGAATCGGCTTCAAGATCAGGCCACCTCGCTGCAGCGATACACTCAAGAGTTTCTCTCGACGCGGGCCGTCATCCGGGTGAGTCTTCTGTCCTTGGTTATTTTGCTCTTTCGATTTCTTCCGTGGGGGCGCGTCAGCGCACCCACTGGGTGTAGTCCCTGAGTTCCAAGCCGGCTGCTGCGTAGGCGGCTTGGAACTTACTAGGTTCTGACAACTTAACTTATCCTTGCCTCCTGTATAATCTTCCAGGAGTATCATAACCATCGCGCAGCTGCCTTCAACTCCCAGGCTCAGGAGCTGGGCCGGAGAACTGAGGACCTGACCAGCAGCCGGAGTGCGTGTTTGTCTCGTTCATCTCCTGTGGGGGCGCGTCAGCGCACCCACTGGGTGTAGTCCCCGAGATTCAGGCCGACTGCTGAGCAGCCGGGTCGGATCTTCCTTTGTCTTCATGCTTGCAGGAGCCAATGCCGACTTGAGGGAGTAGCTCAGCGGGGCCCAGGCCGCCCTTCGCGCCAAGGAAGCCGAGTACAGCGCCTTGGTCCTGGAGCGTGACCGCCTGGTCAAGAAGTTGGCCGACTAGGAGGAGAGCCACAAGGCGGCCCTGAAGAAGGCGCAGGACAACGATGACGCCCTGAAGGCCGAGTTCGAGACCGAAGCGGCGGGATGGGCTGAAGCGAAGCAGGCGCTAAGTGAGGGCTTCAGCCGTATCGAGGATCTGATCGACGGTAAGCCACCTTCTTCACTCCCTGCTTGCCCTTTGATCCCTGATTTGTGTTCTGACTTGTGCTGCTTTTTGTTCTCTGTGCAGACTACTTTCCCAGCTACTCTGTCTTCGCCACCCAATCCATCGAGGCCCATCGCGAGGTACGCCGGCAGGCGGGGGCTGAAATCGCGGCGGACGCGAGCCAGACGCTTGAGGAGCAGCTCTTGGCGGTCCAAGCCCGGCTGCAGCCGGCTCACCGTATGCTCCGCCGCCTCCAGCGTGCCGGGGCGCAGGTGTTGGCCGCCCTTTGTCCAAGCGAGATGATTCCCCGCACCCCGAGTCGGACTGCCGACTGGTTGGAGGTGGCGGTTGGCCGCTTCGAGGCTTGGAAGGCGTCGGCAGCCCGGCTTGGAGCTAGGCGGGCGCTGGAGTTCGTCCGAGCCTGGTATCCGGGGATGAAACTGGACCAGCTGCGCACCTGGCGGCTGGAGGCCGACGAAGAGTTGGAGGAGGTGCGGCCGGCTATCGCTCAGCGCGCTTCGACGATTGCCGAGTGTACTGACATCAGCGTCTTCGCTCCTGAGATCAATGATGACGGCGTTGCCCAGCCGGAGGAGTGGTTTGGGCTGGACTCGGCAGTGGGTGAAGAATCGGCAGAGGAGATCGCCTCAAGTGATGAAGGCGAAGACGACGAAGGAGAGGATGGCGAAGATGTAGAGCCGACTGGTGAAGCGGGCAGCCAACCTCAGCCTGATCGTGCCTCCGGCAACAAGGCGCGTGCTAGCGCGCCCTCTGCGGGAGGTGGTGATCATGCTGAGGTTCGCCAGCCGGCCACTCCTGCAGCCGGCACTGCCGTCTCCACCGACCTGCCCGACTCGCCAGTCGCTCCCTTGGCTTAGTCTGCCGTCCTTGTTTTTTCCTGCTTGTTGCCTTTTGAACAACTTTATTAAACTTGCACAGTTCCACCCACTGGGATGTATTCGAACTATGTTGAATGCTGGCCTTTTGAAGGTCTTTTATGTAAATATTATTGCGTGTTTGGTTTCCATTCATGTATGCTTTTTATCCTTAGGCTGTTTCCTTTGCCGCCTTCCCCTTCTGGGAAGGCAAGTACTCGAGCTTTCTTAGATTGGAGTGAGGTGAATGGAAGCCGGCCGGCCGGCTACTCTGGTAGCCGGTCGGCGGTGGGAGAAAAACCGGCTTTTGTTATATTAGTCCGTTAGTCCCTAGCCGTTTTTCGTGTGGGCACCCGTTCCTGCCCTTAACTCTTGCCAGCCGGACAGCCGGTTCTTCGAACTGCGACTTTTGGCAAGAGAAGGCTTGGGAGCTGGCACACTACTTGTCTGACTGCGGGTAGGACTTCTAATATAACTCCAGGCGGCCAGTCCCCGGGCCTACTAGTCGAACCCGGTGCCGGACGGAAAAAAGTGAATGCAATTTGACAAGGCCATAAGCATGATACTTTTCATTCATAGACAAAAGATGGCAGTCCGCGAGCTCTCCTCGGGTGGCCTATTGTCTCGTACTTAGTACAAAAGTTAGCATGATACATACTGCATTTCAACTGTAAAACCTTCGGAGGAGGTTGGCGTTCCATGGTCGTTCCGACTCCTTGCCGGAGTCGTCTCTCTTTCGTGCCTTCGGCTTCTGCGCGTCGATCAGGTAGTAGGAGTCGTTGCCTAAGGCTCTACTGATGATGAAGGGGCCCTCCCAAGGGGCCGAGAGCTTGTGCTGGCCGGCTCTTCGCTGGATCAGCCGAAGCACAAGATCGCCCTCTTGGATCTTGGCTTGACCTTCCGGCTGTGGTAGCGGCGCAGGCCCTGCTGATAGATGGCGGACCGGCTGAGGGCTAACAGCCGGCCTTCTTCCAGCAGGTCGACGTCGTCTTCTCGTGCTTCCTTGGCCTCGGCTTCCGTGTACATGGTTACCCGAGGCGAGTCGAACTCGATGTCAGTTGGGATGACCGCCTCGGCACCATATACGAGGAAGAAAGGAGTGAAGCCGGTTGACTTGTTTGGTGTAGTGCGCAGACTCCAGAGGACAGCCGGCAGCTCATCGAGCCAACAGCCAGCTGAACGCTCCAGTGGTACGATCAGTCGGGGCTTGATGCCGGAAAGGATGAGGCCGTTGGCTCGCTCGACCTGGCCGTTTGACTGCGGGTGGGCGACGGACACTAGGTCCAACCGGATGCCTTGCGTCGCGCAGAAACGTGCCAAGGCTCCCTTGGTGAAATTCGTGCCATTGTCGGTGATGATGCTATGTGGCACGCCATACCGAGTTGTTATATCTGCGATAAATGTCACGGCAGTCGACCCATTCAGCTTCTTGATCGGCTTTGCCTCAATCCATTTGGTGAATTTGTCCACGGCGACACGAAGATGTGTCATGCCGCCGCGCGCCGTCTTGAATGGGCCACCATGTCTAGTCCCCAAACGGCGAAGGGCCAAGTGAGGGGAGTGGTCTTGAGTGCTGAAGCCGGCATGTGTTGCTTGGAGCTGAAGAGTTGGCACCCTTTGCAATGTTTAACTAACTCCTTGGCGTCATCCAAAGCAGTCGGCCAAAAGAAACCATGGCGGAAGGCTTAGGCGACGAGTGATCTTGAGGCCGCATGGTGGCCGCATTCTCCTTGGTGGATGTCTCTGAGGATTGCAATGCCCTTCTCTTTCTCGACGCATCACTGGAGGACTCCACTGACACTGCGCTTGACGAGTTCTCTGTTGACGATTGTGTATGCTCCGGCTCGGCGTTGGACTTGTCTTGCCTCTACTTCGTCAGCCGGCAGATCTTGGTTTATTAGGAAGTTGAGGATGGGTTGAGCCCATGACAGAGCTGCGACTTCTTCTGTTGCCAAAACGGCTACTGCGACCAGGGCGGGCGGGCTGGGCGGTGAAATGCTGGAGTCGGCCGCCGCCTGTTGTGTTGGTGTAGTCTCCGGGCCGACTACCGTAGTCCCCGAGCCGGGTGAGGCAGTCCCCGGGTCGGGCGTAACTACGGAAGTCCCCGAGCCGCCTGCTGATACCCCCTGGCCGACTATCGAAGTCCCCAGGTCACCTGCTTGGTTCTTCGAGCCAGCTGCGTCGGGGTCAGGCGGCACGAAGATGGAATCGGACTCTGGAGACGGCTTGAGGAGGCGTTGTAGAGAGACACCGGTTGGTATTGCTTGCCGAGTGGAGCCTATTCGAGCCAGGGCATCAGCTGGCTCGTTGTCGGCTCGTGGTACATGGAGGAACTCGCATCCTTCAAAATACCCACTGATCTACTGAACGAGGAAGCGGTAGCTTGCCATATTTGCGTCCTTGGCATCCCAGTCGCCGGATGATTGCTGGACCACCAAGTCCGAGTTGCCATAACATAGGATCCGGCGAATGCCGAGTTCTTTGGCAAGCCGGAGCCCGTGTATGAGCGCCTCGTACTCGGCCACGTTGTTGGAGGCGGCAAAGTGAATTTGCAGCGTGTATCTAAGCTTGTCGCCTTTGGGAGAGGTGAGGATGACGCCGGCTCCTAAGCCGGTGCACATCTTGGACCCATCGAAGTGCATGCGCCAATGAGTGGAGTCGGGAGCCGGCGGTAGGTACTGGGTCTCGGCCCAGTCGACGAGGAAGTCGGCCAATGCTTGGGACTTGATGGCGGTGCGAGGCTGGTAGAAGATCGTATAGGGGGCCAGCTCGATGGCCCATTTCGCCACCCGGCCGGATGCATCCCGGCTGCCTATGATCTCGGCCAGCGGGGCCATGCATACAACCGTGATGGGATGCTCTTGGAAGTAGGGCTTCAGCTTCTTGGCGGCAAAGTACATGCCGTAGCACATCTTCTGGTAGTGCCGGTAGTTCTGCTTCGAGGTAGACAACACCTTGCTCAAATAGTACACCAGCCTCTGGACCGGCTGGGCTCGGCCTTCTTCTGGGCGTTGGACTACGATGTCGGTGCTGACCACCCGGCTGGTTGCGGCAATGTAGAGGAGCATGGGCTCTTTCTCAGTCGGCGCCTCCAGGACAGGCGGCGTGGCCAACATCTTCTTCAGCTCGTGAAAAGCTTGATCGGCTTGGTCATTCCACTCGAAGTGGTTGGTCTTCTTCATGAGGCGGTAGAGGGGAAGAGCTTTCTCTCCGAGCCGGCTGATGAAGCGGTTCAGGGAGGCCAAGCATCCGGTAAACTTCTGGACGTCTCGAAGTTTGGTGGGAATCGCCATTCTCTCAATGGCCTTGATCTTTACTGGGTTGCATTCGATGCCGCATTCGGAGACCAGGAAGCCTAGGAGCTGGTCGGCTGGCACTCCGAACACGCATTTCTCGGGGTTAAGCTTGATTTGGAACCGGCGTAGGTTCTCAAATGTTTCCCTGAGGTCTTCCAGCAAGGTGTCGTGCTTCTCCGTCTTCACCACAATGTCGTCTACGTAGACATGGGCATTTCTGCCGAGTTGCTTGAGGAGGCACTTCTGCATGCAACATTGAAAAGTGGCACCGGCATTTCTCAAGCCGAATGTCATAGTTAGGTAGCAGAAGGCTCCGAATGGCGTGATGAAGGTGGTCTTCAGGCGGTCTGTAGGATCTAACTTTATCTGGTGATACCCTGAGTAAGCATCCAAGAAACTCAACAGCTCGCATCCGGCCGTGGACTCTATCACTTGGTCAATCCTTGGCAGGGCAAAGGGATCTTTGGGGCAGGCCTTGTTGAGGCTCGTGTAGTCTATACACATGCGCCACTTGTTGTTCTTCTTTAGCACGAGGACCGGGTTGGCGAGCCACTCTGGAAAGAAAACTTCCATAATGAAGCCGGCTGCCAGAAGCCGGGCTATCTCCTCTCCCACAATCCTACGTTTCTCCTCCGACAGTCGGCGGAGGGGTTTTTTGACTGGCTTTGCGTCTTCTCGGACGTGTAGTTTGTGCTCGGCGAATTCCTTCGGAACGCCCGGCATGTCCTTGGGGGACCATGCAAAGATGTCCCGATTCTCACGGAGGAAATCGGTGAGCTCGCCTTCCTATTTGCTGTTTAGGTTTGCCCCGATGACGGCAAACCTCTCTGGGTGCTCGAGGTCAAGAGGTATCTTCTTCGTCTCCTTGGCTGGCTGGAAAGATCCTTGAGCATCATGCTCCTTGGGATCGGGGGACAAGGCCGACTACTTGCCGGCCATGGCCACAACTCGGTCCAACATCTTCTTTTCTTCGGCAATCACAAGGGACTCGGCCAGCCGGCTGCTGGCTACTGCGCACTTAGAGGACTTCTTGTAATCGCGGGCTACGGTGATGACGCCTTTGGTGCTCGGTATCTTCATCTCGAGGTATGCATAGTGGGGAACTGCCATGAACTTGGCCAAGGCAGGTCGGAAAAGCAATGCATGGTAAGGGCTCTCCAGGTCCACCACTTCAAACCAGATCGCTTCCCAGTGGAAATGCTCCTTGTCCCCAAAAAGTACATCAATCTTGATCTTGCCAATGGGGGCGCAGGACAGGCCGGGTACGATGCCATGGAACACAGGCCGAGTAGGCATGAGTTGCTTCGTCTTGACATTCAGCTTCTCCATGGTGTCACGGTACATGATGTTGATGCTGCTCCCGCCGTCTATCAGCACGCGGGAGAATCGGGCATCGCGTCTATCCGTTGCAAGGGTGGCATCCAAAACCAACGCATAAGAGCCGGGAGACGGCATCACCTCTGGGTGGTCGGTCCGGCTCCAGCTGATATGTTTTTCTGACCAGTGCATGTGCTCGGCGGGGTTGGCAGCAACCATGCTAACTTCTTGATGCCCTCGGCGTTTGCTGCGCCGGTCTTCGGGCTGACTTGTAAAGATGATATAGGCGGCATGCTCGTCGGGGAACTCATCGTGCACGGCTCCGACTGCGGGCCGAGCGGCCGGCGGCTACGGAGCCGGAGGCGGCGGACTGGCAGGCGGAGGCGGTGCGAACCCTTCGCCTTTAGAGATTCGGGTGAGCCAGTGGCACTTCCGGGTCGTGTGGTTGGACGGCTTCGCGCCGCTGTGGAACTTGCACAGGGCGTCGAGAGTCTGCTCGTAGGAGAAGGCCGGCTGCCAAGCCGGCTTGCCGCCCCTCTGCTTCTTGGGTGCGGGCCGCGCTTCGGGCTGCTCGTCTTCGACTGTGGCCACCTGCCGACTGGTGGAGGGCGGCACCGGGCCCTTGCGCTTGTGGTTGTTCTGGTGTGGGCGTCGGCCGGAGTCCCCAGCCGACGTCTTGGGCGCCGGGTTGAGTACCTTTCCGGACGCGTCTAGCCGGAGTTCGGTATTCATCGAGGAGTCGGCGGTGGCGTACTTGTCCGCTATGATCAGAAGCTCATCGAGGGTAGTCGGCTCGTCGCAGAGGAGCTTGTGCTTGAGGAGGGGTGCCTACTCGGCACCCGGCAGTGAAGTATTCTATGGCTTGCACCTCGTGCACCCCTTCGCAAGAGTTGCAGAGCTCGGCCCAACGCGTGAGGTAGTCCCGAGTGGACTCGGCGGGGCCTTGTACGCACAAGGAGAGCTGTCTGGGCTTGGGAGCCCGCTTGTAGGTGCTGGTGAAGTTGCGGACGAAGGCTTATGTGAAGTCTAGCCAGCTGTTGATGCTGTATGGCTTGAGGCTGTTGAGCCAGGTCCGCGTTGTGCCCTGCAGCATGAGGGGCACGTACTTCACGGCAACGCGCCTGTTGCGGTTGGCTATGCTAACCGCCGTGGAGTAGTCGATCAACCAATCTTCCGGCTTCACAGAGCCGTTGTACTTGGGCGTGTCTCTTGGGAGCGAGAACCCTTTGGGGAAAGGCTCGTCGCGGATGCGGGGGCCGAAGCAAGGCGGGCCGACATCGTCTTATTCTTCTAGCGCCAGGGATCGCGCCAGGCGGTCGTTCCGATGGCGGGCGTCGTTCTCGCCGACTCCTTCGCGGCGACCTAGCCGGCCGCTGAGAGTCAGATGCGCAACAGGCGGCGGGGTGGGAAATCTCTCTCCACGGGGTCGGGGCGGAGGCGGGTTGCCCTGCCTCTCCACGGCCCGGGGGTGGCCTTCTGCGTCTCGCTCGATGGAGATTTGGGTTCGGCTTCGGCTGGCAGCCGGTTCTTTCTTGCGCCGCGCGCGGGTTTTACCGGTAGTCGGCGTCCGGGACGTCGCGCCGTGATCTCGGCGTGGGGGAGGGCTTTCCGCGCGGGCGTCGGCTTCGTGCCGCTGCGCGGCTGCATTGATCAGCTGCTGGATGCGTCGGGTCATGTGGGGGAGTTCTTCGGCCCCTAGTCCTTCTAGCTCGTCTACGGCCGCCTGGGCGGCGCGCAGGTCCTTGAGTGGAGTAGCGTAGACTGGGCGGTCGACTCCTAGCGTATCGGCAACGATAGCGCCGCGCTGTCTGACAACGCCGGCCCGGCTAGGCCCGCCTGGGGGCGTCGTGCCAAAGGCGGCGCGGTGGGCCTCGCGTCGGTGGGCCTCAGCGAGGCGTCTCATGGAAACCAACTTCCGGCCCTCCGCGAGGAGGGCAAGGCGGCGAGCTTCCAGTGCTTCAGTGTCGGCATCGGCCGGGAGGGGGATGGACAAGTCGTGGACCGCCGCGTGCGGGGCGTCGTGGGCGCTCTCGTCAGAAGCGCCGCTGTGGCCGATGACCATCACCTCGGTGGTGACAGCATCGTAGCCATCGGCCCGGGGAAGCGGGTCGCTGTAGATCGCGACGTTGGTGGGGAACGTGTCGAGTGAGGCCGTGTCGGAGTCGACAGGCATCGGATCGGTGGAGCCAACCGACTCCAAGTCCACGGCAGGCTCGGCTGAGACGTGGAGCTGGCCGAGGAGGTTGACGAGGTGGTCGGTGCCCGCGTCGGAGGCGAGCTCGTCAGAGATGAGAGTCTTGTCAAGGAGATCGGTGAGGCTGCTCGCCGCACAGATGTTGGTGACGCCTTGTAGCGCGTCGTGGCAAGCGCCATCGCGCGTGCCGGGCTGGCTACGCTCATGGGGGAGGAAGAGGGTTCCCGTCCAGAACAGGTCTCCTGACGACGGTGCACCTGGCCCCACGGTGGGCGCCAAATGTCGGGTGGTAGGTGCGACATATGCCAACGGGTGTCTTACCATTGTGGGAGCCAGTAAGACGTCGCCGGTGCCTGGAAACGGGATGAGGCGAAGACATGCACGCCGGCGAATCTTACCCGGCTTCGGGGCTCTCCGTGGAGATAACACCCCTACTGCTGCTCTGCGGGGTCTCTGCATGGTCACTAGATGAACATGTGCTCCTTGAGCTGTTTGGCGAGAGGAGGAAGAAGGGCACGGCTTGCTCTCTTCTCCTCCCTATGTGGTGTCTAAGACTAGCAGGGATTGATCTCCCTTTGCATGGATGCCCCGTGGGGTTTATATAGGCCTACCCCCCGGGGGTACAATGGTAATCCGACTGGGCGCGGGGCCCATCCGTCTGTGTCTACGCTCTCCGGCTTCTGCGCCGGCTGCTGGGGCCTGCCGGCTAGTGGGTCCCGCCGGCTGCCGGCTCCTTGGTCGACAGGCAGGCCCCACTGTCAGGGCCTTGTCGGCGGCTGGTTACTGTTGCTCAATCTTGGTGGTGAGGGCTTCGCCGAAGTGGGCGTGGCTACAGTGCCGCCGCCCGGTGGGCGATCACTGTAGCCCCACCGCGTCTTGTCTCCTTAATGGGGCGTCTTCTTCGAGGGAGGTGGCAAGCCGGCTGTGGGGAGCTGGCTCTATCTTGGGCCAACTGGGGGAGGTCTGGCCGCCTTCGGGTGTCTCTCTGCCCGAAGGGGCCCACCGCCCATGGGCCGTACTGGTAGCCCGTCGTGGATGACATCAGGGTCAACGTGGCAACAGTGCTGCGCCGGACGGGTCATGGCCACCCGTACGGCGCACTGTGCCAGGCGTGCTCCGGGATTCGGCGGTGGCAGGCTTCACTGTAGCCACGCCCCATCACATCGCTGTTATGTGGATGCAGACTTCGAGGGTACGATCTTGACCACTTTATGGGAGTCGGCTTCTTGGAGTCGGCCTTGTCGCGGCCGGCTTCTCGGAGCCGGCCCTCCCGCAGCTTTTCTTCATGAGGGCTGAAGTCGGGCCGCCTTCCGATAGCCGGCCTGGAGACAGTCGGCAAGGGGAAGGCGGCCCTGTGTCTTGGATTCTTGAGGGCCGAATCGGCTCGTAATTTTTTCAGAAGGGCCAGGGGGAGCCGGCTAGGCTACCCATGGTTATTTACTCTGGCAAGTTCCGCATGGACTTTGAAATTTAGCTTGTTACCTCAGCTATGATCTTGTGCCCTCAGCAGGGTCTTGTAGATAGTCAGGCTTCTCAACCTTTTTCATTTGTAGTTGTTTGTACTCAGACAAGTTAAGCTTCCGCATGTACTTATTTCTTGTATGAGTTGAATGCTGGGTCATGAGACCCATGTTTGTAATATCTAGATCCTCGGAGCATAATGAATAAATACTTTGAGTCGTAGAGTTTTGTTGTGATGCCATGTTGTATTTGCACATATCGAGCATATTGTGTGTATGTTATTGAAATGCTTGGTATGTGTCGTGGAATTGTCACGGTAGATGTCCTAGTGTGAGGACTTAGTCGTGGAGCCATCGTGATGAGGTTAGCTTAAAGGGGTTAATCAGGACAAAGGACACGAAGAGTTTATACTAGTTCGGCCCCTTACGGTGAAGGTAAAAGCCTAATCCAGTTGGAGGTGGTATTGCTAGGGTTTCGATGAGCAGGGAGCGAATCCTCTTAACCCGGCTATTGATCTGTTGTCTCTATTCCCCTAAGCCGCCGCTGCGTCGTCCCCTTATATACACGGGTTGACGCCCTGCGACCTACAGAGTCTCGGCCGGCTTATACAACGTATCCGGCTCGGTGACTTTTCTTACATGCCTTACAATACAAGTCTATATACATGGCGGTTTATATCCACGGGCCTTAAGCCGCCTTCAGGTTTGGGCCCTCTACTAAGCCTATCTATGAATTGCCATTGTTAATATGCTCTTGGGCTTCATTGAGATGAACTTCCATAGGGATGACCCGGCCCCTCCTGGGCGGGTCATACCTAATAGTCATATCCCCAACATTGGGCCCCAGGTTGATTTCAATTTGTTCATGTCAAACTTCAAAACTTAGAAAAATCCTTCCTCCTCTTATTGTGAAGTATTGTAACCCGTCATGACGTCGCATCGAAAAGTTGCGATAACCCAACATGACATCATCTGCAATTAATGTTATATAGAATCCAAATCTTAATAAATCTCTTTCTTTACTGAATCTCCAAAAATCAAGGTGCCCGTGCTGACACATATCCATTTTACTATTCCTTGATTCCCACGCCTGCCGTTTGTACTTCCAAGCCTATAAATAGGGCCACGAAGTCGCCTTCCATTCTTCTCCTTTTCCTTCTCGTCTTCTTCCTCCTAGCGACGCACCACCCTGCACGAACACCATCGCTGTCGACCTTCGTCTCCGACCTCAACTCCAGATGCTGCATCACCCTGAACGGACCAGAAAAATCGTGGCGCCACTCCGCTGTCCTATCAGCATTACTAAGCTCTCTTTCATCATAAATCTGTCATTAGGTTTCATCGGTGTTGATCGCTGTTCATCGGTGTTCGTCGCCGCCCTTCTTTCTCGTTGTTTAGATCCACGGATTAGATCCGAAAACCGCATAAATCTTGCACGGTAGTAATTTTAGCACCTGTTTCTATTATTAGAATATATCCTTATCACGACACATCTTACTCTTAAGGCACCTCTATTTTTCCACTGTCGCCTCTGTATAGTTCGAATTTATTCCCTTTTTTGAACAGTGATAGATCCAACTTTATAGCCTCAATCTGTGGAACTTGTTTGTCCTAATACTTAGCAAACTTTTACTCTTGGTAGATCTTGAATGCCTTTAGTCATGGCGTCTTATTCTGTCGGTTTACCATCACTTCATATATCATTAGCCCTTACTTAAGCCGCCATTCTGAACATGCACTGCAATTGTTGACTTGTATCCCACCAATTAATTTGAGCCGACAAATTATTTCTTGTCTTTAGGTTGTCCTTTCACCATGCCGCCCAAGACAATTACGACCTGTAATTGAGTTCCCTCCACCGTCACTAAGAGCACCTTGAAGGATTTTGTCACCGTTGGATATTTTCCAGATAAGAGTGCCCTGCATTACCGTGCTCCTGACCCGAGCGAAGAGAGACCTCAGCCAAAGGACGGTGAAGTTATCGTATTTACTGATCATATGAATCGGGGCTTCTCGCCACCCGGCTCTAAGTTTTTTAGAGATATCCCGCACTTCTTCAAGACATTGGACCCAATTCCGTATCAAACATCTGTAACTTCCAAGTCTTTTGTAAGGTATACCTTCAAGAAGAGGCTAGTGTTGAGCTTTTCAGGGAATACTTCTACCTGAACCGGTAGAATGAGTTCACAAATGGGCCCAGTTTGGAACTTGGTGGGATTTCAATTCAACGCAGACGAGATGCCATCTTCCCTCAAGTAGCTCTGCCAAGCCATCCCAAGGACTGGAATCAGACATGGTTCTACTGCAAAGATATCTCGCCGTCTGATGAAAATCCATTGCTGGGTTATCATGTTGAGCGTCTCGACTCAAATCACCAACTCCCAAATAAACTTACCACCACCGAACGCAAGAAGCTTGTCCCTACAATCAAAAAAGTTCAAGCCTTGCTAGGAAATGGTTTAACCATAGTGGACTTAATCCGTTGTTGGGTCGCATTGTGGATCATATACCGGAGGAACAAATGATCCCTTACATCATAGCTCTTTGCGTCTGACTGAAGAGGGCATCATTGAGATGGCAACCATGCTTGTAAATAGCAAATATGAAGATTGCATCAAAGTGGGTTTGAATCCTTTCTGCAAGCTTAACCCGACACCAGAGGTAAATCTTTTGATTTCTTTTTTCCTTCAGCACTTAAACATTGCATGAACTCAAATATGTTATCCTTCCACAGGCTAAATCTGACTTCTGGAAGGCCAAATATGACCATGAGGCTGCCAAAAAGGCTAAAGCTGCTGCGAAAGCCACCAAAAAGACCATCAGGCGGTCTAGGAAGAAACCAAGCGCCTTTGAACTGCTTAAGCTAGATGAAACCTCTGAGTCGGAGGATCCCTTGACTCTCTTGGCTTGGTTTTTAACAACCTTATTGCCACTGACTATTGCCAAGATGACACGGGAGCCAACCAGGCAGTCGAAGAAGAGGTAACTACTATTTCCTCCGACTCGGAACCTTTACCAAGGCAGAAACTTCGGCGGGTAACCCAAAAAGTAAGGTTTTCACACCCCTTGGCTTATTTAGATCCTCATTTTCTCTTAAAACGACAGCAACACGAGAGCCCCGCCAGACCTGGGCTGGTGGAGGTGACGATTTATCCTCCGGTTTACCAAACACTCCTCGAAAACGCCAAAATGAGGTTCTTTTTAACATTAACTCTTGTATTTACCGGCGATTTTCTTTCGTTAACCACTCAATTCTTTTGATTCCATCTTCAAAGGAGATTTCTCGTTCCTCCTCTGGCGACTCATCGCAGACTCAACTACCAGCTTTCAAGACTGCCCCTGGGTAATAATAGGTATTTTTCTTCTGTACCTTTATATCTTTATAATTATGCTGACTTGTCCAAATTCTTTTTAGCGGTCAAGCAAAGCCCAACAAGAAAGGGAAGGTGACAAAGCCGGCCGAGGGTCTGAAAGCCACTAAATCGGATCAGCCAACCGTTGTACCAGAACATCCTAAATAGCTAGAAGATCCTGCTCTCAATGCTCAACCTGAAATGCCTGAGCCGTTTGTTGACGAAAACAATGTTGATCCATCAAGTATTGAACCGTCAAGCTCAGCTAACCCGCCAGAGACTCACGGTGATGACATTTTAATCACTGGCACCAGATTTACTGAACCGGGGAATCCAACTGTACTAGCGAGACACTCTGCCAAATAAGAAGTCATGGAAAGATGAAAAGTGAGGTTCGACGTCTCCCACTATGCTCAATTGAGTAATAGTGAAGTATTATCTGGTTATCTCAGTCAAGTACATTCCATCCGTGACTTAGAAATTGAAATGTTCAAACAGATGCACCAGACGTATGAGGTACATTCTCCGACTTGTATAAGTTATACATCCTGCCAGCCCCCAAGTCTTCTGATTATGATAAGATTGAATAATCTGTAGACTTAAAAACTTACAAGCCTCTGTCTTAGACTCCCTCCAATTCCTGTTTACAACTAAACCGGATGCTGGTAGTATCACAATTTTGCATGTATAGTCCCCAAGGGCCGGTTTAATCAATAGAAATGAGCCGGTCCTATTGATCACTGTAAAAGAACATAACTGAATTGTATAGCCCCCATGAGTCGGCTGAGATTGTTGATAGCTCACTCAGCTCATCTTTATGAAGAAACAAGCAATATGCATTAGCCCCCAAGTGCCAAGTGTTGTTGCTTGCAAAACACTTGGGACTTTAGAAAATCCATTTCCATTGAAAAAATTGCGTTTGACAGACATTAGCCCCCAAGTGCCATGTGGTTTCGCTTGTCAAGTGCTTGGGACTTAACTGTTGTAATCCGCCTTGAAGTATGTTTTGATAAACTTGTGTTGTATGCAGGCTGCTACTGCTAAACTTGAGTCTCAACTGAACGATGCCAAGACTCGGTTGGCAGATCAAGAAAATGAGACCCGGAAGGCAGAATCCAAATTCCAGTTCAGTGTATCTGAATCGGGAAAATTGAAGACCAGTTTTGATGAGGATAAAAAGGCTTGGGCTGAGGAAAAAACTGCCTTGATACAACATGTTGAGAAAGCACGGGCGGCTCTTGATGAAGTGATCACTAAACTCACCGGTTTAAAGAACCGTGTGTCTCAGATGGTTTCTTCTATCTATGGTGAGTCACCTTGTTATCTCTCCCTAATAATAAAGCACGGATTGACTTTGTCGGGTTCATCGTCACAATACGCTTCTTCTCATGTCATAATACGCTTTTACAATTTGTATGGACAAAATCTTTCCCTAATAATAGTAATAATAGTAATTGTCGGATTTCGGGTTCCGGCAGACCCTTGAGGATCGAACATTGGGGTGCGCGCGGAGATTTTGCCTCCTACCTACCTGCACCCCTCCGCCTTGCTAGGATCTAATCTATGGCAAGAAAAACACAAGAGACGCAGGGTTTATACTGGTTCGGGCCACCGTTGTGGTGTAATACCCTACTCCAGTGTGTGGTGTGGTGGATTGCCTCTTGGGCTGATGATGATGAACAATACAAGGAAGAACAACCTCGCGAGGGTCTGTTCTTGGCTGGGGCGATGAACTGTTGGGAGGAGCTCAGTCACCTTTCTCTCTCTCTCTCTCTCTCTCTCTCTCTCTCTCTCTCTTTCTCCGTCTGTCCTCCCTCCTATCTAGCGGGTGGCTGATCCTATTTATAGGGGCCCTAGTCCTCTTCCCAAATATCGAGCGGGAACGGAGCCAACAATGGCGGGCTAATTTGAAGGGGGACAGCTAGTACTAGCTACCCTGACAAAAGTAGTCTTCACCTGCGTAAAGCTCTGGTGATGACGCCGTCTTGGGCTCCTCGGTGACCTCCGTCTCGTAGTCCTCCTGGTCTTGGTCTCGTTGCACCAAAATGGCAACCTTTGCCTCATGCCTCGGTACTCCGCGGCTGCGCTTGCCCCCTTTGCACCTAAGAGGAAAGAAGGACACTGCGCGGGCTGGCACCCGCCTGGCACCCTTGGTCGTCATGGCTTGCGTCACGGGCACCTCGCGAGGTACCCCGCCTTGATCTCTCTGCCTCCTCGTGAGCCAGCCTGACGAGGCCGTGCCTGAGGAAGCTC
>NC_041384.1:247118050-247128410 GCF_002162155.2 Triticum dicoccoides | reverse complement strand
TGGCCCCTCGCGAGGATCTTGGGTTTGTGTTGGTGAACATGGGCCGCACTAGGCCCCCCTTTGAGCCACGCCGCAGGCCGCAGGTAGGCAAGTCTGGGGACCCCCGTTCCCAGAACACCGACAATAGCCCCCGGGCCCAAGGCGCGCCCGGACTTGGCCGTGCAGGGACGCGGAAGGGCAAGAGCAAAGCGCCGGGGGCCCTAACAGCCTGCGGCCTTGGGCGCCGCGTGGCAGCTGATTGGAAGTGGGCGGCACTGTTCCCCCACGCCCTCCTTATTTTGTGCCATGCTAGGCGGACCCGTAGTTGTACACAGCCGTTCCCCTTTTTGGTTTCCCGGGCGCCCTCTGTCCTTCCTCTGCTCGAACTCCGGTTTCTGTTTTCAACTCAATCTTGAACCTTCCCCCCCTTCCCATCGCCATGGCTCCGACGAAGAAGGGAGGAGGGAAGAAACCCGTGTCTCCGCCTTGCCCGCCGCCGTTGGCGGCCCCCGCCGAGGGTTTGGGCAAGGTCATCTTGGCCCTAGCTACCATCTTCAACGAATGCGGGAGGACGGCGGCCTGGCCCGCGTCCCACTTCTCCATCAACAGGGTAGCCACCGAGGTCCCGTACTTTGCCGATGCCCTGTGGGCGGGTCTGGTTCCTCCCTTTTCCGATTTCTTCAATGCCGTGCTTTCCCACTATCAGATCCACATGATACATCTGGGTCCTGAATCCATCACTCTCCTTTCGGTCATCGCCTTCATTTGCGAGGCCATGATGGGCATCCTTCCTTCAGTCGCCTTGCTGCGCCACTTCTTCTCGCTGCGCCTTGTTGACCCTACCCAATGCTGGGCGTGCGTGAGCTTCGTTGCCGCGCCTGAGACGGCGGCCTCTGGGATTGACTTCAAGCTCCCTCCGCCCGCGGCTGGGTTCCGCGAGCGGTGGCTGTATGTGGATGCTGGGGTGCCCAGCCCCCTGCTGTCGGAGCCAACTTTGCCTGCTGCCCCCAATTCGGGCTGGGGGCAGGAGACGCTTGAGAGCCCCCGGCTCGTCTTCGTCTGGCACCGCTTCGTGTTCTTGAGGTCGCTTGGCGCGACAGCGCCCAAGGTGGTGAAGGAGTTCCTGCTATGCCGCGTTGCTCCTCTCCAGTGCCACTCCCGCCGGATGTGGGCCTTCAGCGGGCGCGATGATCGTATGAGGCTCCAGGAAGAGGACCTGACGCCTGAAGTGCTGAGGACGGCGCTCTTGACCCTGACGGGGGAGCCCAACCCTGGCAGTATCCAGTAGGGAGGGGCCTTGCTGTACCTCTGCCAGAGCGGGGGCAATTTTGTGAGGCAAATGCCTATCTTCAATGAGTGAGGGCCGCGCCCCACCGGCCTTCAGGGGCCTTGCAAGAACCCTGTGGTGGTGACTGTCCTTCCAGTCGGCCAAGGCGACTCCTCCTCAAGTGGCGGAGCAGGGAGGAACGAGGCGCCAGAGGCCGAGGGGGCTCCCGGCGGGGTGACAGCGCCGGGCGAGGATCGTGAGGAAGCAGTTATTGGGGCCCGTGCCGCCGAGGCTGAGGGTGACAAGCGGCTGCCCTCTGCGCCTTCGAGCGAGGCCACCGAGGCTCCGGCGACTTCTCTTGGCGAGGCGATTGGCGGTGCACGCCAGGCAGGCGCCCCTGACGCGGATCGCCTTGACGCTCCATCTTCGCAGCAGGTTGATCCCTGCGCCCGACTCTTAGGCCGCTTCCGCGTGGACTTTCAAGCCCTCCGGAAGAGAAGGGAGGCCCTGGGTGACCTTTACCCTTGTCGCCTGCTGAAGCGTAGGAAGTACTTCGCCATTGATGAGTAAGCCTTCTCCTTTCCCAGCTTCCAATCCTTCTCTTGCTCTTACTGACTCTTGCTCCGCAGGCCCCTTCCAGCCGAGCTTGCGGAGACGGCTGAGGAGCCGTCCCTCTTGGCTTCGCCCCCTCCATCGTCCTCAAGCGCTCCAAGCAATGGAGCCCTTGTGGTGAGGGCGACTGACGAGGCGAACCGTCCTGAGGCGTATCGTGGCCCCGCGCACCTCGCGATCCTTTGCGGGCCTTCTCGTGGCATAGCCAGCCTGCCGTGGGCTTCTCGCCTGGTCGTGGACTGCGATCGGCTGAGGCGCTTCCTGCGCTCTTCACCTGGGGACGGGCTGGCCCCCGGCCGGGCTTCTGACGCGGCGTGCCAGGCCGTCGCGAGGGTGCCAGCCCCCAGCCCAGAGGGGGGGTGCTGGCTCGCGGCCCCCGGCGCTTGCTTGGGGCAGATGATGGTGTGGAGGACGTGCTCGAGCGTGCTCGGGAGCGTCACGCTCTCCGCCAAGGATTCCTTCGAAGGGCGGCTGACGCGGTAAGCCTGCTTGGAGAGGAGCTTGCCGATGAAGACGCGCGCCTTGAGGCCGAGGGCCTGCGCCTGGCTGCAGAGAGGCGCGAGCTGGAGGGCGCCATCGCCCTTGCGCGCCGTCAGCGCGATCTTGACGACGCAGAGGACAAGGCGTCGCTGGTGGCCTCTCGGGAGGCCCGATCTTGGGCCGCTGAGGAGGCTCGGGAAGCTGACCGACGGCGAGCGGCGGTGGAGGAGCGGGCTCGGGAGCTCCTGGCCTGGTGCCACTCACTGGAGGAGCAGGTGGAGCTGCGCGAGGCAGCTCTCATGTCGATGAAGGTGGCCTCCGGCGACTCAGCAGAGCTCCAGAAGCGTGAGGAGGCGCTGACGCTGGAAGCCGCCGAACGCACCCGTGAGTACGAGCGTCTGGAGACGAGGGAGCGCTTGGTGACGCAGGCGGAGGATGACGTTGCCGCATGGGAAGCCCGCGTCCTGGAGGAGGTCGGACGACGAGTGGCGATGGCGCGTTTGAACCTCGAGCACGAGTTCAACGAGAAGCTGGGGTTGATCCGGGCCGAAGCTGAAGGCAGGACTGCTGCCTTGAGGGCCAAGCTGGTGGAGGCGACGCGGCGGGCTGAAGCTTTCTGGGCCGCTCTTGAGGTGGCGCAAGGTGAGTTAACCGCTTCCCAGGCCGAGGTGCTCCCTCTCCGCCAGTGGGTGGAGGAGGCCGAGCTCGTCGCGGGCCAGAACGCGGACGAGATACGTCAGCGGCGGATCCTGGAGCATGAGCACGGCCCCATGCTCACCACGCTCCGGGAGAGAGCCAACGCAGCCTTGGGCAACATCTGCGAGGCGGCTGTTGGCGAGCCGCACGCAGTCAACTATGCTGGCAATCTTCAGTTCTTCACTGATGTGGTGACACAGCTGGAGGCGCGGTCGGTCAGGGCTAACAGGTTGGTGGAGGAGAGGAGCCGCACCCTGCTTGGGCGCGCCTTTTCTCGCGTCTTCAGCCACCTCCGGAACATGGATCCCCATTTTGATTTTGACGCCGCCATCGCCCCAGTCCCCCAGGCCGTCCGAGGCGACCTGGCGCACTGGGTGGAAGACAATGTGGAGGCTCTTATCAGGGCCTTCGCCTCGGACAACAACGACGCGATCGTGGTGGCCGTCGAGGGTAGCGTGGTGAACGGCCCTGACGCCGCTGACGGCGACGCGGACAGTGATGGCGGGTTCAACGACGCCAGCAACGGCTCGGGTGGAGCTCCTGAGAACGCATTGGGGGATTCATCCGACTGATTGTGCATCGCTCCTACTTCCTTACCCTGCATGAATAGAACTCAGGTTTCGGCCTGATTGCAGTGAGAGCATTTTGAAGGGGGGCCCCTTATGTAAAACTTGTGTTCATCGTATTAGTAGACGCGACATTGCCCATGCGCCCGCGCCAAGTGGCTGGCCCAAGCGACGCGCTGGTCGGTTAGTTTACCTTTGTCCCCTGCTGGCCCTGAGGCAGCCCGTGGGAGGCTGTGGTGTCTTGAGTGTTCCCTAACTGGGTTCATAGGATCTGGAGTAAAACACCCTCCTGAGAGGTCACGTCTGCGGCAGTCTGGGCTGCACGCAAGCTAGGCCTGACCCGGCTCGTGAGGGGCTCGCGAGGGGAGGCAGCTGAGGCGAAGCGGTAACCAAAGCACGAGAAATTGCTCGAACGAGACTAAGCACCCCTTCCCCGAACACACGCAAATCTCAAATTCGAATCCAACTTGAATCCAGCGGGGGAAAGCGACAACCAAAGGGAAGAGCAACGAAAGCAAACAAAAGGCCACGTCTGGCACCTAGTCTAGTCTTGGATGTCTTCTCACCAGCGCGGAGCTAAGTGTTGCCACTGGGCGTGGGAGGGAGCCCCAGGGCCTGAGGCCGGCACCCCTGAGACTCTGGGGCGTGTACAGCCCCACTCATTATTACGTGAGAGTGTCATGGGGCGGCGAGCTTCACAGGCACTGGGCCTTCTTCACAGGTACTGGCCTTGCTTCATATCGCTAGATGAGGGCCCCGCCTTGCGCCACACTCTAGTGCCATCAACGACGACCGGAAACCAGGACGCCGCCGATGGGGTAGAGCGGTCGCCAGCGGTTCCCCCGACGACCACGGGTCCTCCGCCGGGGGCAGGCTCTGAGGCACCTCCCCAGCGGAGGGCCTACCTCCTGAGAACACCTTGCTCCGAACGCCGTGGTGGTGATGTCGGATCCCGGCCCTTCTCCTGCAGCCCCCTGCGCCCTCCTCCCGAGGGGCAGGAGACCGTGGGAGCGGGGAAGCTGCTCGCTGTGGCGACCTGCACCTCCTGCGATCCATGGTTACCGTATACCTGCTCCTGAAGAATTAGCGGTACCCGATAATCGTTGCCCCCAGCGTGGCCAGTAGGACCGTCCCGGGGCTCCCGGAAAGGCTCGGCTTCTGGCGCCTCGTCCCCCCAGCGTAGCCTGAGGAGAGAGCCTTGTTCGCTCTCGTGTGGGTGTCCTTGGTCCATCATGAGGGGCACGTATTCCTCCGGCGCCGTCATCCCGAATGCCACGCCGTAATGCCCCGCATGCCACGCGGTCCTGCCTGACGCGCCCACCATGGGGTTGCAGCGCGCCTGCCCACCGGGGCTGCGGGTCGCGTCGAGTCCTTCTTCTTCGTGGACCGGGAGCGGGGGCAGCGCCGCCGCCGGTCTGGTGCTGACAGCTTCGCTGGTCTCGGAGTAGCCTTGGAGCCCGCGGGCGCGCGTGGAGCCCCCGCGCGGGCCGCCCTGGGCTTGAGATGGGAGCTGGGTGGAGAAGGGGTGAGCCCCCGAGGCGGCGAAGCCCAGGAGCTCTGCCACTCGCTCCAGTAGCATGTCGTGGCCGCCCTCCAGCAGCCTGCAGTGCAGCAGCTCTCGGGCCACTGTGAGCGCGGCCCTCGAGTTCGCCTGCTCCCTGCGGGTGTACGGTGTCGTGGTCGCGGCATGATTGGAGGCCCTTGCTGCCGACCGCGCCTACCGCGGTGTGAAGCTGTCGGAGCCTGTCCGCGTCGCTAGCGGCCCGCAGCGCCCTGCGGACCGCGAGCTGCCTGGGGCACGGGGTCACCCGAGGCAAGCGGCTCTGCGCAGGCGGGCCACGCTGCCCATGGATCTGGGTTGCCCGCCCGGTCGCCGGACATGGTGATGATGACGCGACGGTGCGCGAAGCGGTAGAAGGTGGATTCCGGCGCACCCCTACCTGGCGCGCCAAATGTCGGATTTCGGGTTCCGGCAGACCCTTGAGGTTCGAACACTGGGGTGCGCACGGAGATTTTGCCTCCTACCTACCTGCACCCCTCCGCCTTGTTAGGATCTAAACTATGGCAAGAACAACACAAGAGATGCAGGGTTTATACTGGTTCGGGCCACCGTTGTGGTGTAATACCCTGCTCCAGTGTGTGGTGTGGTGGATTGCCTCTTGGGCTGATGATGATGAACAATACAAGGAAGAACAGCCTCGCGAGGGTCTGTTCTTGGCTGGGGCGATGAACTGTTGGGAGGAGCTCAGTCACCTTTCTCTCTCTCTCTCTCTCTCTTTCTCCGTCTGTCCTCCCTCCTGTCTAGCGGGTGGCTGATCCTATTTATAGGGGCCCTGGTCCTCTTCCCAAATATCGAGCGGGAAGGGAGCCAACAATGGCGGGCTAATTTGAAGGGGGGCAGCTAGTACTAGCTACCCTGACAAAAGTAGTCTTCGCCTGCGCAAAGCTCTAGTGATGACGCCGTCTTGGGCTCCTCGGTGACCTCCGTCTCGTAGTCCTCCTGGTCTTGGTCTCGTTGCACCGAAATGGCAACCTTTGCCTCATGCCTCGGTACTCCGCGGCTGCGCTTGCCCCCTTTGCACCAAAGAGGAAAGGAGGACACTGCGCGGGCTGGCACCCGCCTGGCGCCCTTGGTCTTCATGGCTTGCGTCACGGGCACCTCGCCAGGTACCCTGCCTTGATCTCTCTGCCTCCTCGTGAGCCAGCCTGACGAGGCCGTGCCTGAGGAAGCTCCGCGTCGTCTGCCCCGCGAGGCTTGGCCCCTCGCGAGGGTCTTGGGTTTGTGTTGGTGAAGATGGGCCGCGCTGGGCCCCCCTTTGAGCCACGCCACAGGCCGCAGGCAGGCAAGTCTGGGGACCCCCGTTCCCAGAACGCCGATAGTAATAATAATACTACTACTACTACTACTACTACTACTACTACTACTACTACTACTACTACTACTACTACTACTAATAATAATAATAATAATAATAATAATAATAATAATAAAGTGGCTATCACTTCTGCCTGCCAGCTCACCGTCATTAAAAGTGTCCTAAAAATTAGAAACAATTACCCACCATGCCATCCATATAAGTAAGAAAAAAAATCGATGAAAAAACTATTAGGATCGTTGTACCGGGCCTCTTAGCACATGCTGCCTCCTACACCCCGCGCGACACAGACACTCCTCCTAAAAAACCTATACAAATCGAAACAGAGTTGCCTCGACCGATAGAATTAGATCGGTCATGCAATTCAGGGGGCTTCAATCTAACCACGCCGCTGGATCGAGAGAGAGGGGGTTGAGAGTGGAGTCAGGCGGCGGCTTGGAGCATAGCAACTATGGCCTCCGGCCGATGGAACACAACAGTCTTTGCCCCAGACTCCTCCCCTTACCCGTTGTCCAACTGCGGAAGATCCCCCGTCTCCGGTTTCTCCAAAATTGAGGTCAGACACAACAAGTAGGGGCGGTTCCTCAACGACGCCAACACGATGGGCTTCTTGGTATCCGTCGCAGAGGTTGCCGATGACACGGAGCTCCATCAAGGGCAGATGCCATACATGGACATTCCTTTCTGGTTTACTGCCTACCTCTGCCCCTGCTCCCCTGTCCCCTCCGTGCTCTAAGCGAGATCCAGCACCGCCGTCTACCTTCTACGCGTGTTGCGCTGCCGGTGTCCATCGTGAGGGCGAGCAATGCCCCCCCACGCCACCCTTTCCACTATCGTCCTTCAGGTCTGGCGTATCCGTGCCTTTAAGCTCCTGCTCTGCCCTGAGCTGGTGACCTTCAAGCTGCACGGGAGCAACGCCGAGAGTGATCTGCAGCCGCGGTCCTCTCTTCTCCTGCCTACGAGTGCCCAAAGGAGGTCGTCATCGCCGTGTATTGAGCAGGCACTGGACGGAGAGCTATTGTACAACTCTGTGATCTACTAACGCCTCGGTGAGCAGCGATAGCTGCAGTAGGACAGCTGAATCCGCCGCGCCCCTGTCTGGTAAGTCCTTCTGGTCGACGTCTCACTGCCGTGTACAAAACGTGAGGTTTAATCTTCATTATCCCATCTAGCCGTCCGTCATTTAGCAGCTAACTGAACTCCTGGTGATTACTTAGAACGCCAACTGAACTCATGGTGATTACTAGCTAGCTTCAAGAATAATCTTACGGATGGATAACCCCCTGAATAGTATAAACATCGCCATATTATTTTACAAGAAAACTAAAAAGTATGAGCGTGTGAAACTAACCAAAGCTCAAGTCACATCAGTACAATTCGTCCTGTAATTCACATATTTTTTCTTGGATTAAATATTGCAATTTTTTAAATATGAGTATAGGATGTATGGCTGAAGATACAAGAAAGTTTATCGACTCTATGTTTTTTTGGGTACAAACGTTTTCTCAGATTGGTGCGTAATTTTTAACAATGATGCAAGCAAAAAGATTGGAAAGTAAATGACAGACGTTATCTCCTTTTAAACAGGAATGCTTTATGGTGGAATAAGCGAACTAAATTTAAGTAAATCTAACATATTTCTAATGGTTTGAAACAAAATTAGAAGGAGACATGTTGCTATCCTGTATTGTGACCATATATAGGTTTATTCTAGAGCCGTAGCAACGCATGGGCATATTTCCTAGTTTATCCAAAGTAAGTATTTGCCGTCATAATGTAAGCCACCACTTAACCAATTTGTTTGAAATTTTTCAGGTCCCAGGAGGAGTAATCTGATCCAAGACACACTGGTGAAGCTTAAGGTGGTTTATACGCTTGTTGAGCAATTATACACTGGAGCTCAGCGGACTCTCGCTACTATCTCCCCAACAAATCAAGGACCAAATTTGTTAAGTGATGTCTTCAAGAAACTATCCATATTAACCACTAGGTTTCAGGAAATCAAACGGTCTTGTGCTAGAGCCGGAGCTGTAACATCCTTGAGCTGTGCCAAAGCATGGGTGCCTGAACTAGACCCGGCCAACGTAGCTAGTGGGTATCCTAGTCTCAAGGAAGATGGAACCTCTTTTGACCAACAAGACTTTGCCTCCTGTGTCAAAGAGATTCATCCACATGCAACAATCATCGCTGAAGAGACCAACCTCACCAAGTACCAGCTGGGTTATGATGAAGATAATCAGAAGATGCAGACTCCTTCATATAAAGAGATGGACTTAATTCCGCTGATTCGTAAGCACACTTTCGCCCCTAATATTGATCTATCTGATCTGATTTACGACAAAGCTGAATTCGTCGCCTTGCATGGCTTCGACTGGTCCAAACCCAACTTCCAGACGGTGGAGGAGGAAGAAGAACCACAAGGGATGAATCGCAACCTGCAAGCCAGCCAGGCCAAGATTCATGAACTGGGGCCGGTTTATCATCTGTTGTAGGCAAGACTTAATTTTTTTATCCTTTTGGGCACCAAGCGCCTTGTAATAGGCTACCTTTAAACTCTTATTCTGCTATACCATCGTGCATATTTTGCTGTTCATGATACTATTCATCCGCCATGTAAGATACGCCATATATGCTTTATGATATTATCAATTTTGAATCTGTTCCTGCATACAAGTAGGTGAAAAGTGTCCTGGAGGTTTACCGCTGGACGGGTTATAATGCCCAATATAAACCATAGGAAACTATCATAGTTTATAACCAAGGCTGGACTGAACGATAACCATATATGATTGAAAATATGTCATACCTATGATATTTGATCACACTTGTCGGTTTACTAAGCCAGTGAAGTAAGGGTGATAACCCAAAATTTGAGCACTGGTAATTATCAGAGATTGCCGGCATATAAACAAAGCCGGGCCGGGTTAATAAACACCGGATATTATCTGTATCTCATACTAGCAACTTATAGTCGAAAGCCAGGACGGGTTAATAACCACCGGATATTATCTCATATTGGCGACTTATAGTCAAAAGCAAGGCCGGATTAATAAACACTGGTGATTTATAATCATAAAGATTTATAAGCCGTATCAAATAAACCTCAAAAAGAAAGAAACTGTCGAATAAAAAACCAGCGAGAAACGAGGCTTTTCTGTAACATCCCGAATTTTCAATTTGGAATGTTATACACTAGATCATCATAGCATATCATATTTCCTCGCATTTTGGTTGATCCTAGAAATTCTACGCAACTCAAGGACCCTCGGAGAGAGTTGGGGATTTCATTATTTTCGTATTTGAGTTTTCTCAAATTTTGAAAATAGGATCATTTGATTTTATTTATTTTATCTTCAATTATTTCAATTACATGTACTATGAGAGAGGGAATAAAATGACTTTCCCAAAATAAAGAAATATTGAGGATTTAATAAAAAATCAAATAAGATTTTATTTTGGTTTTATTTGCTATTTTGTTTGAATTTAGGAAAAATTGCACGTTTTCAAAAATTGCATTTAGAGCCAAAAAAATGTTCATCATGTTCTAAATATTTTATTTAGACGGAGAAAATTTGTTTTGGCATTTTAAGATTTTTATTTATTTTTCTAGCATTTTTTTAGTCGTAGCGAAATTGTTTAAAAAAATGCGACCCCGCGCCCGACTGGGCCAAGGGCCCAGCCGCCTGCCGCCGCCTCTCGCCGGGCCGGGACAGGAGTCCCGACCAGCGCCGCCGTCGCCCGAGTCCGGGGAGGACTCCGCCTCCCAAGGCCGACCCCTCCCCCAAGTCGCCTCTTCCCGCCCCCTTTATAACCGCCGCCGCCCCCCTGCAGCCCACACCGCCGCCGCCCCACGCCAACAGCGCCGCCGCTGCATGCCGCCCGCG
>NC_041384.1:247098212-247117694 GCF_002162155.2 Triticum dicoccoides | reverse complement strand
CGCGCCGCCTGCCCCCGCCGCCGTGCCGCAGCCGCCGCCCCACGCCGCCTGCTGCCCCGCCGCCGCGTCGGAGCCGCCGCCCCGCACCACCCGCCGCCGCCGGAGCCCCGCCGGAGCCCCGAGTCGAGGTAGCCGCCGCCCGGTTTTTTTTAAAACCCTAGTTTTCATTTTTTTTAAATAGATCGGTTTTTCTCCGGTTTATTTTTTTTAGCGAGCGTTCGCTCGTCCGTTCATTTTAATGAACGCGTGCATCGTTTAGTTCCTGTTAATGAACATTCGTTCGTTAACCTGTTCGTCGTATTTCTTTTTCTCGGATTAAAACCGCGGTTTTTCTGATCACGATTTCTGATCCAATGTTCGTTTTAGTTTAACTTTTCGCTCGTTTGTCGGAATCAGGCGATTCAAGCGCCTGGAGTTTCGTCTCGAAACCTTCCTTCTGTTTAACCAACTCAAATAAGTTTTTGTCTCAGTAAAATTTGCCCTAGATTCAGATTAGTAAATGAAGCTTGTTTCTTTTGCCATTTGTCTTTCATTGCTTCGTTCGGTTTGATTCTTTTTGCTAACCGGAGTTCTTAAGTTGAACTTTCTGGTTAGATCTCTTACTCGAGTTTTACCTGTGCATTAGTTGAGTACTTATTGTATGATTGTTTATTTGCGATAGAGTACCCGGAGTGCGCCGCTTGCTACTTCAAATCGCTAGGTTTTGCGAATCATCAGCAAGGCAAGTAACACTTTGATCATACCTCCTACTACCCAGTTTTTATTGCATTAGATCAATCCTCACACATTGCATGATTAAGATCTAATTAAATTGTGGGTTTGGGAAGTAGTTGAGGTAGTACCTATTACCTGTCTATTATCAAACCTTTGGGAGTTACTTCTACGTTTGCTTATTATGCCATGCTATGCTAGTACACGTGGATTGGGTGAGTGTATCCATGATAGATGTGAGATTGTTAAATTAATGGTTTATCTAAGGTGGCAACTTAAATACACATATGGGTGGATTGAGGCACCTGGGTATTCCAACGATTGCCTGTTTTCTTTTGGACCACCACCTAGGCTCAAAGGGATCATGAGATTATTCATGCTAGAAACTTCCGTGTGCAGCCACAAGCTACTATGGGCTCTAGCATAGTTGACTAAGTTGTGCGAACTCTTCCAGTGGTAGACTAGCAGATGTAGGGGAAAGTAGGTGTAACGGTCTACCCGATCGTAAGGTGCTAGTGCTTTTGAAAGACTATGTCTCGGTCATCCGTTTCTCAAACACCATGTAGTGCGAGAATCCCAACGGAGGAGATCGACTCTTGTGGGGAAAAGTGAGCAAACCTCTGCAGAGTGTATAAACTAATCATGATTAGTCGTGTCCCCGATTATGGACATCTTGAGTATCTAGTACCTGGATTATCATGTGAATCTCATCATGTTACTCTAAAATTAATTTTGTTGGGTTTTGGTTAATGATGATGCTTAATTGGGATCGAGAATGCTATCAACCATTCTCAATGTTTAACCACTACCATGATAGTTAAATAAAATTTATTCCTTTGCTGTAGGGAAAAATTGGCTTTACGCAAAACTGTAACCATAGAGCCTTCCACCAGCCAAATATGCATATAGTATAGCCTATTTCATTCCATTACTCTCTACGTGTTACATTGCCAGCATATTCCATGTGCTGACCCATTTCGGGCTGTAACGTTAATGTTGCAGACTTTTCAGACGACAACTAAGGTGCTTTTAGGTCGTGGTTCTATACTCAGTGATGCCGTTGGAGTTGATGGACTCACTTATCTTCCAAGACTTTCACTGTAATCGTTATTAGATGGCCTTAAGCCATATTTATTGTAAAAAGTTCTCTTTTGAGACACTCGATGTAGTAAGTGTGTGATTGCTACTCTGTTATAAATCCTTCAAGTACTATGTGGTGTCAGCATTACTGATCCAGGGATGACACCTGAGCACAGAGATTAGACCGTTTGAGGTCTGGTCGCTACAAGATGGTATCAAAGCACACGCTGACTATAGGACATGACCACTAAGCTAAAAGACCTAGATCACTACGCACTCTTCTCATTCCGACTTCTCATCTTTTCTACTCTTTTAGGATGGCGGATGCAAAGAACAAGTTCACACAACCGGATGAAGATACACCCTTTGGATGTCACTTGAAGGAAGTCACTAGATACTTAAACATAGAAGTACCAAGCTTCACAGGAACCTACAACACCACTCTACCCGAAGAAGAGCGCTGGATGATTCAAGTTCAAGTTCCAGGAAGGACGTTCATGCCAGTCACTGAGCCCATAGAATTTTCTTTTGATGCACCAACTTGGAATCTAGGAAAGAGCATGGCAGCTCACATCGTCATGGGATGCATTGGAGAAGTTTACCGCAATGATCTCAAGGATACTATCTACCAGATTTGTGGGTGCCGAGATGAGCACTGGGAGATGATCAGCACCAGGAAGGGTAGATTAGTTGCAGCTTTTATCCAGGAGTTAAACCAGCACATTCGACGTCAGGAGAACCAGACGTGCACCGACATGATAGATCTGAAGAAGGCGAGGACAAGAATCAAGGAACTGGAGGATGAACTCAAGGCTGCACGTGAAGATTATGAAGAGGAAATCGAAGTACTAGTGGAGAAGAATGACGATCTGATTAAGAAGATTGGAATATTTACGGGAGGCCCTACATCAGTAGAAGAATACGAAGAACCCAAGGAAATTCGCCCGGAAGACTACATCATCATCGACGACACCGACTCGGATCCAGATGATAGTGATGATGACTATGTTGATGAAGCTGGAGCCGATATCATGGAGTCTGCAAGCGAAGAATATTTCTAGTAGACCACCCCATCAGTAGTAGTAGTCCACCATGTAAATATAGTAGTCCAAGCACTTTTGCGATAGTTAGATCGATTGTATGCCCTTGTTTGATTGATTGAATGAAGTGAATTGTTTGCTTTTGCCTCATGTACATATGGGTAGTGTTTTCTCTCTAGACCCCTCTCTATTCTTAAATCTCATCTTTTCTAAACCCTCAGATGCCTCCGAGACGTGACCCCAGATTTACCTTCCCACCGGGCTCACTCAGTTGATCTAGCAGCAGGACATTGATGCAGTTGCTAGTCCAGAATCAGAATCAAGGGAACAACAACAACAACCCACCACCACCACCTGTTGATCACTTGGCCTGTTTTCTTAGGATGAATCCGCCGGTGTTTTCCAGTAGCACCAAGCCGACAGTAGCAGATGATTGGCTCCGCAAGACAACAAGGGAGTTGACCACCGCAGGATGCACAGATGCGGACAAGGTGAAGTTTGCCGCACATCAGCTTGAAGGACCCGCAGCATCATGGTGGGAGAATTTCACAGCCACTTTCCCTGTCGACACTGTCACGTGGGATCAGTTTCAGCAGGCTTTTCATACTGCCCATGTTTTAGCAGGAGCTATGGCCATGAAGAAGTGAGAATTTCGCAACTTGCGCCAAGGAGGACGGACAGTTGGCCAGTATGTGGAGGACTTTAGTAAGCTAGCACGTTATGCCCCAGATGACGTTGCTACGGATGCAGCTAAGCAGGAGAAGTTTCTGGAAGGACTGCATGATGAGTTGAGCATGCAGTTGATGGTAGCAACCTTTAACAACTACCAGGAGTTGGTAGATCGTGCCCTCATGATTGAAGGGAAGCAGCAGCAGATTGAGAATCGCAAGAGGAAGTATGGACAAGGGAATTACAATTCAGAAGCTTAGCAAAAGCCACGTTTTACCCCTAGACCGGGAGGACATTTTCAGCATACCCATGGAGGAGGTAGCTCGCACAATCACAATGGCACCAAGAACGATAATGGGAATGGAGGAAGCAACGGCCAAAACCGCACCAACCCATCAACCCCAGCCAAGAGAGACATGAGCCAATCACTTGTTTTAAGTGCCAGAAGACCGGACATTATGCCAATGAATGTCCTGAATCCCAGAATGGAAATGGCAATGGAAGCTCTGGGAAGAAGCCGAACCCTTTCAACAGGGGACAGGTGAACCACATTAACGTGGAGGAGGTTGAAGAGCAGCCGGATGCAGTAATCAGTAAGTTTTTGGTTAAGTCATTTACTGCACTCGTTCTTTTTAATACTGGTGCATCGCATTCATAATATCAAGGGAATTTGTGGACAAGTATAATCTGCCCACCAAAGTTCTTAGAACCCCTATGTTAGTAAGCTCACCAGGAGCGGAGTATATGGCTAGCCAAGGATGTTTTGAAATGCCATTGAGTATAGGTAGGCATGTGTTTCCCTCGGATTTGATCATTTTGGAATCACAAGGATTGGATGTAATTCTGGGTATGGATTGGCTGTCGATGTATGGAGGAAACATTGATTGCGCCAGTAAGTCGATCTTGCTTACCATCCCAGAAGGGAGAAGGATCAAGTATGTATCCCGGCATGTGCCGAAGAGGACTCAAGTAAATTGCTTAACAGGAGTTGTGCAGGAGGAAGTACCAGTGGTGAAAGATCTCCCTGATGTCTTTCCAAAAGAATTGCCAGGCATGCCACCGGATAGAGATATTGATTTTTTGATTGAGCTTTTGCCAGGCACAGGGCCAATATCAAAGAGACCATATTGGATGCTCGTAAAGGATTTGGTGGAGATTAAGAAGCAGATTAAGGAGTTACTAGATAAGGGATATATCTGCCCAAGTTCTTCGCCTTGGGGATCACGAGTACTACTAGTGGAGAAGAAGGATGGATCGTTAAGGATGGTTGTTGATTATCGAGGATTGAATGAAGTAACCATCAAGAACAAGTACCCACTACCGATGATCAATGATCTGTTTGATCGATTGCAAGGAGCTAAGGTATTTTCCAAGATCGATCTGTGATCAGGATACCACCAGTTGAAGATTAGAGAATAGGATATACATAAGACGGCTTTTACCACCAGGTATGGGCTGTATGAGTATACCGTTATGTCATTTGGTCTGACTAACGCACCTGCATATTTTATGAACATGATGAACAAAGTGTTTATGGAGTTTTTGGATAAGTTCGTCATAGTGTTCATTGATGATATCCTGGTTTACTCGAAGAATGAAGAGGAGCATAAGGAACATTTGCGTTTGGTTCTTGGAAAGCTCAGAGAACATCAATTATATGCCAAGTTTAGCAAATGTGAGTTTTGGTTGAAGGAAGTTGGATTTCTCGGACACGTTATATCTGGAGAAGGTATAGCAGTAGATCCCACTAAGGTTGATACTGTGAAAAATTGGGAAGCGCCAACAACAGTTGGAGAGATCCGGAGTTTTCTTGGACTTGCAGGATACTACCGGAGGTTTATTGATAATTTCTCGAAGATTGTGAAGCCTATGACGGAGTTGTTGAAGAAGGATACCAAGTTCATATGGACTGAGGAATGTGAGGCTAGTTTCCAGGAGTTAAAGAAACGTTTGGTTACATCACCAGTGTTGATTTTGCCAGATCAGACCAAGGATTATGAGGTGTATTGCGACGCTTCACGTCGAGGACTTGGAGCAGTGCTTATGCAGGAAGGAAGAGTTGTTTCATACGCCTCACGACAGCTCAAGCCTCATGAGTTAAATTATGCTACGCATGATTTGGAGTTAGCAGCTGTAGTGCATGCATTGAAAACATGGAGACACTTTCTCATTGGAAACCATTGTGAAGTGTACACGGATCACAAGAACTTGAAGTATATTTTTACGCAGAAGGAGTTGAATCTCAGACAAAGGAGATGGTTGGAGCTCATCAAGGATTATGATATGAGATTGCATTATCACCCCGGAAAGGCTAACGTAGTAGCCGATGCGCTGATCCGTAAAATTCATGTCAACACCTTAATGACGGGAGATTTACCAAGCGAGTTAGCCGAAAATCTCTGAAAGCTATGCTTGGAAATAGTACCAAGAGGCTATGTAGCAGCATTGGAGATTCAGTCTACTTTGATGGATAAGATCAGAGACGCCCAAAAGACTGACAAGGAGATTGCCTCTATAAAGGAGAAAATGAGCAAAGGAAAAGCTAAGGGATTTCATGAAGATGAGCACGATACCTCATGGTTTGAAGACCGTGTTTATGTGTCTAATGATTCGGAGATCAGGAAGTTAATTCTGCAAGAGGCCCATGATTCACCATATTCGATTCACCCAGGGAATACCAAGATGTATTTGGATTTGAAGGATATTTTTGTAACATCCCAAATTTTCAATTTGGAATGTTATACATTAGATCATCATGCATATCATATTTTATTTTGCTTTTGGTTTTGATCCTAGAAAATCCTAAGCAACTCAAGGACCCACGGAGAGAGTTGGGGATTTCGTTCTTTACATATTTGAGTTTTCTCAAATTTTGTAAACGGGATCATTTGATTTTATTTATTTTATCATCAATTATTTCTATTACAAAAATATGAGAGAGAGAATAAAATGACTTTCCCAAAATATAGAAATATTGAGGATTTAATAAAAAAATCAAATAAGATTTATTTTGGAGTTTTTCGGTATTTTTAATTGAATTTAGGAAAAATATGCGTTTTTCAAAGTTGTATTTTGGGCCCAAATAAATGTTCACTTTATCGGGCTTGATTTTAGGAACCCGGGAAAATTTATTTCATGATTTTTGGAGTCACTTTAGTATTTCTTTTCATTTTTTTTCCGTGCGTAATTATTTAAAAAAACGAACCCGACTATGGGCCGTACCCGAGCGGGACTCCGCCAGGGGGCGCCTTTAAATAGCGAGGCACTCGGCGCCCCAGCCCCATAACCGCGCCCGCGCCCGAAACCCTAGCCCGCCGCCGCCGCCGCCGCCGACGGACCCGCCGCCGACTCGCCGGAGTTGCACGCCGCCCGAGGTTCGCCGCCGCCTCGACTTCCGTGCCGAATTTTTTTTAAAAAAAATATTTATTTTCTTTTTTGTCGGTTTTATTTTTGATTTTTTTATTATTTTAATTATTTTTGGATTAGGTTAATTAACGATTAATATGTTCGTCGTTTTTCTTTTTCTTCGGATTTTCCGCGGTTATTTTCTGATCGCGATTTCTGATCCAATTTTCGTTTTAGTATAACTTTTCGCTCGTTTATCGGAATCAGGAGATTCAAGCGCCTGGAGTTTCTTCTCGAAACCCTCTTTCCGAATAATCAACTTAAACAAGTTTTTGCTACTGTAAAATTTGACTTAGATCCAGATTACTAGAACGAAGTTGATTTCTTTCGCCGTTTGATTTCTTTTGCTACGTTCGATTTGATTCTTTTTGCATACCAGGGTTCTTAAGTTGAACTTTCTGGTTAGATCTTCTATTTGAGTTTTACCTGTGCATTAGATGAGTACTTATTGTATGCTTGTTTGTTTGTCTGCGATAGAATATCCGGAGTGCGCCGCTTGTTACTTTGAATCTCTAGGTTTCGCGGATCATCACCAAGGCATGTAACACTTTGATCATACCTTTTTCTACAACCCAGTTTTATTGCATTAGATCAATCCTCACACATTGCATGATTAGGATCTAATTAAATTGTGGGATGGGAAGTAGATGAGGTAGTACCTATTACCTGTTTATTATCAAACCTTTGGGAGTTATTTCTACGTTTGCTTATTATGCCATGCTAAGCTAGTAGACGTGGATTGGGTGAGTGATATCCATGATAGATGTGAGATTGTTAATTAATGGTTTATCTAAGGTGGCAACCTAAACACACATCTGGGTGGATTGAGGCACCTGGGTATTCCAGGACTTGCCTGTTTTTCTTTTGGACCGCCACCCAGGCTCAAAGGGATCATGAGATTATTCATACTAGAAACTTCCGTGTGTAGCCACAAGCCATTATGGGCTCTGGCATAGTTGATTAAGTCATGCGAACTCTTACAGGGTAGACTAGCAGATGTAGGGGAAAGTAGGTGTACCGGTCTATCCATCGTAAGGTGCTAGCATTTCTGAAAGACTGTGTCTCGGTCATCCGTTTCTCAAACACCATGTAGTGCGAGAAATCCAACAGAGGCGATCGAGTCTTGTGGGGAAAAGTGCGCAAACCTCTGTAGAGTGTAATAAACTAATCATGGTTAGCCGTGTCCCCAGTTATGGACATCTTGAGTATCTACTACCTAGATTATCATGTGAATCTCAACATGTTACTCTAAAATTAATGTTGTTGGGTTAATGATGATGCTTAATTGGGATTGAGAATGCTGTCAACCATTCTCAATGTTTAACAACCACCATGATAGTAATTAAATTTACTCCTTTTGAAGTAGGGAAAAATTGGCTTTATGCAAAAACTGTAACCATAGAGCTTTCCACCAGCCAAATATGCATATAGTATAGCTGTTGCATTCCATTACTCTCTATGTGTTACCTTGCCAGCATATTCCATGTACTGACCCGTTTTCGGGCTACAACGTTAATGTTGCAGACTTTTCAGACGACGATTAAGGAGTTTTTAGGTCGTGGTTCTATACTCAGTGATGCCGTTGGAGTTGATGGACATACTTATCTTCCAAGCCTTCCGCTGTTATCATAATTAGATGGCCTTAAGCCATATTTATTGTAATAAGTTCTCTTTTGAGACACTCGATGTAATAAGTGTGTGATTGCTACTCTGCTATAAATCCTCCGAGTACTGTGTGGTGTCAGCATTACTGATCCAGGGATGACACCGGAGCACAGAGATCAGACTGTTTGAGGTCTGGTCGCTACGGAGATGGTATCAGAGCACACGCTGACTGTAGGACACGACCACTAAGCTAAGAGACCTAGATCACTACCCACTCTCTTCTCTTCTGACTTCTCATCTTTTCTACTCTTTAGGATGGCGGATGCAAGGAACAAGTTCACACAACCAAATGAAGATACACCCTTTGGACGCCACTTGAAGGAAGTCACTAGATACCTGAACATAGGAGTACCAAGCTTCACGGGAACCTACAACGCCACTTTACCTGAAGAAGAGTGCTGGATGATTCAAGTTCAAGTTCCAGGAAGGACGTTCATGCCAGTCACTGAGCCCATAGAGTTTTCTTTTGATGCACCAACTTGGAGTCTAGGAAAGAGTATGGCAGCTCACATCGCCATGGGACGCATTGGAGAAGTCTACCGCAAGGATCTCAAGGATACTATCTACCAGATTTGTGGGCGCTGAGATGAACACTGGGAGATGATTAACACCAGGAAGGATAGATCAATCGCAGCTTTTATCCAGGAGTTAAACCAGCACATTCGACGACAGGAGAATCAGATGTGCGCTGACATGATAGATCTGAAGAAGGCTAAGACTAGAATCAAGGAACTGGAGGAAGAACTCAAGGCTACACGCAAAGATTATGAAGAAGAAATTGAAGTATTGGTGGAGAAGAATGACGACCTGATCAAGAAGATTGGAATATTTATGGGAGGCCCGACACCAGTAGATGAAGACGAAGAACCCAAGGAGATTAGCCCGGAAGACTACATCATCATCGACGGCACCGACTCGGAAGCAGATAGTAGCGATGATGACTATGTTGATGAAGCAGGAGCAGATATCATGGAGTCTATAACCGTAGAATATTTCTAGTAGACCACCTCATCAGTAGTAGTAGTCCACCATGTAAATATAGTAGTCTGAGCACTTTGCGATAGTTAGATCGATTGTATGCCTTTGTTTGATTGAATGAAGTGAATTGTTTGCTTTTGCCTCATGTGCATATGGGTAGTGTTTTCTCTTTAGGCCCCATCTATTCTTATATCTCATCTTTTCTAAACCCTCCGATGCCTCCGAGACGTGACCCCGAATTTTCCTTTCCGCCGGAGCTCACCCAGTTGATCCAGCAGCAGAACACCTTGATGCAGTTGCTAGTTCAGAATCAGAATCAGGGGAACAACAACCCACCACCACCACCACCACCTGTTGACCACTTAGCCCGTTTTCTTAGGCTGAATCCGCCGGTGTTTTCTAGTAGCACCGAGCCGATAGTAGCAGATGATTGGCTCCGCAAGGCAGCTAGGGAGTTGACCACAGCAGGATGCACAGATGCGGAGAAGGTGAAATTTGTCGCACATCAGTTAGAAGGACCCGCAGCATCCTGGTGGAAGAATTTCATAGCCACCTTCCCAGTCGACACTGTCACATGGGACCAGTTTCAGCAGGCTTTTCGTACTGCCCATGTTTCAGCAGGAGCAATGGCCATGAAGAAGCGTGCGTTTCGTAACTTGCACCAAGGAGGACGGACAGTTGGCCAGTATGTGGAGGAGTTTAGTAAGCTAGCACGTTATGCCCCATATGACGTTGCTACGGATGCAGCTAAGCAGGAGAAATTCCTGGAAGGACTGAATGATGAGTTGAGTATGCAGTTGATGGTAGCCACCTTCAACAACTACCAGGAGTTGGTAGACCGTGCTCTTATGATTGAAGGGAAGCAGCAGCCAATTGAGAACCGCAAGAGGAAGTATGGACAAGGAAAGTATAATTCAGGAGCTCAGCAGAAGCCACGTTTTACCCCTAGACCGGGAGGACATTTTCAGCATACCCATGGAGTAGGTAGCTCTCACAATCACAATGGCACCAAGAATGGTAATGGGAATGGAGGAAGCAATGGCCAGAACCGCAGCACCCCATCAACCCCAGCCAAGAGAGATCTGAGTCAAGTCACCTGTTTCAAGTGTTCCAAGACCGGACATTATGCCAATGAATGTCCTGAAGGCCAAAACGGCAATGGAAGCTCTAGAAAGAAGCCGAACCCTTTCAACAGGGGACAGGTGAACCACGTTAATGTGGAGGAGGTTGAAGCTCAGCCCGATGCAGTAATAGGTCAGTTTTTGGTTAAGTCATTTACTACACTCGTTCTTTTTGATACTGGTGCATCGCATTCATACATATCAAGGGGATTTGTGGAAAAGTATAGCCTGCCCACTAGGGTTCTTAAAACACCTATGCTAGTAAGGTCGCCAGAAGCAGAGTACATGGCCGGACAAGGATGTTTTCAAGTGCCATTAAGTATAGGAAGGCATGTTTTCCCAACGGATTTAATTATTCTGGAATCCCAAGGTTTGGATGTAATTCTCGGTATGGATTGGCTGTCGATGTATGGAGGAAACATCGATTGCGCCAGTAAGACAATTTTGCTCACAACGCCAGAAGGAAGAAGGATCAAGTATGTATCTCGACATGCGCCAAACAGGACACAAGTAAATTCCTTATCAGGAGTTGTGCAGGAGGAAGTACCAGTGGTAAAGGATTTTCCTGATGTATTTCCCGAAGAGTTGCCAGGCATGCCACCGGATAGAGACATTGAGTTTTTGATCGAGCTTTTGCCAGGCACTGGGCCAATATCGAAGCGACCATACAGGATGCCCGCAAAAGATTTGGTGGAAATTAAGAAGCAGATTAAGGAGTTACTGTATAAAGGTTACGTTCGCCCAAGTTCTTCGCCTTGGGAATCACCAGTACTTCTAGTGGAGAAGAAGGATGGATCGTTAAGAATGGTTGTTGATTATCGAGGATTGAACGAAGTAACAATCAAAAACAAGTACCCGCTACCAATGATCAATGATCTGTTTGATCGATTGCAAGGGGCTAGAGTGTTTTCCAAGATCGATTTGCGATCAGGGTACCATCAGTTGAAGATTCGAGAGCAGGACATACCTAAGACAGCATTCACCACAAGATATGGACTGTATGAGTATACCGTTATGTCATTTGGACAGACTAACGCACCTGCCTATTTTATGAACATGATGAACAAAGTGTTCATGGAGTTTTTGGATAAGTTCGTCGTGGTTTTCATCGATGATATTCTGGTATTCTCAAAGAATGAAGAGGAGCATAAAGAACATTTGCGATTGGTACTTGAGAAGCTCGGAGAACATCAGTTATATGCCAAGTTCAGCAAATGTGAGTTTTGGTTGAAGGAAGTTGGATTCCTCGGACATGTTATATCCAGAGAAGGAATAGCAGTTAACCCCACCAAGGTTATCACTGTGACCAATTGGGAAGCACCAACAACAGTTGGAGAGATCCGGAGTTTTCTGGGACTCGTAGGATACTACCGGAGATTTATTGAGAACTTCTCAAAGATTGCGAAGCCTATGACGGAGTTGCTGAAGAAGGATACTAAGTTCAAATGGACTGAGGAGTGTGAGGCTAGTTTCCAGGAATTGAAGAACTGTTTGGTTACCTCACCAGTGTTGATTTTGCCAGATCAAACCAAGGATTATGAGTGTATTGCGACGCTTCATGTCGAGGACTTGGAGAAGTTCTTATGTAGGAGGGAAGAGTTGTTTCATATGCTTCACGACAACTGAAGCCTCACGAATTGAATTATGCCACGCATGATTTGGAGTTAGCAGCCGTAGTGCATGAATTGAAGACATGGAGACATTTCCTCATTGGAAATCATTGTGAGGTGTACACGGATCACAAGAGTTTGAAGTACATTTTCACACAGAAGGAGTTGAACCTCAGACAAAGGAGATGGTTGGAGCTCATCAAGGATTATGATATGAAATTGCATTATCATCCCGGAAAAGCTAATGTAGTAGCTGATGCATTAAGCCGCAAGAGCCATGTCAATACGTTAATGACGGGAGAAATACCCAAGGAGTTAGCAGAAAATCTTCATGAGCTATGTTTGGAGATAGTTCCGAGAGGCTATGTGGCAGCATTGGAGATTCAGTCAACATTGATGGACAAAATCAGAGAAGCTCAGAAATCTGACAAGGAGATTGCTTCTATAAAAGAGAAAATGAGCCAAGGAAAAGCTAAAGGATTTCGTGAGGATGAGCACGACACCCTATGGTTTGAAGACCGTGTTTATGTACCCAATGACCCGGAGATCAGAAAGTTGATTCTGCAAGAGGCACATGATTCACCGTATTCGATTCCCCCAGGAAATACCAAGATGTATTTGGATTTGAAGGATATTTTCTGGTGGACCGGAATGAAGAAGGATATTGCGGAGTATGTAGCAGTTTGTGACGTATGTCAGAGAGTAAAGGCAGAGCATCAGAAGCCAGCAGGATTGTTGCAACCATTGCCGATACCCGAATGGAAGTGGGATAAGCTAGGCATGGATTTTATCACGGGATTACCAAGGACTCGTTCAGGCTATGACTCGATTTGGGTTGTAGTTGATCGATTGACGAAGGTAGCTCATTTCATCCCAGTAAAGACCACTTACACCAATGCTAAGTTGGCAAAGATATACATGACCAGGATCGTATGTTTGCATGGAGTTCCGAGGAGCATCGTATCAGATAGAGGAACCCAGTTTACCTCAAAGTTCTGGAAGCAGTTGCATGAGACTTTGGGTACTAGGCTAGAATTTAGTACAACTTTTCATCCGCAGACAGATGGACAGACCGAGAGAGTCAATCATATTTTGGAGGATATGCTGAGAGCTTGTGCGCTAGATTATGGATCTAGTTGGGACGATAATTTGCCATATGCAGAGTTCTCTTACAATAATAGCTATCAGACTAGTTTGAAGATGGCCCCTTTCGAAGCTCTGTGCGGAAGGAGGTGCAGGACACCGTTGTCATGGGACGAAGTTGGAGACCGCCAGTTGTTTGGACCAGATCTGATTAAAGAGTCTGAACATAAGGTGAAGTTGATTCGTGATAGGCTCAAGGTAGCCCAGTCCAGGCAGAAGAGCTACACAAATTCTAAACGCAAGGAGACAGTTTACGAAGTCGGAGACAGAGCTTATCTTCGAGTATCCCCACTTCGAGGGATTAAGCGCTTTGGAGTTAAGGGGAAGTTAGCGCCACGATTTGTAGGGCCATATCGAGTTTTGGAGTGTATGGGAGAAGTGGCCTACAAGTTGGAATTGCCAGAAGGATTGACAGGAGTTCATGATGTGTTCCACGTTTCTCAGTTGAAGAAGTGTCACGCGGAGATGGCTGACATACCTTTGAGAGACACAGTGCCATTGGAAGCAATTCAGTTGGATAACAATTTGACCTATGAGGAGAAACTAGTCAAGATTCTCGAGTTTGCCAGCCGAGTCACTCGCAGCAAGGTTATCAAGTTTTGCAAAGTTCAGTGGAGCCACCACACGGAGGATGAAGCCACCTGGGAGCAAGATGAAGTTCACCTATTTTCTAGCCAACCCGAATCTCGAGGGCGAGATTCATCTTAAGGGGGGTAGGTTTGTAACATCCCAAATTTTCAATTTGGAATGTTATACATTAGATCATCATGCATATCATATTTTATTTTGCTTTTGGTTTTGATCCTAGAAAATCCTAAGCAACTCAAGGACCCACGGAGAGAGTTGGGGATTTCGTTATTTACATATTTGAGTTTTCTCAAATTTTGTAAACAGGATCATTTGATTTTATTTATTTTATCATCAATTATTTCTATTACAAAAATATGAGAGAGGGAATAAAATGACTTTCCCAAAATATAGAAATATTGAGGATTTAATAAAAAAATCAAATAAGATTTATTTCGGAGTTTTTCGGTATTTTTAATTGAATTTAGGAAAAATATGCGTTTTTCAAAGTTGTATTTTGGGCCCAAATAAATGTTCACTTTATCAGGCTTGATTCTAGAAACCCGGGAAAACTTATTTCATGATTTTTGGAGTCCGTTTAGTATTTCTTCTTATTTTTGTTCCAAGCGTAATTATTTAAAAAAAAACGAAACCGACTATGGGTCGTATCCGAGCGGGACTCCGCCCGGGGGCGCCTTTAAATTGCGAGGCACCCGGCGCCCCAGCCCATAACCGCGCCCGCGCCCGAAACCCTAGCCCGCCGCCGCCGCCGCCGCCGCCGCCGGACCCACCGCCGACTCGCCGGAGTTGCACGCCGCCCGAGGTTCGCCGCCGCCTCGACTTCCGTGCCGAAATTTTTTTTAAAAATATTTATTTTCTTTTTCATCGGTTTTATTTTCCATTTTTTTATTTTTTTAATATTATTTTAATTATTTTCGGATTAGGTTAATTAACGATTAATCTGTTCGTCGTTTTTCTTTTTCGTCGGACTTTCCGCGGTTATTTTCTGATCGTGATTTCTGATCCGATTTTCGTTTTAGTATAACTTTTCGCTCGTTTATCGGAATCGGGCGATTCAAGCGCCTGGAGTTTCGTCTCGAAACCCTCTTTCCGAATAATCAACTTAAACAAGTTTTTGCTACTGTAAAATTTGACTTAGATCCAGATTACTAGAACGAAGTTGATTTCTTTCGTCGTTTGATTTCTTTTGCTACGTTCGATTTGATTCTTTTTGCAAACCAGGGTTCTTAAGTTGAACTTTCTGGTTAGATCTTCTATTTGAGTTTTACATGTGCGTTAGATGAGTACTTATTGTATGCTTGTTTGTTTGTCTGCGATAGAATACCCGGAGTGCGCCGCCTGTTACTTTGAATCTCTAGGTTTCGCGGATCATCAGCAAGGCAAGTAACACTTTGATCATACCTTTTTCTACAACCCAGTTTTATTGCATTAGATCAATCCTCACACATTGCATGATTAGGATCTAATTAAATTGTGGGATGGGAAGTAGATGAGGTAGTACCTATTACCTGTTTATTATCAAACCTTTGGGAGTTATTTCTACGTTTGCTTATTATGCCATGCTATGCTAGTAGACGTGGATTGGGTGAGTGATATCCATGACAGATGTGAGATTGTTAATTAATGGTTTATCTAAGGTGGCAACCTAAACACACATCTGGGTGGATTGAGGCACCTGGGTATTCCCGGACTTGCCTATTTTTCTTTTGGACCGCCACCCAGGCTCAAAGGGGTCATGAGATTATTCATACTAGAAACTTCCGTGTGCAGCCACAAGCCATTATGGGCTCTGGCATAGTTGATTAAGTCGTGCGAACTCTTACAAGGTAGACTAGCAGATGTAGGGGAAAGTAGGTGTACCGGTCTATCCATCGTAAGGTGCTAGCATTTCTGAAAGACTGTGTCTCGGTCATCCGTTTCTCAAACACCATGTAGTGCGAGAAATCCAACGGAGGCGATCGAGTCTTGTGAGGAAAAGTGCGCAAACCTCTGCAGAGTGTAATAAACTAATCATGGTTAGCCGTGTACCTGGTTATGGACATCTTGAGTATCTAGTACCTGGATTATCATGTGAATCTCAACATGTTACTCTAAAATTAATGTTGTTGGGTTAATGATGATGCTTAATTGGGATTGAGAATGCTGTCAACCATTCTCAATGTTTAACAACCACCATGATAGTAATTAAATTTACTCCTTTTGAAGTAGGGAAAATTGGCTTTATGCAAAAACTATAACCATAGAGCTTTCCACCAGCCAAATATGCATATAGTATAGCTGTTGCATTCCATTACTCTCTATGTGTTACCTTGCCAGCATATTCCATGTGCTGACCCGTTTTCGGGATGCAACGTTAATGTTGCAGACTTTTCAGACAACGATTAAGGAGTTTTTAGGTCGTGGTTCTATACTCAGTGATGTCGTTGGAGTTGATGGACTCACTTATCTTCCAAGCCTTCCGCTGTTATCATAATTAGATGGCCTTAAGCCATATTTATTGTAATAAGTTCTCTTTTGAGACACTCGATGTAATAAGTGTGTGATTGCTACTCTGCTATAAATCCTCCGAGTACTGTGTGGTGTCAGCATTACTGATCCAGGGATGACACCGGAGCACAAAGATCAGACTGTTTGAGGTCTGGTCACTACAATTTTCTGGTGGACCGGAATGAAGAAGAATATTGCGGAGTATGTAGAAGTTTGTGATGTATGTCAGAGAGTAAAGGCAGAGCATCAGAACCCAGCAGGATTGCTACAGCCATTGCCAATACCCGAATGGAAGTGGGATAAGTTAGGCATGGATTTTATTACAGGTTTACCCAGAACTCGTTCAAGCTATGACTCAATATGGGTTGTAGTCGATCGTTTGACAAAGGTAGCTCATTTTTTCATTCCAGTGAAGACTACCTATACCAGTGCTGTGACGCCCCCGATTTAATCGTACACTAATCATACACGCAAACGTGTACGATCAAGATCAGGGACTCACGGGAAGATATCACAACACAACTCTACAAATAAAATAAGTCATACAAGCATCATATTACAAGCCAGGGGCCTCGAGGGCTCGAATACAAGAACTCGATCATAGACGAGTGAGCGGAAGCAACAATATCTGAGTACAGACATGAGTTAAAAAAGTTTGCCTTAAGAAGGCTAGCACAAACTGGGATACAGATCGAAAGAGGCGCAGGCCTCCTGCCTGGGATCCTCCTAAACTACTCCTGAACGTCATCAGCGGCCTGCACGTTGTAGTAGGCACCTCCAGTGTAGTAGGAGTCGTCGTCGACGGTGGCGTCTGGCTCCTGGACTCCAGCATCTGGTTGCGACAACCAGGTAGAAGGGAAAGGGGGGAAAAGAGGGAGAAAAGCAACCGTGAGTACTCATCCAAAGTACCCACAAGCAAGGAGCTACACTACATATGTATGCATTGGTATCAACTGGAATAAGGCTATTGTATGTGGACTGAACTGCAGAAAGCCGGAATAAGAGGGGGATAGTTAGCCCTTTCGAAGACTACGCTTCTGGCAGCCTCCATCTTGCAGCATGTAGAAGAGAGTAGACTGAAGTCCTCCAAGTATCACCGCATAGCATAAACCTACCCGGCGATCCTCTCCTCGTCGCCCTGTTAGAGAGCGATCACCGGTTGTATCTGGCACTTGGAAGGGTGTGTTTTATTAAGGATCCGGTTCTAGTTGTCATAAGGTCAAGGTACAACCCCAAGTCGTCCTGTTATCGAAGATCACGACTATTCGAATAGATTTAACTTCCCTGCAGGGGTGCACCACATAACCCAACACGCTCGATCCCATTTGGCCGGACACACTTTTCTGGGTCATGCCCGGCCTCGGAAGATCAACACGTCGCAGCCCTACTTAGGCACAACAGAGAGGTTAGCACGCCGGTCTAAATCCTATGGCGCAGGGGTCTGGGCCCATCGCCCTTTGCACACCTGCACGTTGCGAACGCGGCCGGAAGCAGACCTAGCCTAGTAGGCGTTCCAGTCCAATCCGGCGCGTGCCACTCAGTCGCTGACGTCACGAAGGCTTCGGCTGATACCACGACGTCGAGTGCCCATAACTGTCCCCGCGTAGATGGTTAGTGCGTATAGGCCAGTAGCTAGACTCGGATCAGATCCCAAGATCTCGTTAAGCGTGTTAAGTATCCGCGAACGCCGACCAGGGCCAGGCCCACCTCTCTCCTAGGTGGTCTCAACCTGCCCCGTCGCTTCGCCACAAAGTAACAGTCGGGGGCCGTCGGGAACTCAGGCCCACCACTACCTGGATGTAGCCACCTGCCCCTTCAGCCCCCATCTCTAAAAAGTATCACCGGTAATGTAATAGTGTAAAGTATATAGTATATGCCCGTGATCACCTCCTGAAGTGATCACAGCCCAGTAGTATAGCATGGCAGACGGACAAGAGGGTAGGGCCACTGATGATAATCTAGCATCCTATACTAAGTATTTAGGATTGCAGGTAAGGTATCAACAGTTGTAGCAAGAATGACAGGCTATGCATCAAGATAGGATTAACGGAAAGCAGTAACATGCTACACTACTCTAATTCAAGCAGTATAGAGAAGAGTAGGCGATATCTAGTGATCAAGGGAAGGGCTTGCCTGGTTGCTCTGGCAAGAGAGAGGGGTCGTCAACACCGTAGTCGTACTGGGTAGCAGCGGCGTCGGTCTCGATGTCTAGCGAGAGAAGAGGGGGAAGAAACAATAAATATAATGCAAACAAAAGCATGACGATGTATGACATGACAAAGCGTGATGCTAGGTGTGCCCTAACGCAGTACGAGGTGGTACCGGTGAAGGGGGGAACATCCGGGAAATTATTCCCGGTGTTTCGCGTTTTTGGGCAAAGGAGCCGGAGTGGGGGAAAGTTGCGTGTTCAATAGGTTAGGGATGCGTGGCGGACGAACGGGCTGTGTATACGTGTTCGTCTTGTCGTTTTGAGCAACTTTCATGTACAAAGTTTTCGATCCGAGCTACGGTTTATTTTATATTATTTTCTGAAGTTTTAAGCATTTAGAATTAATTTTAATAAACTGGTCAATGGTCAACAGTCAACAGAGTTGACTGGACAACAGGGTCAACAGACCCGCATGTCATTGCCTCAAACACTAACTAATAGAATATCTAACTAATTAGATTAGCTAATATTAGTTAGACTAATTAAAAAAAATTAACTTAATTAAAATACCTAATTAATTAATTAACATTATTATTTTTATTATCTTATCTCTTTTTTTTACTGACAGTAGCACTGGGCCACTATACAATGTCCAGCCGGACACGTCCAGGGCAGCACCACACATGGCCGGACAATGTCCAGGCCACACCCTTTGGCGCGCCGGACATGTCCGGGCTGGGCGGGGCACGCACGCGGCCAGCGGCCATGGCCGAGCCGGCCGGTGCGGTAGCCGCTAGGGTGCCGAAGGGGGTGAAGGGGGGCTGCTGGGCGGAGGC
>NC_041384.1:247089929-247097413 GCF_002162155.2 Triticum dicoccoides | reverse complement strand
GCGATGGCATTCCGGCGACGGAGTGGTGGGGCGGGGCAGCCCGGCGACGATGGGGCAGCGTCGGGCCCCGGCGTCGGGCTCGGGGGGCAAGGGGATCGGGGCGAGGTGCATTGGGGCGCCCCCGATCCAGATCGCGCAGGGGGGGAGGAGAGTGGGGATCGTGGGGAAGGGGGTTAGGGTTTCGGTGCCCCCCGGGATGGGTTAATGGACTGGGTCTGGGCCGGCCTAGTCGGCCTGGTGGCCAGCTGGGCCGTTTGGCCCATCGGGTGGAAGAGGGGGTCCTATTGATGCCTTTTCTTTTTTTTCTTTTTTTTTCTTTTTTTTGTTTGCAAAATGTTTAGCATCTAAATGGTATTTATAAAATATGGGATTTATAAGTTGCAGTGCATCAGATCCTTGCACCAAAAACTAGTTTGGGTGAAATACTAATTCATATTAAATTTAGATTAATTAAAAGGTTATTAAATGTTGTTGCTTGCCAAAGTTTGAGGTTGTTAGGGTCACTTAACTAATCCATTTAAGTTTAGTTACAATTTTAGAATTGCTTCAGAATTATTTGTTACTTAATGAACATTTTAGTTTTCATGTTTGAGAAGTTTAGTATTTCACTTATTATTTGAATTTGAATTTGAAGCGGATTTGGATCAACGGGAGATTAGTAACAGTAATAGTGGTGACATGGCATCATTAGCAAAGGATCACTGTAGTTTAATTAACCGGGCGTCACAATTCTCCTCCACTGTAAGAAATCTCGTCCCGAGATTTAAGAGGATGTGTAGGGGGGAAAGTTCTGGTTACGAAATTCTAACGAGTCCTCTCGGTCTTGGTAGCTCTTCTCGAAGAGGTCAATTCATTGTGTTGCTGTCCCCATTCCTCTTCTTTAGGGCATCATGATTAAGTCGCCGTCCTTTCTTCGGGGGTTCCATCGTACTTACGAAAAAGGATAATGGGCATCTTCGGAAGAACGGTCCTTACAAGGCTGACTATCTGGCAGATAACTCAAGGAATGTGGTAGAAAGTAACTCTCGAATAGATACTTAAGAAAATATCGAGAGTAAAGTAAGAAGGTACCGTGAGAAGTTTCAAACGGATAGGAAATCGCTCGATGTCTGAAGCAACATGCGAAAGGGGTCCAAAGCAACGAGATTGAATATTGCGTCGGTTACCAGAATAGATCACTAGGACGGTGGCCCGTGAATTACATATGAGGCCACGCGCGAGGAATAACTTTGGGAATAGGGGTTGTACAGGAGAGTCGGGTTTCGATCCTGTGAAACTGTGGGTTATGGGCCCACCAAGTGGTTTTTTTTAATAGGAGCAGTGACATCTTGCACGGTCATGATAGCAAGGCATGTCAGAGAGTACCATGTCAGTTATGTCGGCAACAACGTTGGTACCAAGGGCGAGGGATGAAGAGAACCATTTTCCTGCTCGTTGCATCGAGGCGGACCAATAGGCAAAGTTCTCGTCCATCGGTGGTTACCGAAATGTCACCAACAATAGTAAATGGGTCTTACTGGCAGAGTTGTACCACGAGGTGCTTACATAAGCAGGAGAATAATACTGCTTAGATTATATAGACCTCAAGAAAGGTTAAACCAACCAATGGAAAGGAAAATAAGATTATCAGATTAAACAGAACAATGGAAAGGAAAATGTGTTTAAACACATATTTCAAGGGTATATCCTTCCCAAGGACAAGCAGAGCATGATATCCATGACAGGATATAATGTAGAAAACTCTTTAGGTAGGGGGGAGAAATTTCATGACATTACCCATACATCGGTGTTTTGATAATTGAGCAAGAACATTTAGCATTGGGCTTCAAATGTTCTTGTTGAAAATCGGAATACCACAGACATGCTTCGAGATAGCATTGACATGGTCTTCAAGCAAAGGTCGGACTTTAGATACTCAATGGATTCATCAGGAACAGCTTATAGAATAAGTCTTTCAATTTCCTCTTGGAAGAATGGTTAACATTGCTAAAAAGGAAACTATAACAATAGGTCCTCTGGCCAAGGGTGCTAAGCAAAGACACCACCTTACCGGGTTACGTAGAGATCAATGTTACAACTCTTGGAAATATATCCCAACCATCATATCTGACCGAGATTCAGATCCGATTGGTGTCAGGATACCTCGGACTTAGGATACCTGAGAAGAAAAAGGTGCAACGCAAATTGACGAGATGACATTGTAAGATTCTCGGGGAAATGAACTATGAAGTGATTTCTGTTAACAAGAGTCCATCATTAACCCAAGGAGAGGACAAGGAGGTGTCTGGTGAACTCAACCGCAATTCATCGAGATTTCCAAAAGATGGATTTCCACCATTAAGTGAACAAGGAGATAACATTTGTCAGATCAAATGATATAAGGAAGTATGCTCGAGGAAAACATACACAATTAAACATTGGTTGAAAGGTGCACCCGAAATATGGGTTGGGTTGCACGACCAATGTCGGAATGGTGATTCAATAATCAATAGCCTAAGAATGAACTTTCGACCATTAACTTCAAAGAAATAGGGTTGCTAGAAGGAAAGAATCCAAACAACACCGTTCACTTGTTGGAATTAACACGGGGACCAAGAAAGAATGGTGATGGTGAGAAGTATTTCTATGTCAAGAATTCTCAAGAGGTGGAACAAATCTCAGAACATTCTTGACATAAAGGATGGTAATACTCCAAGGTAAAGAAGAACAATTGCTGGATAGCAAGGAACTCAAGGTATAACACCAAACATGAACAAGCTTGTGTTGGTGGGAAGGCAATAAAGTGGTCGATGATAATACAATTCATCGAGGGCAAGGATGTTATTTCTCATCATGAATTCAATTGATATCATGGAAGAGCTCAGAACGCTAATGATGATCACGACACATTTGTCGAGAGATTTCATGAAGATGTAATCGATCGGCGATAACATCAAGTCAAAGGAATTATGAAGCAAAGGGTTAATGGGACCATGCGTACGACACAAACTCAAAATCAAGGTTGTTGTTCCAGGCGGAATGATATGATGAGGAAAATTGATGTAAGCTTAGCTCATCATCGAAGGTGGTGCTCCAGGGTTAAGGACCAGGTAGCACCGTTAGAATTTGGTACGATAATGGTATAGCCGATCAGGCTAGGAATGACTTGAAGGATTATTAAACCCATAAGCAACGAAAATTACTTAAGAGTTATTGAATCGGAGTGCAGCATCGATTCACTTATCGGTGTTCTCGGTCGACAAACAACCCAGAACCCATGAAGTGGCAAGGACAAGGTAAGGTAGTGCTTCATCAAAGTTTATAAGATGTAGTGCAATGGCAAGATATCCTCGAGATACCCGGGGTAATACTCGACACAAGATCAAAGTGAAGGTTGGACTGGTGTATTGATCCATAGAAGACAAGTGATTAAACTTGCCCGAGAAATGGGATCAAAGAGAAAATATGGTCGGAACCACGATTGCATAGGATAAATTCACAAATACCAGATGATATTGTACCAACGAAATAGTTAGTATCGCAAGAAGCTTCTGTGGTAGGATCTACATCGTGTCCATGGGCATGAACACAAAGTTCAAGGTCGACTCCCACTTCTTCAATGTATAACCTTCCATTCACCTCTCGCCTTCAACGAAGCTGTGTGTTGAAATTTTATCTGACATAACACTAGTAGAGTATGACCCGTAGTAGTTTCCGGGTTCACATAGATTAGAGAAGGCATATGTCCAACCCATCGGGGCCTCTTAGGAATATATACCACAATCTTCAGGAGTAAATAACACAAGCTCGATAGCAGAGCATGGTTGACAAAGCAGAGGATACAATTTACCCAAGGCATTATGTATCCGAGAAAAGACTCACAAAGTTATTGAATATGAAGGACGTCGTCGGATAAAATCCAATAAAGGTTCTGGTGGTCCACAAGGGATCTGACGTGAGCATCGGTACTCAACTAGAGGAAGAAGAATGCAAGGAAATCAGATTATAGAAACAACTGACTAAGTCAATTGTCAAATGCAAAGGAATTATGATTTCCAAATCAAGGGATCAGAAGCAATGCTCTGATTAGGGATGGATAAGTTGAATAGCCTTAGGGTACAATCAACGACAATTGGATTGGTCGAGAACCAATTCCAGTTAAAGAATGGCAGCTCAGCCGGAAAGGTAATTTATAAGGATCAATGATGATTGCGTGTATTCGCAAACATATTGAGTCAATAGACTCAAAATGATAATGACAAGGAATGTCAATAAGACTACGAGACTTATGGGATTAACCATAATGCAAGCAAGCAAGAATTTCAAGAGCCAAAGGCTCTAGAGGATTTTCCGAAGATCAAATAGTATTTTGAAGACTTTTGTGAAACACAAGAACAACTGGGGATGAGTGGATACTCGACAAGTGCGAGGATTTATTTGAAGGGGTATTCATGTGGCAAAGAACTGCTAGGCAGTAGGCACAAAGTATTCGCAAAACAATAGAGAAAACTTCGGGGTATCTTCTAATAACAAGATCAATGGGGGATGATCGTATGAATGGCAAGTGTAAGTAGTTATCCATAAGGGTTTATCGGTGGTCGGGAATTGCAAAAGCATCGGGCACAAGGTCTCGAGAGAAAATCGGAGAGTATCTTCGAAATCTTCTGGTGCAGCCGGCGATCACCTGGACTGAAGGGGCTCTCCGGGAGAAAGTATTTTCGAGAACCTAAAGTTAGATTTTAGTAAAAATCGTTTAACCCGAATAGAAGAGAGTTCAGAATCCCAGAGTAAAGATCGAGGAGTAAAAGAGCCTAATACCACCCAGATGGCGATGTGGGCCCGTAAGGCACTCAGCCATGTTAGTAAAAGTTTTTGTAATGTCTAGACTCAACTTCGGCCAAGGAGTGTGGAAGGGGGATTCCTACAGGCAGTCGGCTCTGATACCAACTTGTGACACCCCCGATCCAATCGTACACTAATCATACATGCAAACATGTACGATCAAGATCAGGGACTCACGGGAAGATATCACAACACAACTCTACAAATAAAATAAGTCATACAAGCATCATATTACAAGCCAGGGGCCTCGAGGGCTCGAATATAAGAACTCGATCAAAGACGAGTCAGCGGAAGCAACAATATCTGAGTACAGACATGAGTTAAAAAAGTTTGCCTTAAGAAGGCTAGCACAAACTAGGATACAGATCGAAAGAGGCGTAGGCCTCCTGCCTGGGATCCTCCTAAACTACTCCTGAATGTCATCAGCGGCCTGCACGTTGTAGTAGGCACCTCCGATGTAGTAAGAGTCGTCGTCGATGGTGGCGTCTGGCTCCTGGACTCCAGCATCTGGTTGCGACAACCAAGTAGAAGGGAAAGGGGGGAAAAGAGGGAGAAAAGCAACCGTGAGTACTCATCCAAAGTACTCGCTAGCAAGGAGCTACACTACATATGTATGCATTGGTATCAACTGGAATAAGGCTATTATATGTGGACTGAACTGCAGAAAGCCGGAATAAGAGGGGGATAGTTAGCCCTTTCGAAGACTACGCTTCTGGCAGCCTCCATCTTGCAGCATGTAGAAGAGAGTAGACTGAAGTCCTCCAAGTATCACCGCATAGCATAAACCTACCCGGCGATCCTCTCCTCGTCGCCCTGTTAGAGAGCGATCACCGGTTGTATCTGGCACTTGGAAGGGTGTGTTTTATTAAGGATCCGGTTCTAGTTGTCATAAGGTCAGGGTACAACTCCAAGTCGTCCTATTACCGAAGATCACGGCTATTCGAATAGATTTAACTTCCCTGCAGGGGTGCACCACATAACCCAACACGCTCGATCCCATTTGGCCGGACACACTTTTCTGGGTCATGCCCGGCCTCGGAAGATCAACACGTCGCAGCCCTACTTAGGCACAACAGAGAGGTCAGCACGCCGGTCTAAATCCTATGGCACAGGGGTCTGGGCCCATCGCCCTTTGCACACCTGCATGTTGCGAACACGGCCGGAAGCAGACCTAGCCTAGTAGGCGTTCCAGTCCAATCCGGTGCGCGCCACTCAATCGCTGACGTCAAGAAGGCTTCGGCTGATACCACGACGTCGAGTGCCCATAACTGTCCCCGCGTAGATGGTTAGTGCGTATAGGCCAGTAGCCAGACTCGGATCAAATACCAAGATCTCGTTAAGCGTGTTAAGTATCCGCGAATGCCGACCAGGGCCAGGCCCACCTCTCTCCTAGGTGGTCTCAACCTGCCCCATCGCTACGCCACAAAGTAACAGTCGGGGGCCATCGGGAACTCAGGCCCACCACTACCTGGATGGAGCCACCTGCCCCTTCAGCCCCCATCTCCAAAAAGTATCACCAGTAATGTAACAGTGTAAAGTATATAGTATATGCCCGTGATCACCTCCCGAAGTGATCACAGCCCAGTAGTATAGCATGGCAGACGGACAAGAGGGTAGGGCCACTGATGATAATCTAGCATCCTATACTAAGTATTTAGGATTGCAGGTAAGGTATCAACAATTGTAGCAACAATGACAGGCTATGCATCAGGATAGGATTAACGGAAAGCAGTAACATGCTACACTACTCTAATGCAAGCAGTATAGAGAAGAGTAGGCGATATCTGGTGATCAAGGGAAGGGCTTGCCTGGTTGCTCTGGCAAGAGAGAGGGGTCGTCAACACCGTAGTCATACTGGGTAGCAGCGGCGTCGGTCTCGATGTCTAGCGAGAGAAGAGGGGGAAGAAACAATAAATATAATGCAAACAAAAGCATGACGATGCATGACATGACAAAGCGTGATGCTAGGTGTGCCCTAACGCGGTACGAGGTGGTACCGGTGAAGGTGGGAACATCCGGGAAATTATTCCCGGTGTTTCGCGTTTTTGGGCAAAGGAGCCGGAGTGGGGGAAAGTTGCGTGTTCGATAGGTTAGGGATGCGTGGCGGACGAACGGGCTGCGTATACGGGTTCGTCTCATCGTTTTGAGCAACTTTCATGTACAAAGTTTTTCGATCCGAGCTATGGTTTATTTTATATTATTTTCTGAAGTTTTAAGCATTTAGAATTAATTTTAATAAACTGGTCAATGGTCAACAGTCAACAGAGTTGACTGGACAACAGGGTCAACAGACCCGCATGTCATTGCCTCAAACACTAACTAATAGAATATCTAACTAATTAGATTAGCTAATATTAGTTAGACTAATTAACAAATAATTAACTTAATTAAAATACCTAATTAATTAATTAACATTATTATTTTTATTATCTTATCTCTTTTTTTTACTGACAGTAGCACTGGGCCACTGGACAATGTCCAGCCGGACACGTCCAGGGCAGCACCACACATGGCCGAACAATGTCCAGGCCACACCCTTTGGCGCACCGGACATGTCCGGGCCGGGTGGGGCACGCACGCGGCCAGCGGCCATGGCCAAACCGGCCGGTGCGGTAGCCGCTAGGGTGCCGAAGGGGGTGAAGGGGGGCTGCTGGGCGGAGGCA
>NC_041384.1:247071650-247089364 GCF_002162155.2 Triticum dicoccoides | reverse complement strand
CGGCGATGATGGGGCGGCGTCGGGCCCCGGCATCGGGCTCGGGGGGTAAGGGGATCGGGGCAAGGTGCGTTGGGGCGCCCCCGATCCAGATCGCGCAGGGGGGGAGGAGAGTGGGGATCGTGGGGAAGGGGGTTAGGGTTTCGGTGCCCCCCGGGAGGGGTTAATGGTCTGGGTCTGGGCCGGCCTAGTCGGCCTGGTGGCCAGCTGGGCCGTTTGGCCCATCGGGTGGAAGAGGGGGTCCTATTGATGCCTTTTCTTTTCTTTTTTCTTTTTTTCTTTTTTTGTTTGCAAAATGTTTAGCATCTAAATGGTATTTATAAAATATGGGAGCTAGTTTATAAGTTGTAGTGCATCAGATCCTTGCACCAAAAACTAGTTTGGGTGAAATACTAATTCATATTAAATTTAGATTAATTAAAATGTTATTAAATGTTGTTGCTTGCCAAAGTTTGAGGTTGTTAGGGTCACTTAACTAATCCATTTAAGTTTAGTTACAATTTTAGAATTGCTTCAGAATTATTTGTTACTTAATGAACATTTTAGTTTTCATGTTTGAGAAGTTTAGTATTTCACTTATTATTTGAATTTGAATTTGAAGCGGATTTGGATCAATGGGAGATTAGTAACAGTAATAGTGGTGACATGGCATCATTAGCAAAGGATCACTGTAGTTTAATTACCCGGGCATCACAAGTGCAAAGTTGGCAAAGATATACATGACCAGAATCGTATGTCTGCATGGAGTTCCAAGGAGCATTGTATCAGATAGAGGAACCCAATTTACCTCAAAGTTCTGGAATCAGTTGCATGAAACTTTGGGTACCAGACTGGAGTTTAGTACAGCTTTCCATCCGTAGACAGATGGACAAACCGAGAGAGTCAACCAGATTTTGGAGGATATGTTGAGAGCTTGTGCGCTAGATTATGGATCTAGTTGGGACGAGAATTTGCCATATGCAGAGTTCTCTTACAACAACAGTTATCAATCCAGTTTGAAGATGGCCCCTTTTGAAGCCTTGTACGGAAGGATGTGCAGGACCCCACTGTCGTGGGATGAAGTTGGAGACCGTCAGTTGTTTGGACTGGATCTGATTAAGGAGTCTGAACAAAAAGTGAAATTGATTCGCGATAGGCTCAAGGTAGCTCAATCCAGGCAGAAGAGCTGCGCAGATTCTAAATGCAAGGAGCCAGTTTACTAAGTCGGAGACCGAGTTTATCTTCGAGTATCTCGACTTTGAGGAGTTAAGCGCTTTGGAGTTAAGGGAAAGTTAGCGCCACGTTTTGTAGGCCCATGCAAAGTTTTGGAGCGTATGGGAGAAGTAGCCTATAAGTTGGAATTGCCTGAAGGATTGTCAGGAGTTCACGTCGTGTTCCACGTTTCCCAGTTGAAAAGGTACCACGCAGAGATGGCTGAAATACCGCTGAGACATACAGTGCCACTGGAAGTGATTCAGTTGGACAGTGATTTGACCTATGAGGAGAAACCAGTTAAGATTCTAGAGTATGCCAGTCGAGTCACCTGCAGCAAAGTTATCAAGTTTTGCAAAGTTCAGTGGAGCCACCACAAGAAAGATGAAGCCACCTGGGAACGAGAGGAAGATTTGCTGAAGGACCGCACTCACCTATTTTCTAGCCAACCCGAATCTCGAGGGCGAGATTCATCTCAAGGGGGGTAGGTTTGTGACATCCCAAATTTTCAATTTGGAATGTTATACACTAGATCATCATAGCATAGCATATTTCCTCGCATTTTGGTTGATCCTAGAAATTTTACGCAACTCAAGGACCCTCGGAGAGAGTTGGGGATTTCATTATTTTTCATATTTGAGTTTTCTCAAATTTTGAAAATAGGACCATTTGATTTTATTTATTTTATCTTCAATTATTTCAATTAAAAATACTATGAGAGAGGGAATAAAATGACTTTCCCAAAATAAAGAAATATTGAGGATTTAATAAAAAATCAAATAAGATTTTATTTTGGTTTTATTCTCTATTTTATTTGAATTTAGGAAAAATTGCATGTTTTCAAAAATTGCATTTAGAGCCAAAACAATGTTCATCCTATTCTAAATATTTTATTTAGACGGAGAAAATTTGTTTTGGCATTTTTAGATTTTTATTTATTTTTCTAGAATTTTTTTAGTCGCAACGAAATTGTTTTAAAAAAATGCGACCCCGCGCCCGACTGGGCCAAGGGCCCAGCCGAGCAGGCAGGCCCAGCCGCCCGCCGCAGCCTCTCGCCGGGTCGGGACAGGAGTCCCGACCAGCGCCGCCGCCTCCCGAGTCCGGGGAGGACTCCGCCTCCCGAGGTCGACCCCTCTCCCAAGCCGCCTCTCCCCGCCCCCTTTATAACCGCCGCCACCCCCTGTAGCCCACACCGCCGCCACCGCCCCACGCCACCAGTGCTGCCGCCGCCTACCGCCCTGCCGCCGCGTCGGAGCGGCCGCCCCGCACCACCCACCGCCGCTGGAGCCCCGATCCGAGGTAGCCGCCGCCCATTTTTTTTAGAAAAAGCCGTTTCGGTTTTTTTAAAACCCTAGTTTTCGTTTTTTTAAAATAGATTGGTTTTTCTCCGGTTTATTTTTTTAGCGAGCGTTCGCTCGTCCGTTCGTTTTAACGAACGCGTGCATCGTTTAGTTCCTGTTAACGAACGTTCATTCGTTAACCTATTCGTCGTATTTCTTTTGCTCGGATTAAAACCGCGGTTTTTCTGATCGCGATTTCTGATCCGATGTTCGTTTTAGTTTAACTTTTCGCTCGTTTGTCGGAATCAGGCGATTCAAGCACCTGGAGTTTCGTCTCGAAACCTTCTTTCCGTTTAACCAACTCAAACAAGTTTTTGCCTCAGTAAAATTTGTCCTAGATTCATATTAGTAAACGAAGCTTGTTTCTTTTGCCGTTTGTCTTTCGTTGCTTCGTTCGGTTTGATTCTTTTTGCCAACCGGAGTTCTTAAGTTGAACTTTCTGGTTAGATCTCTTATTCGAGTTTTACCTGTGCATTAATTGAGTACTTATTGTATGCTTGTTTATTTGCGATAGAGTACTCGGAGTGCGCCGCTTGCTACTTCGAATCGCTAGGTCTTGCGGAACATCAGCAAGGCAAGTAACACGTTGATCATACCTCCTACTACCCAGTTTTTATTGCATTAGATCAATCCTCACACATTGCATGATTAGGATCTAATTAAATTGTGGGTTTGGGAAGTAGTTGAGGTAGTACCTATTACCTGTCTATTATCAAACCTTTGGGAGTTACTTCTACGTTTGCTTATTATGCCATGCTATGCTAGTAGATGTGGATTGGGTGAGTGTATCCATGACGGATGTGAGATTGTTAAATTAATGGTTTATCTAAGGTGGCAACTTAAATACACATCTGGGTGGATTGAGGCACCTGGGTATTCCAGCGATTGCCTGTTTTCTTTTGGATCGCCACCCAGGCTCAAAGGGATCTTGAGATTATACATGCTAGAAACTTCCGTGTGCAGCCACAAGCTACTATGGGCTCTAGTATAGTTGACTAAGTTGTGCGAACTCTTATAGTGGTAGACTAGCAGATGTAGGGGAAAGTAGGTGTAACGGTCTACCCGATCGTAAGGTGCTAGCGCTTCTGAAAGACTATGTCTCAGTCATCCGTTTCTCAAACACCATGTAGTGCGAGAATCCCAACGAAGGAGATCGAGTCTTGTGGGGAAAAGTGCGCAAACCTCTGCAGAGTGTATAAACTAGTCATGATTAGCCGTGTCCCCGATTATGGACATCTTGAGTATCTAGTACCTAGATTATCATGTGAATCTCATCATGTTACTCTAAAATTAATTTTGTTGTGTTTTGGTTAATGATGATGCTTAATTGGGATTGAGAATGCTGTCAACCATTCTCAATATTTAACCACTACCATGATAGTTAAATAAAATTTATTCCTTTGCAGTAGGGAAAAATTGGCTTTACGCAAAACTGTAACCATAGGCCTTCCACCAGCCAAATATGCATATAGTATAACCTATTTCATTCCATTACTCTCTATGTGTTACATTGCCAGCATATTCCATGTGCTGACCCGTTTTGGGCTGCAACGTTAATGTTGCAGACTTTTCAGATGACGACTAAGGTGCTTTTAGGTCGTGGTTCTATACTCAGTGATGCCATTGGAGTTGATGGATTCACTTATCTTCCAAGCCTTCCGCTGTTATTGTTATTAGATGGCCTTAAGCCATATTTATTGTAATAAGTTCTCTTTTGAGACACTCGATGTAGTAAGTGTGTGATTGCTACTCTGTTATAAATCCTTAAAGTACTGTGTGGTGTCAGCATTACTGATCCAGGGATGACACCTGAGCACAGAGATTAGACCGTTTGAGGTCTGGTCGCTACATTTTCATGGGCTGCCAGGCCGAAAAACAAGGCTTTCCATGGGCTACCAGGCCACTCAGTTAAACCATTTTAGAAACCTTATATGATGGACCTCACATAACCAATCGTCGTTTTAACTTTGACAAGTTCAGGGTCTGCATAAGATTGACTTGTCGAACGTTCGGCGGGTCATTCCAGGATTACCTCGGTGGAGTGGCTTACTTAAAAAGGCAAGATAACCCGGGGTTTTAGGTGAATACATCTGGCTTCCAAGCCTGGCTTTTACGCCTATTACAAGGGTTATAAAAATCTTTGTTCTTTAGAACAAAAGAGCCCCCAAGCAATATTTTGAGCTGTGCTCCAGGGGCACCTATGTTTGAGTTGTGCTTTTGCAATAGACTCTCTTTGGTCCCTTTCACTTGGGTATAAGCCCCCAAGCTTTTTTTTGTGGCCAATAAGCCGGATCAAAGGGTAATCATAACTTTCGCTCTATAAAGCAAAAGCCCCCAAGTGACCAAAAACTCATTATTTAAAGAGAAAAAACGACAAAGGCCCTGCTTTAAAAGGGATGTCAACTTTATTATATTGATAATAATATATACATTGTCAAAATATGAACATCAGAAGAGCTAGTGGCTCAAGTGTAGTAAGGCCGAAGATGAGAAATATTCCACGGCCGGCGGGTCTCTTCCTCCGACGTGCGTGAGTCCTTGTGGTCTCGAACATCGATAAGGTAATATGACCCGTTGTTCAGATTCTTACTGACCACAAAGGGTCCTTCCCAAGGTGGGGATAACTTGTGCACATTAGTCTGATCCTAGATAAGCCAAAGCACTAGATCGCCTTCTTGGAAAGTTTTGGTTTTAACCCGGCGGCTGTGATAACGACGCAGATCTTGCTGGTAAATCGCCGAACGAGCCGCTGCGATGTCACGCTCCTCATCCAACAGGTCAAGTGCTTCCTAACGTGTTTGTTCATTGTCAGCTTCAACATAAGCCGCCACACGAGGTGAGTCATGACGGATGTCACTAGGGAGAACCGCCTCTGCTCCATAAACCATGAAGAAACGTGTGTATCCCGTAGATCTGTTAGGGGTGGTATTGATGCTCCATAACACAGAAGGTAACTCCTCCACCCAACAACCTAGCGTCCTCTACAGGGGGACCATAAGCCGGGGCTTGATGCCTTTCAAGATCTCTTGATTGGCTCTCTCAGCTTGACCATTATATTGGGGCTGAGCCACTGATGACACATCAAGCCGGATGTGCTCACGTTTATCGAATTCTTCCATAGCACCTTTAGAGAGATTAGTGCCATTGTCTATTATGATGCTGTGTGGAAAGACAAAATGGAAGATCACCTTCTTCATGAATTGAACTGTCATTGCTGCATCACACTTACTGACTGGCTCTACCTCTACCCACTTAGTGAACTTACCAACCGCCACCAAAAGGTGGGTCTTCTTATCCTTGGATCTTTTGAAAGGTTTGAGCATATCAAGCCCCCAAACTACAAACGACCAAGTAATTGGAATCATCCTCAATTCTTGAGCTAGCACATGAGCTCGTCATGAAAATTTCTGACATCCATCACACCTGCTGACCAGGTGCTCCGCACCAGCATGAGCTGTTAGCCAATAAAACCCATGACGAAAAGCTTTAGCCATGGGAGATTTTGAACCGGCATGATGACCACAGTCTCCTTCATGAATCTCACGCAGGATCTCATAGCCCTCCTCGGAGAAACACAACATTGAAACGCCCCTGTGTCACTGCGATGATGTATCTCTCCATTAACAATTGTCATTGACTTAGACCGCCGGGTTATCTGCCTTGCTAAGGTTTCATCCTCAGGTAACTCGCCCTGGGTCATATAAGCCAAACAAGGGACTGTCCAATCCGGAATTACATGAAGAGCCGCCACCAACTGAGCTTCCGGGTCAGGAATAGCCAAATCCTCCTCTGTAGGTAACTTGACCAGCTTACGTTGAGAACCCAACCGGCTTAAAGCATCTGCCGCTTCATTTTTCTCCAATCAACGTGCTCAACTTGATACCCCTTGAAGTGACCAGCAATAAGCCGCCATCAGTGGATCCTTCGAATCCCAAGTACTAGAGACTTGTTGAGCCACCAAATCTGAGTCGCCAAAGCACCTAACCCGGCTTAAGTTCATTTCCTTAGCCATCCGAAGATCATGGAGCAAGGCCTCATATTCAGCTGCATTATTAGTGCAAGGAAACATCAAATGGAGAACATAACAAAATTTATCACCTCGAGGGGAAGCAAGCACAACTCCAGCCCCTAAGCCCTCCAATTGCCTCGACCCATCAAAGTGAATAGTCCAATACGTGTTATCTGGCTTTTCCTCAGGCACCTGCAACTCTGTCCAGTCATTGATGAAATCCACCAACGCCTGAGACTTGATAGCCATGCGAGGCATATATTTCAAACCATGAGGACCAAGGTCAATAGCCCACTTGGCTACCCGACCTGTGGCTTCTATGTTCTGAATAATGTCCCCTAAAGGAGCAGAACTAACCACAGTGATAGGATGACCCATTAAATATTGCTTAAGCTTCCTACTGGCCATGAACACCCCATATACAAGCTTCTACCAGTGCGGATATCTCTTCTTGGACTCAATAAGCACCTCACTGATGTAGTAAACTGGCCTTGGAACCGGATATTCCTTGCCTGCCTCCTTCCTTTCTACCACAATGGCTACACTGACAGCCCAGCTATTAGCAGCCACATATAACAACAAAGGTTCTTTATCAACAGGAGCAGCCATAATAGGCAGCTCAGCCAACTGTTTCTTCAAGTCCTCAAACGCTTTATTAGCGGCATCACTCCAGACAAAATTATCTGTCTTTTTCATCATCTATAGAGGGATAGCCTTCTCTCCCAACCGGCTTATGAACCGGCTTAATGCCGCAATATGACTCGCCAGACGTTGCACATCATTGACATACGCCAGCTTAGCCAGAGAGATCATGGCTTTGGTCTTCTCCGGATTAGCTTCAATGCCCCTGTTAGACACCAAAAAACCCAAAAGCTTGTCTGCCGGCACACCAAAAACACACTTGGCCGGGTTAAGCATCATTTTATAGACCCGGAGATTATCAAAGGTTTCCTTCAGATCATATATCAATGTCTCTTTCTCTCTGGATTTCACAACAATATCATCCACATAAGCATGAACACTGTGCCCAATTTGATCATGAAGGCAATTCTGCACACATCTCTGATATGTCACTTCGGCACTCTTAACCCCAAAAGGCATAGACACATAGCAAAAGGCTCCAAAGGGAGTTATGAAAGATGTCTTCTCCTGGTCCTTAACTGCCATCTTGATCTGATGATAACTAGAATAAGCATCCAAAAAACTCAAACGCTCACAACCCGCCGTAGCATCGATAATCTGATCAATATGAGGGAGAGCAAAAGGATCAGTCGGACAAGCTTTGTTTAAATCCGTGTAGTCCACACACATATGCCAAGTACCATTCTTCTTAAGTACCAGCACCGGGTTAGCCAACCACTCAGGATGGAAAACTTCAATGATAAACCCAGCTGCCAAGAGCCGGGCCACTTCCTCTCCAATGGCCTTCCGCCTCTCCTCATTAAACCAATGAAGAAACTGCTTAACCGACTTAAATTTAGGATCAATATTAAGAGTGTGCTTAGCGAGTTCTCTCGATACACCCAGCATGTCTGAAGGCTTCCATGCAAAGATGTCTCGGTTCTCATGGATGAACTCGATGAGCGCACTTTCCTATTTCGGATCCAGATTAGCGGTGATACTGAACTGCTTGGATGAATCACCAGGAATAAAAACAACCATCTTAGTATCATCTGCCGATTTAAACTTCAAAACTGGATCATGCTCTGTAGTTGGCTTTTTCAAAGATGTCATATCTGCCGGATCAACATTGTCCTTATAAAATTTGAACTCCTCCATTGCACAAACCGACTCAGCATAAGCCGCATCACCTTGTTCGCATTCCAGAGCTATCTTACGGCTCCCATGCACTGTAATGGTTCCCTTGTGACCCTGCATCTTCAGCTGCAGATACACATAGCAAGGCCACGCCATGAACTTGGCATAAGCCGGCCGTCCAAACAGGGCGTGATATGGGTTGTGGATCTTGACCATTTCAAAGGTCAATGTCTCTGACCTAGAGTCATGATCATATCAAAAGCAACTTCCAGAGCTATCTTACCAACTGAATACGCCGACTTACCAGGCACCACGCCATGGAAAACAGTGTTTAACGGCTTGAGATTTTTATCAGTCAACCCCATGCGACGGAAACTTTCATAATAAAGGACATTGATGCTGCTCCCTCCGTCCATGCGTACCTTGGTAAACTTATACCCTCCGACCTGAGGTGCAACCACCAGAGCCAAGTGACCCGGACTATCAACCCGGGGCGGGTGATCTTCCCGACTCCACACAATGGGCTACTGAGACCAGCGTAAGTAATGGGGAACTCCCGGCTCAACAACATTGACTGCCCTCTTATGAAGCTTCTAGTCATGCTTACATAAGCTAGTGGTGAAGACATGATATTATCCACTATTCAACTATTTCAGGTTGCTCTGATAACCAGATTGTTGCTGCTGTTGACTCCCCTGATTATTCTACTGATTGTAGCCACCCTGGTTGCCGTGATTACCTTGATTTCCTTGGAATCCAGAGTTAGAGCCGCCACCGCCATAACCCGGTCCGTGAGAGCCGGATCCTGAACCGCCATCTGGCCCATGATTGTCTTGAAAAAGATTGGAGTTCTTGTACTCCTTCATAATGTAACAATCCTTCCAGAGGTGCCCGGATGGTCTTTCTCACGTACCATGTCTTGGGCAGGGCTAATTTAACATCTGTTCAAGATTGATACTGGATCCTTCGGTCCATGGGGGCGATTTACCCTTACGACGCTGACCATTATTCTGTGCAATGGTGTTAGCCACAAAGTCAAAACTATTATCAGCTTTGCGCTTACCGTTGCCTCCCTGGTTCGCCTGGTTATGCTGCTGCCCCTTAGCGTTGCCACTCTTCCTTCCCTTCCCCAGCTTTTCGTAATCAGACTCTGGGTCCTTGGTACTAGCAGAGTTGACATACTTAACCAGAGCCGCCATGAGTGTCCCCATGTAATCGCAATGCTGTTTGAGCCGCCCCAGTTTCTGCTTTAGGGGCGTGAAACGAAAATTGTTCTCCAACATCAAAACTACTGAGTCGGCATTGATGCGATCCGACGAGTGCAGGATTGTTGAGACCAGGCACACCCAATGGGTTGCCGGCTCTCCTTCTTCTTGGACACAGGAGGCTAGATCCACAATTGACATGGGCTGCTTACATGTATCCTTGAAGTTCTGGATGAATCGGGCCTTTAACTCGGCCCATGACCCGATGGAATTGGCAGGGGGCCCCTTCAACCAAGTACGGGCCGTTCCCTCCAACATCAGGGGGAAATATTTAGCACATGCAGCCTCTCTGACATCTAACAATTATGTGGCCATCTCATAACTCTCAACCCATGCCTCAGGACTTAAATCGGTTGTACAGTTAGGCACCTTGTGAGGACCCTTCAAATCCTTGGGCAGATGCTCATTATGTAGATCCCGTACTAAGCATGGAACACCCAAATTTCTAAAGGTCGCACCTGGCTCCATAGAAGTGGTTGGATGAACCGGAGTATGTTGACGGGCCGCATGCTGTGCCGCCAGCTCGGCCTCTCGACGTGCTCTTCCTTGATCCACCATGTTCTGAGCATCAGCACCTCCGCCCGCCGGGTTAGGTCCACGAGGCGGGTTATGGTTCCATCCACTGCTTGACACAGCCGGCTCATCAATATTTCTGCTGTAACTCTGGCTCGAGTGAGGGGTGGAGTGAATCCTGTCATGACTGTAAGAATAAGCCTACTACTGAGTCGGTGCTGTCTGAAGAAGCTCGCTAGCCCTCCATGTATCAACCGCCATCGGCGACTCACCATCAACCGGGAGAGTCGCAAATCGCGACACCACAGCGATCATGTTATCCAAAGGATTAGAATAATGACCCAGTGGCGTCGGCAAGTGCTGCGGCGGGTTATTGTTCCGACGAGGCGGGTCCGTCGTGCGTGGCTGAACCGTCATACCCGTCCCAGGTGCTTCGACCTGGTTTACCCCTGTCGGGTTCCTGGTTCCTACTTCTGGCGTGTTAAAGAGATTTCTTGCCTCATAAACTGACAGTAGACGAGTCTGATGTCTCCTCCTCATAACTTTGTTTGAAGCGTTCTGATCTAGCATGAGCCGGTAAGACTGTGACGGAATTCGTTGCGCCTGAGCATCCAAAGCAGCCCGCTCCTCGGCCATCCTAGTGTTTTCTGCATTTAGCTCCTCTTTGTCCTGTGCTGTCTAATCACGCAACTTCACGACCGCTGCATTATGCTGATCTTGCTCCGCCGGGTTAACCACCGCTATTAATAGCGCTGTTAGCTTATCCAGTAAGTCGGTCAAAGCTGAGCTGGCGGGCGCTCAGGGCCTCCTGCCCCGGCCGCCACTACCGCTGCTAACCCAGAATCAGCTCTGTTGCCGTCAATGAGTGTTGCACGGGCTGTGTACCGGCCATGAAGATTGCAACCTGGTTCGGTGGCTCACAGGGGTCTGGAATACTGTCACCATCAGAACAACCCCCAAGCCGGCCCTCTTGCAGTTGATACAATGACTCAGTCTCACCAGTGGATGACTCGCCATCAGAGTAAATGACGGTCTCACCACCAGATGTCGATCTATCCTCTGGTTCCGCTCCATGGATAAATCCCACGAAGGCACGATTCATGGCAGGCCGAACTCGGGCGGGTCTCGCACGCTAAGCCATCTCGATGATGTCGGCGTAGATGTCCGGCTCTAGGCCCGGTTCGCCGATCTTGCCGATGAAGACGTGAATTCCGTCGAAGGGGAACCGATACCCATACTGAATTGAGCTAGCCTCGGGGCCCCAGCCTGCATCGTCGATGTAGAGCTTGCCGCGACGAATCTTGGTCATCCGGCTCACGGCGTATCCCTTGATCCCTTCGAAGCTGCCCTCTAAGAACTTAAAACCCTCATGCAATAGATCCACGGTGGGCGCCAACTGTCGTGGAATTGCCATGGCAGATGTCCTAGTGTGAGGACTTAGTCGTGGAGCCATCGCGATGAGGTTAGCTTAAAGGGGTTAATCTGGACAAAGGACATGAAGAGTTTATACTGGTTCGGCCCCTTACGGTGAAGGTAAAAGCCTAATCCAGTTGGAGGTGGTATTTCTAGGGTTTCGATGAGCAGGGAGCGAATCCGCTTGACTCAGATATCAATCTGTTGTATCTCTTCCCCTAAGCCACCGCTGGGTCGTCCCCTTATATACACGGGTTGACGCCCTGCGGCCTACAGTGTCCCGACCAGCTTATACAACGTATCCGGCTCGGTGACCTTTCTTACATGCCTTAGAATACAAGTCTATATACATGGCTATTTATATCCAACGGCCTTAAGCCACCTTCGGGTTTGGGCCCTCTACTAAGCCTATATATGAACCGCCATTGTTAATATGCTCTTGGGCTTCATTGAGATGAACCTCCATAGGGATGACCCGGCCCCTCCTAGGCGGATCATACCTAATAGTCATATCCCCAACAGTATGTGTGCGATCCGACAACCTAGTTGTTTATCCTTAGTAGCCTCTCTTACCGGGAAATGTCTCCTAGTGATTCCACTAAGCCATGGTAGCTTGCTACTAATACGTCTCCAACGTATCTATAATTTTTTATTGCTCCATGATATATTATCTTCTGTTTTGGACATTATTGGGCTTTATTATTCACTTTTATATTATTTTTGGGACTAACCTATTAACCGAAGGCCCTACCCAGAATTGCTGTTTTTTTGCCTATTTGAGGGTTTCGAAGAAAAAGAATATCAAACGGAGTCCAAACGGAATGAAACCTTCGGGAAGGGGGACTTGGACCCAACGTCAAGCAACCAACAGGGAAGCCACGAGGTAGGGGGCGCGCCTACCCCCCAAGCACGCCCTCCACCCTTGTGGGCCCCCTGTTGCTCCATCGACGTACTCCTTCCTCCTATATATGCCTACGTACCCCCAAATGATCAGATACGGAGCCAAAACCCTAATTCCACCGCCGTAACTTTCCGTATCCACGAGATCCCATCTTGGAGCCTGTTCCGGAGCTTGTACATCAACACCATAGCCTCTCCGATGAAGTGTGAGTACTTTACCTCAGACCTTCGGGTCCATAGTTATTAGCTAGATGGCTTCTTCTCTCTTTTTGGATCTCAATACATTGTTCTCCCCCTCTCTCGTGGAGATCTATTCGATGTAATCTTTTGCGGTGTGTTTGTTGAGACCGATGAATTGTGGGTTTATGATCAAGTTTATCTATGAACAATATTTGAATCTTCTCTGAATTCTTTTATGTATGACTGGTTATCTTTGCAAGTGTCTTCGAATTATCAGTTTGGTTTGGCCTACTAGATTGATCTTTCTTGCAATGGGAGAAGTGCTTAGATTTGGGTTCAATCTTGCGGTGTCCTTTCCCAGTGATAGTAGGTGCAGCAAGGCACGTATTGTTTTGTTGCCATCGAGGAAACAAGATGGGGTTTTCATCATATTGCATGAGTTTATCCCTCTACATCATGTCATCTTGCTTAAGGCGTTACTCTGTTCTTATGAACTTAATACTCTTGATGCATGCTGGATAGCGGTCGATGTGTGGAGTAATAGTAGTAGATGTAGGCAGGAGTCGGTCTACTTGTCTCGGACGTGATGCCTATATACATGATCATAGCTAGATATTCTCAGAACTATGCTCAATTCTGTCAATTGCTCAACAATAATTTGTTCACCCACCATAAAATACTTATGCTCTTGAGAGAAGCCACTAGTGAAACCTATGGCACTCAGGTCTATCTTCTATCATATTAATTTTCCAACACTTAGTTATTTTCATTGCCTTTTATTTTACTTTGCATCTTCATGATAAAAATACCAAAAATATTATCTTATCATATCTATCAAATCTCACTCTCGTAATTGATCGTGTAGGGATTGACAACCCCTTATCGCGTTGGTTGCGAGGATTTATTTGTTTTGTGTAGGTGTGAGGGACTGGCGTGTAGCCTCCTACTGGATTGATACCTTGGTTCTCAAAAACCGAGGGAAATACTTACGCTACATTGTTGCAAAACCCTTTCCTCTTCAAGGGAAAACCAACGCAAGTGCTCAAGAGGTAGCAAGAATGATTTCTAGCGCTGTTGCCGGGGAGGTCTACGCAAAAGTCAACATACGAAGTACCCATCACAACCCTTATCTCCTGCATTATGTTGTTTGCCCTTTGCCTCTCGTTTTCCTCTCCCCCACTTCACCCTTGCCATTTTATTTGCCCTTCTTCTGCTTGTCTTTCCATTTGCTTTGATGTCTTACTTGGCTCGTTTGCTCGTTTGGTTGGATTAGTTGTTTATTTATTACTAAATAGAGAACCTAAACATCTATGGATCCTCATCTGATTGCTAATCTTTTTAAGAGATCAGATTATGATGAACCAATTGCTAGTGAGTTTTGTGCACTAGATTATCTTTATGAAGTTTTGCTTGAAATTCGTGAATCTGAAAATTGTGATAAAGTACTTTTTGGAGTGATTCACGATGAATCTTTGAATAAAAAGCATGATTGCAATGATGATAGTATAAATTCTATTAATGTCAATTGTGCTTATAATATGCAAAACCCTAAGCTTGGGGATTCTAGTTTTGCTATGTCTACTACTTGTTGCAATGATCATGATTGGGATGATTCTTCTTTTGATCTTGAAAATTTATTTAAGCCCCATGATGAATATGAGATTGATAATAGTGTTTGCAATATTATTAAAAGTGGGTTTGGAGAGGTCATGACTTTAGTTAATGTTAATCCCACTATTTTGGAAGAGTGTAAACTTTGCATGCATGTGGATCGCGTTGAAATTGTTTTATGTGATAGCTATTTTGTTGAATTTTCTTATGATTCCACTTGCAATTATTATGAGAGAGGAAAATATGGTGGTAGAAATTTTCATGTTACTAAATTACCTCTCGTTATGTTGAGATTGCTATTGTTTCTTTCCGCTTCCTTGCATATGCTAGTTTTTGCTTGCCTTGATAAGTTGTTTACCTATAATATGCCTATGCATAGGAAGTATGTTAGACTTAGATGTATTTGTCATGTGTTTTATGATGCTCTCTTTGTGCTTCAATCCTTGTCTTTCATGTGAGCATCGTTGAAATCTTATGCCTAACTGTAAGGCTCTAAAGAAAAGCGCTTATTGGGAGACAACCCAATATTTTTCCTTTCTGTTATTTAATAAATAATTTATCTAGCCTCTGTTTTGGTTGTGTTTTTGGGTTTAATTAGTGTTTGTGCCAAGTAGAGCCGTTGGGAAGACTTGGGGAAAGTCTTGTTAATCTTGCTGTAAAAAAACAGAAAATTTAGCGCTCACGAGAACTGCTGCCATTTTTATTTGGAAAGTTCTATTTAGTTTATTCTTTTTTAAAATGATTAATAGATAAATTCCTCACGTCCAGCAATTTATTTTAGAATTTTAAGGGTAACAGATCTTGTGATAGCTACAGATTACAACAGACTGTTCTGTTTTTGACAGATTCTGTTTTTCGTGTGTTGTTTGCTTATTTTGATGAATCTATGGCTAGTAAAATAGTTTATAAACCATAGAGAAGTTGGAATACAGTAGGTTTAACACCAAAATAAATAAAGAATGAGTTCATTACAGTACCTTGAAGTGGTCTTTTGTTTTCTTTCGCTAATGGAGCTCACGAGATTTTCTACTTTAAGTTTTGTGTTGTGAAGTTTTCAAGTTTTGGGTAAGCATTTGATGGATTATGGAACAAGGAGTGGCAAGAGCCTAAGCTTGGGTATGCCCATGGCACCCCCAAGATAATATAAGGACACCAAAAAGCCAAAGCTTGGGGATGCCCCGGAAGGCATCCCCTCTTTCGTCTACTTCCATCAGTAACTTTACTTGGAGCTATATTTTTATTCACCACATGATATGTGTTTTGCTTGGAGCGTCTTGTATGATTTGAGTCTTTGCTTTTTAGTTTACCACAATCATCTTTTCTGTATACACCTTTTGAGAGAGACACACATGATTCGGATATTATTAGAATACTCTATGTGCTTCACTTATATCTTTTGAGTTATATAGTTTTGCTCTAGTACTTCACTTATATCTTTTAGAGCACGGTGGTGGATTTGTTTTATAGAAACCATTGATCTCTCATGCTTCACTTAGATTATTTTGAGAGTCTTAAATAGCATGGTAATTTTCTTAAATAATCCTAATATGCTAGGTATACAAGATTAATAATAAAATTCTCTTATGAGTGTGTTGAATACTATGAGAAGTTTGATACTTGATAATTGTTTTGAGATATGGATATGGTGATGTTAAAGTTGTGCTGGTTGAGTAGTTGTGAATTTTAGAAATACTTGTGTTAAAGTTTGTGATTCCCGTAGCATGCATGTATGGTGAACCGTTATGTGATGAAGTCGGAGCATGATTTATTTATTGATTGTCTTCCTTATGAGTGGCGGTCGGGGACGAGCGATGGTCTTTTCCTACCAATCTATCCCCCTAGGAGCATGCGCCTAATACTTTGCTTTGATAACTTGTAGAGTTTTGCAATAAGTATATGAGTTATTTATGACTAATGTTGAGTCCATGGATCATACGCACTCTCACCCTTCCACCATTGCTAGCCTCTCTAATACCGCGCACCTTTCGCCAGTATCATACACCCACCATATGCCTTCCTCAAAACATCCACCATACCTACCTATCATGGCATTTCCATAGCCATTCCGAGATATATTGCCATGCAACTTTCCACCGTTCCATTTACTATGACACGCTCCATCATTGTCATATTGCTTTGCATGATCATGTAGTTGACATTGTATTTGTGGCAAAGCCACCGTTCATAATTCTTTCATACATGTCACTCTTGATTCATTTCATATCCCGGTACACCGCCAGAGGCATTCACATAGAGTCATATTTTGTTCTAAGTATCGAGTTGTAATTGTTGAGTTGTAAGTAAATAAAAGTGTGATGATCATCATTTTTAGAGCATTGTCCCAAGTGAGGAAAGGATGATGGAGACTATGATTCCCCCATAAGTCGGGATGAGACTCTGGACGAAAAAAAGAGAGGCCAAAGAATCCCAAATAAAAAAATGAGAGAAAAAGAGAGAAGGGACAATGCTACTATCCTTTTACCACACTTGTGCTTCAAAGTAGCACCATGATCTTCATGATAGAGAGTCTCCTATGATATCACTTTTATGTACTAGTGCGAATTTTTCATTATAGAACTTGGCTTGCATATTCCAATGATGGGCTTCCTCAAAATGCCCTAGGTCTTCAAGAGCAAGCAAGTTGGATGCACACCCACTTAGTTTCTTTTTTAGCTTTCATATACCTATAGCTCTAGTGCATCCGTTGCATGAAAATCCCTACTCACTCACATTGATATCTATTGATGGGCATCTCCATAGACCGTTGATATGCCTAGTTGATCTAAGACTATCTTTTCCCTTTTGTCTTCTCCACAACCACCATTCTATTCCACCTAAAGTGCTATGTCCATGGCTCATGCTCATGTATTGCGTGAAGATTGAAAAAGTTTGAGAACACCAAAAGTATGAAACAATTGCTTGGCTTGTCATCAGGTTTGTGCATGATTTAAATACTTTGTGTGGTGAAGATGGAGCATAGCAAGACTATATGATTTTGTAGGGATAACTTTCTTTGGCCATGTTATTTTGAGAATACATAATTGCTTAGTTAGTATCCTTGAAGTATTATTATTTCTATGTCAATATTAAACTCTTGTCTTGAATCTTTCGGATCTGAATATTCATGCCACAATTAAGAAGAATTACATTGAAATTATGCCAAGTAGCATTCCACATCAAAAATTTGATTTTTATCATTTACCTACTCGAGGACAAGCATGACTTAAGCTTGGGGATGCTTGATACGTCTCCAACGTATCTATAATTTTTGATTGCTCCATGCTATATTATAGTCTGCTTTGGACATTATTGGGCTTTATTATTCACTTTTATATTAGTTTTGGGACTAACCTATTAACCGGAGGCCCAGCCCAGAATTGCTGTTTTTTGTCTATTTTAGGGGTTTGAAGAAAAAGAATATCAAACGGAGTCCAAACAGAATGAAACCTTCGAGAACGTGATTTTTGGAGCGAATAAGATCCAGGAGTCTTGGACCCTACGTCAAGCAACCAACAGGGAAGCCACGAGGTAGGGGGC
>NC_041384.1:247067488-247071573 GCF_002162155.2 Triticum dicoccoides | reverse complement strand
CGCGCCCTCCACCCTCGTGGGCCCCCTGTTTATCCACCGACGTACTCCTTTCTCCTATATATACCTACGTACCCCCAAACGATCAGATACGGAGCCAAAACCCTAATTCCACCGTCGTAACTTTTTGTATCCACGAGATCCCATCTTGGGGCCTGTTCCGGAGCTCCGCCGGAGGGGGCATCGACCATGGAGGGCTTCTACATCAACACCATAGCCTCTCCGATGAAGTGTTAGTAGTTTACCTCAGACCTTCGGGTCCATAGTTATTAGCTAGATGGCTTCTTCTCCCTTTTTAGATCTCAATACAATGTTCTCCCCCTCTCTCGTGGAGATCTATTCGATGTAATCTTTTGCGGTGTGTTTGTTGAGACTGATGAATTGTGGGTTTATGATCAAGTTTATCTATGAACAATATTTGAATCTTCTCTGAATTCTTTTATGTATGATTGGTTATCTTTGCAAGTATCTTCGAATTATCAGTTTGGTTTGGCCTACTAGCTTGATCTTTCTTGCAATGGGAGAAGTGCTTAGCTTTGGGTTCAATCTTGCGGTGTCCTTTCCTAGTGATAGTCGGTGCAGCAAGGCACGTATTGTTTTGTTGCCATCGAGGATAACAAGATGGGGTTTTCATCATATTGCATGAGTTTATCACTCTCCATCATGTCATCTTTCTTAAGGCGTTACTATGTTCTTATGAACTTAATACTCTAGATGCATGCTGGATAGCGGTCGATGTGTGGAGTAATAGTAGTAGATGTAGGCAGGAGTCGGTCTACTTGTCTCGGACGTGATACCTATATACATGATCATACCTAGATATTCTCATAACTACGCTCCATTCTGTCAATTGCTCAACAGTAATTTGTTCACCCACCGTAAAATACTTATGCTCTTGAGAGAAGCCACTTGTATCTTCCAACACTTAGTTATTTTCATTGCCTTTATTTTACTTTGCATCTTTATCATAAAAATACCAAAAATATTATCTTATCATATCTATCAGATCTCACACTTGTAAGTGATCGTGTTGGGATTGACAACCCCTTATCGCGTTGGTTGCGAGGATTTATTTGTTTTGTGTAGTTGCGAGGGACTGGCGCGTAGCCTCCTACTGGATTGATACCTTGGTTCTCAAAAACTGAGGGAAATACTTACGCTACTTTACTGCACCATCCTTTCCTCTTCAAGGGAAAACCAACACAAGTGCTCAAGAGGTAGCAGCTACTGCTCCGGAACACTTAGGTTGGCCCGCATGTGTCCTTCTTCATTCTTGTGTCTGTCCCTGTGGGGAAATGTCACGTGTTCTTCCTTTAAGTCATTGTAGCTTGCTACGACTTGTGTTCATACGTTGATGACCGACACATTCGTTGCTGGTCATATATGCATGTCCCTGTAAGTGAGTGATTAATGACTAGTCATGTCGGCCCGGCTTCTCTGTCATATGGATGCTAGCGACACTATCATATACGTGAGCCAAAAGGAGCAAATGGTCCTGGGCCAGGTAAGGTGGCACCCGTGGGAATACCGTGCGTGAGGTCGCAAAGTGATATGGTGCGTTACATGCTAGATCGGTGTGACCTAGGATCGGGGTCCTGGCACATGCAAATCGAGAAACCTACTTCGTCCACACGTCCATTCATGGGCGGGCCAGAATTAAATGCAACATCGGCCGAGCTCCTCCTGTCCGCCCTCAATTTAAACAAGGCCAGACGCCAACCATGCTCCTGCCGTCCGCCCTATATTTAAACGAGGCCAGACAGACAGCGGGCAAGAATCGCACCCCTCTGCCGCTCCCCCATCTCCTCCTTCACCATTTTCTCACTCTTCCGATGGCTTCCGAGGAGCCATTCTCCGCCATACTACTCGGCTAGGTGGCTCACCGAGCCCTCCGGATATGAGCAAGGCCACTCGGTACTTCATCAACCTCGCTTGGCCTGACGGAGCCAGTAGTCGCCCCAATCCTTCGCGTGGTTCAGCAACTCGCCGCTCCAGTTCAGCTCGATGAGGAGTGGTGAGTTTCTCCATGCCAGTACGGTGGCGAGCACGCCAGTACGGGCGTCATCACTACCGTGTCGTACCGCGCCACCAGTGTCTGCGGTGGCCGAGCCTCTCGTTTTTGTGGGCGGGCCTCCCGTGCCTGCGGCAACGCCATGCAGGCAGAGATAGAAGCCAGGTGCGTGGAGAGCGATGAGTCGGTAGCCAGCTTCTCCGTGTCCGCTGCCATCATCCACGAGAAGTAGAGCACGGGAGGCCACCGCCACTTGGGTCCCATGAAGGCCGTCGCCGAGGCGATGACTGCACATTCAGGTGGTTTCTTTGCTGCTTCATCTCTTCCGAGGACCTTCGTCGACCCCGCAAGTGTCTGCCGGACATGAGCAAGACAAAGGGATCCACACGCGGCCATTTAGATTAGGTACTCCCTCTCCAGCTGGTGGGAAATATTTGTTCTAATAATGGATAAATTGGATGTATCTATAACTAAAATAAGTCTAGATACATCCATTTCTAGGACAAGTATTTTCGGACGGAGGGAGTATTAATTATACCAAGAGAGCCAGATTAGCACCGCCTAGTTCATGTAAATGTAATGAAATCCATCATGTTTATATGAAGATCCGACTTTTTTATATGAAATCATGCATGCTTATATGAAAACAGTCCGTGTTTGCATGAATTTCATTTTGTTGGTTAGAGTTGTGAAAATGTATGCCACTGGCATTTGATGTCGTCCTCCACGGAAGGAAGCGGGAGGAAATTTGTCGGCTACCATTGGCGATGCTCTTATGCTGGAAATAATAGAGTCACATCCAATCCATTTGAGTTAATTGCGTGTATTATTCTCCCTCTATAAAAAGTTAATTGCATGTACAGTGTACACGTGACTTGCATGGTGGCTACAACTTCATACAGAAAGTTACAAAGAAACAAGTCCATCCTTAATCTTGTATTCTAAGTACTCTGTGGGTTCCACTGTCAGTATAGTAGGAAAATAAGTATATATTAAATAAGTAATATATAATATAAAAATCGAAAGTTAAAGACAGAATTCGAACTCAGGTCATCGTGTTGCGAGCATCCGGCGCTAACCAGTCTAGCACATTTTTGTTGTAGACCATGCTAGAGATATATCTCCTTTCTATACTCCATCCGTTCCTAAATATTTGTCTTTTTCATATTTCAAATGGACTACCACATATGGATGTGTATATAGACATATTTTAGAGTGTAGCTTCACTCATTTTGCTCTGTATGTAGTCACTTGTTGAAATCTCTAAAAAGACAAATGTTTAGGAATGGAGGGAGTAGAAAACAGAGTTGGTGATGATGGTGTGCGTGGCATCCTGCAATATAGGCCGTAGGATTTATATCTAACGGATAGGAAGGAAACTATGGCAATTTTGCAAAAAAGATACCCACACCCCTCTCCACGTTTGCAAATAAGGCCTTCCCTCGTTCATCCTTTTCCCTACTCTTATTAGCAATGTGCCCGTGCGTTGCAATGGATCCAAAATATAATAATACATGTTCACAATCAAGAAAGAAAAACACTCTAGTTTGGTGTATATATCACTAAAAATATACTCGTATTAGGTTTCACTCAAAATATATTCCTTGTGGCTGTTTTGATGAGGTGGGGGAGGGATGTGGTTGGTTTCAATATTGTGATGCCCGGATAGTTAAGCCACAGTAACCCTCTACTAATGCTACCAAGTCACCATGATTGCTATTATTAATCTTGCGACGATTCAAAATCCGATTCAAATCCAAATTCAAAATAAAGTCAAACGATAGAGGTTTTCAAACTTTAAAACTAAAATGTTCTCGAGGTGACAAATAATGCATAAAGAATTATGGTGAAGAACCCACATTTAAATAAAATATTTAATTGCACTAGTATGATTTGAAAAGTAGCAAAACAACTATTTAAATGCCTTTGGTATTTTATAAAATACTAAATTGTTTTATATCGGGGTTAAACGTTGTAAGGTAGTGGGTTATTCTGAAACATTATTCTAGGAACTATCATCATAATTTACTAAACCAAAATAACATTAAACTAGTAAAAGGAAAATAAGGAAAAGTAA
>NC_041384.1:247032331-247067157 GCF_002162155.2 Triticum dicoccoides | reverse complement strand
CCAGGCCCACCCCGTGCCCTTGGCCTATATGGCCTGCCCCACGGCCAACCCTAGCCGCACCATCCCGCACTCCTCGATCCCCATCTCTCTCCCTTGCTTCCCACATACGCCGCCACCCGCGTGCTCGCACCTATCGCGCCAGGGAGAGGAGCTCCACGCGCCCGTCCCCTTCGTGAGTGCCTCCTACCGCTGCGAACGCAAGCCGCTCCGGCGATGCTCCACTGCCCTGCTACCTACCGGCTCCCTTCCTCCCATTCCTCTGCGCCTCGACCCATCGCATGCCTCTCCAACCTTCCCCCACCGGTCTCCAATGAGCCTCGTCGCTCCCTGGACGTCGCCGCCTACCGGAGCCCCGCCGTTCGCTGGACCTCCCAGCCGGACTGCACGCCATCCTCTCCGTCGTCAATTCGTCCCCATCATCGCTCGCCTTCGTCCCTGTCCACCTCCCCGAGCTTGCTGGCATTTTCCCTACGACGTTGGTGAGACCCGGCCTCCCCCTCTGCCTCTGCCTCGCGTGCCGTTAGCCATGGCCACGGTGCCCGACCCGACCTCCGCCTTCCCTCGCGACACCGCACCCTGACCCTGCATGCCGCGTCCATTCGCCGCTACCTCCCGCTCGCTGCTAGTGTCGTCCGAGCTCCGCGCCGTATGCCGCCCGCCTTGTTGTAGCACGCATGGGCGCCGCCTAGCTCCCCTCGCTGCGGCGACCGCGCGGGCCTCGCCGCGGCTGCGCTGCCCGTCTCCTGCTGCCAGCCGAAGCCCGTGGCCTCGCCCTGCCGCTGCCCCCCTCCCCTGCAGCTGCGGCCGCTCGTCGCGGTGGCCGTCGGCGCCCTGCTGCCGCCCTTTTTGCCTCGCCCCACCGTGCACCCGGGTCTAGGCGCCCAACGCCCGTCCCACCTCGCTTCCGGCCAATTGCGGCCGCCCCGCCGTGGCCACTGGCGCTCGGAGTGCCCTACCGGGTGCGTCCCCATGGCCAGCGCGCGTTTGGGCTTCACCCGCTAACGCATCACCCCACTATGGCCTCTATGCCACTGGACAACGAGCCCCGCCCCAGAACGTTTTCTTAAAAAAAGAAGATTAAAAATAAAATAAATAAATAGATAAATAAATAATATATCAAATAATTAATTAATTAAATCAATTAAGTTAATTAATTAATGTTTAGTTAACCTAATTAACTAGTGTTAATTAACTAAACAGTAATTAGATTAGTTAAACCCTAGTTAGACTAAACAGTCAATGACATGTGGGACCCACACGTCAGTTTGACCGGTCAACACCTTGTTGACTGCTGACATCATGCTGACGTCATGATGGCGTCAGCAAACAATATTCTGGATAATGTTGATTTAAATAATTAAATAAATCCTAAAAATGATTTAAATCTTTTAAAAAATTAATATAAAATAAACCGTGGCTCGGATGGGAAAACTTTGTACATGAAAGTTGCTCAGAACAACAAGACGAATCCGGATACGCAGCCCGTTCGTACGCCACACATCCCTAGCATAGTGAACACGCAACTTTCCCCTCCGATTCATCTGTCCGAAAACGCGGAACACCGGGAATACTCTCCCGTATGTTTTCCCCACTTCACCGGTATCACCTACTACTGCGTTAGGTCATCTCTAGCACCGCGTATTACCGTTTTACGCTTTGTGATGCTTTGATTGCTCTATTATTTATTGTGTTCCCCCTCCGCTACTTCTTTCCAATAGACTCCAAGACCGCAGCCGATGTCCGTGTGTTTGACTATATTGAAGATGACCCCTCGTTGCCAGAGCAACCAGGCAAGCCCCCCCTTGATCACCAGATATCACCCACTCTTCTCTCTACTGCTTGCATTAGAGTAGTGTAGCATGTTACTGCTTTCCGTTAATCCTATTCTGATGCATAGCCTATCATTGTTGCTACAACTATTGATACCTTACCTGCAATCCTAAATGCTTAGTATAGGATGCTAGATTATCATTAGTGGCCCTACATTCTTGTCAGTCTGCCATGATATACTATCGGGCCGTGATCACGTCGGGTGTTGATCATGGTTATATACTATACATACATACTATACATGTTGTGACTAAAGACGGGTCGGCTCGTTGAGTACCCGCAAGTGATTCTAATGTGGGAACTGAAGGGGCAGGTGGCTCCATCCAGGTAGTGGTGGGCCTGAGTTCGTGATGGCCCCCGACTGTTACTTTGAGGTGGAGCGACAGGGCATGTTGAGACCACCTAGGAGAGAGGTGGGCCTGGCCCTGGTCGGTGTTCGCATTGACTTCAAGATAACACGCTTAACGAGATCTTAGTATTTGATCTGAGTCTGGCTACTGGCCTATACGCACTAACCAACTACGCAGGAACAGATATGGGCACTTGACGTCGTGGTATCAGCCGAAGCCTTCGTGACGTCAGCGACTGAGCGGCGCGCGCCGGGTTGGACCGCGTAACGTAACTTCCTTTGTAATGGAGGTTGCTAGGTCTGCTCTCGGGCCACGTACGCAACATGCAGGTGTGCAATGGGCGATGGGCCCAGACCCCTGCGCGCATAGGATTTAGTCTAGCGTGTTGACCTCTCTGTTGTGCCTATGTAGGGCTGTGACGTGCTGATCTTCCGAGGCCGGATATGACCCAGAAAAGTGTGTCCGGCCAAAGGGGACCGAGCGTGTTGGGAAATGTGGTGCACCCCTGCAGGGAAGTTAATCTATTCGAATAGCCGTGATCTTCGGTAACAGGACGACTTGGAGTTGTACTTTGACCTCATGACAACTAGAACTAGATACTTAATAAAACACACCCTTCCAAGTGCCAGATACAACCGGTGATCGCTCTCTCACAGGGCGACGAAGGGAGGATCATCAGTTAGGACTATGCTATGCAATGTTACTTGGTGAACTTACCATCTACTCTCTTCTTCTGCTGCATGATGAAGGTTACCAGAAGCGTAGTCTTCGAAAGGACTAGTTATCCCCCTTTTATTCCAGCATTCTGCAGTTCAGTCCACATATGATACCCCTTTTCCATTTGATACCAATGCATACATATGTAGTGTAGCTCCTTGCTTGCGAGTACTTTGGATGAGTACTCACGGTTGCTTTGTTCCCCCTTTTCCGCCTTCCTATACCTGATTGCTACGACCAGACGATGGAGTCCAGGAGCCAGACGCCACCGTCAACAATGACTCCTACTAAACTGGAGGTGCCTACTACTACGTGTAGCCCGCTAACGACGACCAGGAGTATTTTAGGAGGATCCTAGGAAGGAGGCCTGCGCCTCTTTCGATTTGTATCCCAGTTTGAGCTAGCCATCTTAAGGCAAACTTGTAACTTATGTCTGTACTCAGATATTGTTGCTTCCGCTGACTCGTCTATGATCGAGCTCTTGTATTGGAGCCCTCGAGGTCCCTGGCTTGTAATATGATGCTTGTATGACTTATTTTTATTTGTAGAGTTGTGTTGTGATATCTTCCCGTGAGTCCCTGATCTTGATCGTACACGTGTGTGTGTATGATTAGTGTACGATTGAATCAGACGCGTCACAAATATACTAAGGGGTTTCTATAAATTGGAGGAGAGAAGTGGGGTCTTTTTGCAAAAATCCACGACTTACATCATAGCCCTTAGATGCAGATCTGATGGTCAGAAATGACGGATGACAGACACACAGTCATCACCAACTAAGTCTTTTATAGGAGTAGAGATAAAAAACAGAGTTGGTGATGATGGTGTGCCTGCCATCCTGCAATATAGGTCACCAATTTATATCTGACGGATATATAGGAAGTAAACTATGGCAATTTTGCAAAAATATACCCACACCCCTCTCCACATTTCCAAATAAGGCCTTCCCTCATTCATCCTTTTCTCTCACAAGATAAACTACTCATATAAATGCATCTTGATGTTCCATGCAACGCATGGGCATCTCGCTAGTCTCTCACAAGATAAACTACTCATACAAATGCATCTTGATGTTCCGTGCAACGCACAGGCATCTAGCTAGTTTCTTTTAAATAGTTACTGTGATAATTGGGTTGAAGTTATATATTTTATGTCCGCCCCGAATGATTTCAGATTCACTAGTAGTAACAAAGAAAAGGTTGTCTTGTTAATTAACAGAAAACATGGTGAAAACTATCACATGAGGCCGGTAAAAACAAAGTATATTGGGTTCAGCGTCATCAACACTACAGTTGTGCACGCGTGAGAAGTCTACATATCAAGGGGGCTACGGAGAAAAAGACGTATCGAGTGTGTCTGAGCGAGGCACAAAGAAACAATGTTTGAGAGAGAAACCAATTGACAGATTAAGATCAGATTGAGTTGTCACCCTTCTGCTGTCATTGAAGGAAATATGCCCTAGAGGCAATAATAAAGTTGTTATTTATATTTCCTTATATCATGATAAATGTTCATTATTCATGCTAGAATTGTATTAACCGGAAACTTAATAAATGTGTGAATACATAGACAAACAAAGTGTCACTAGTTTGCTGCTACTTGACTAGCTCGTTGAATCAATGATGGTTATGTTTCCTAACCATAGACATGAATTGTCATTTGATTAACGGAATCACATCATTAGAGAATGATGTGATTGACTTGACCCATCCATTAGCTTAGCACGATGATCGTTTAGTTTTTTGCTATTGCTTTCTCCATAACTATACATGTTCCTATGACTATGATATCATGCAACTCACGAATACCGGAGGAACACTTTGTGTGCTACCAAACGTCACAACATAACTGGGGGATTATAAAGGTGCTCTATAGGTGTCATCGATGGTGTCTGTTGAGTTGGCATGGATCAAGATTAGGATTTGTCACTCCGATTGTCGGAGAGGTATCTCTGGGCCCTCTCGGTAATGTACATCACAATAAGCCTTGCAAGCAATGTAGCCAACGAGTTAGTTACGGGATGTAGCATTACAGAACGAGTAAAGAGACTTGCCGGTAACGAGATTGAACTAGGTATTGAGATACCGACGATCGAATCTCGGGCAAGTAACATACCGATGACAATGGGAACAACGTATACCGTTATGCGGTTTGACCGATAAAGATCTTTGTAGAATATGTAGGAGCCAATATGACCATCTAGGTTCCGCTATTGGTTATTGACCGGAGACATATCTCGGTCATGTCTACATAGTTCTCGAACCCGTAGGGTCCGCACGCTTAACGTTCGATGACGATCGGTATTACAAGTTTATGTGCTTTGATGTACCGAAGGTAGTTCAGAGTCCCGGATTTGATCACGGACATGACGAGGAGTCTCGAAATGGTCGAGACATAAATAGTGATATATTGGAAGCCTATGTTTGGACATCGGAATGGTTCCGAGTGGTTCGAGCATTTTTCGGAGTATCAGTAGTTACCGGAACCCCCCGGGAGTATATGGGCCTTATTGGGCCTTAGTGGAATAGAGGAGAGGGAAGGGAAAAGAGGGAGGTGCGCCCCCAAGCCCAATCTGAATTGGGAGGGGGGGTCGGCCCCCCTTTCCTTCCTCCCTCTCTCCTCCTTCCTTCCTCTCCTACTCCTACTTGGAAGGGGGGAATCCTACTCCCGGAGGGAGTAGGACTCCCCTAGGGCATGCCATAGAGAGGGCCGGCCCTCCACCTCCTCCACTCCTTTATATACGGGGGAGGGGGCACCCCATAGACACACAAGTTGATCATTGATCTTTTAGCCGTGTGCGGTGCCCCCTCGACCATAATCCACCTTGGTAATATCATTGCGGTGCTTAGACAAAGCCCTCTTCCGGCAACAACATCATCACCGTCATGACGTTGTCGTGCTGATGGAACTCCCCTTCGAAGCTCTATTGGATCGCGAGTTTGTGGGACGTTACCGAGCTGAACGTGTGCAGATCGCGGAGGTGCCGTACGTTTGGTACTAGGATCGGTCGATCATGAAGACATACGACTACATCAACCGCGTTGTCATAACGCTTCTGCTTTTGGTCTATGAGGGTACGTGGACACACTCTCCCCTCTCGTTGCTATGCATCACCATGATCTTGTGTGTGTGTAGGAAATTTTTAAAATTACCGCGTTCCCCAACAGTGGCATCCGAGCCAGGTTTATTCGTAGATGCTATATGCACGAGTAAAACACAAAGGAGTTATATATATTGCTTGACGTCACTAGTTGATTTTGATTCTTGATTCAGCGGCATTGTTGGATGAAGCGTCCCAGACCGACATTAAGCGTACGCTTATGCGAGACTGGTTCTACTGACATGTTTCGCACACGGGTGGCTAGTGGGTGTCTGTTTCTCCAGCTTTAGTTGAATCGGATTCAATGAATAGGGTTCTTTCTGAAGATCAAAAAGCAATCACTATACCGTGTTGGTGTTTTTTGATGCGTAGCTAAGAACGGTTCTTGCTCAGCTCGTAGCAGCCACGTAAAACTTGCAACAACAAAGTAGAGGACGTCTAACTTGTTTTTGCAGGGCATGTTGTGATGTGATATGGTCAAGACATGATGCTAAATTTTATTGTATGAGATGATCATGTTTTGTAACACAATTATCGGCAATGGGCAGGAGCCATATGGTTGTCGCTTTATTGTATGAAATGCAATCAATATGTAATTGCTTTACTTTATCACTAAGCGGTAGTGATAGTCATAGAGGCAATAGTTGGCGAGACGACAACGATGCTTTGATGGAGATCAAGGTGTCAAGCCGGTGACTATGGTGATCATGATGGTGCTTTGGAGATGGAGATCAAAGGCACAAGATGATGATGGCCATATCATATCACTTATATTGATTGCATGTGTTGTTTATCCTTTATGCATCTTATTTTGCTTAGTTTGGCGGTAGCATTATAAGATGATCTCTCACTAAATTTCAAGGTATAAGTGTTCTCCCTGAGTATGCATCGTTGCTATAGTTCGTCGTGCCGAGACACCACGTGATGATCGGGTGTGCTAAGCTCTATGTTCACATACAACGGGTGCAAGCCAGTTTTGCACATGCAGAATACTCGGGTTAAACTTGACGAGCCTAGCATATGCAGATATGGCCTCGGAACACTGGAGACCGAAAGGTCGAGCGTGAATCATATAGTAGATATGATCAACATAGTGATGTTCACCATTGAAAACTACTCCATCTCACGTGATGATCGGACATGGTTTAGTTGATATGGATCACGTGATCACTTAGATGATTAGAGAGATGTCTATCTAAGTGGGAGTTCTTAAGTAATTTAATTAATTGAACTTTAATTTATCATGAACTTAGTACCTGGTAGTATTTTCATGTCTATGTTGTTGTAGATAGATGGCCCGTGCTGCTGTTACGTTGAATTTTAATGCATTCCTAGAGAAAGCTTAGTTGAAAGATGATGGTAGCAATTACACGGACTGGGTCCGTAACTTGAGGATTATCCTCATTGCTGCACAAAAGTATTACGTCCTGGAAGCACTGCTAGGTGACATACCCATTGCAGGAGCAACGCCAGATGTTATGAACATCTGGCAGAGCAAAGCTGATGACTACTCAATAGTTCAGTGTGCCATGCTTTATGGCTTAGAACCGGGACTTCAACGACGTTTTGAACATCAGGGAGCATATGAGATGTTCCAGGAGTTAATATTTCAAACAAATGACTGGATTGAGAGATATGAAGTCTCCAATAAGTTCTACAGCCGCAAGAATGAGGAGAATAGTTCTGTCAGTGAACATATACTCAGAATGTCTGGGTACCACAACCACTTGACTCAACTAGGAGTTAATCTTCCTGATGATAGTATCATTGACAGAGTTATTCAATCACTGCCACCAAGCTACGAGAGCTTCGTGATGAACTATAATATGCAAGGGATGGATAAGACAATTACCGAGCTCTTCGTAGTGCTAAAGGCTGCGGAGGTAGAAATCAAGAAGGAACATCAAGTGTTGATGGTCAACAAAACCACCAGTTTCAAGAAAAAGGGTAAAGGGAAGAAGGGGAACTTCAAGAAGAACAGCAAGCCAGTTACTGCTCAAGTGAAGAAACCCAAGTTTGGACCTAAGCCTGAGACTGAGTGTTTCTACTGCAAAGGAACTGGTCACTAGAAGCGGAACTGCCCCAAGTATTTGGCGGAGAAGAAGGATGGCAAAGTGAAAGGTATATTTGGTATACATGTTATTGATGTGTACCTTACTAATGCTCACAGTAGTGCCTGGGTCTTTGATACTGGTTCAGTTGCTAACATTTGCAACTTGAAACAAGAGCTATGGATTAATCGAAGATTGGCTAAGGACGAGGTGACGATGCGCATGGGAAATGGTTCCAGAGTCGATGTGATCGCCGTCGGCACGCTACCTCTACATCTACCTTCGGGATTAGTATTAGACCTAAATAATTGTTATTTGGTGCCAGCGTTGAGCATGAACATTATATCCGGATCTTGTTTGATGCGAGACGGTTATTCATTTAAATCAGAGAATAATGGTTGTTCTATTTATATGAGTAATATCTTTTATTGTCATGCACCGCTGATGAGTGGTCTATTTTTAATAAATCTTGATAGTAGTGATACACATGTTCATAGTATTGAAGCCAAAAGACGCAGAGTTGATAATGATAGTGCAACTTATTTGTGGCATTGCCATTTAGGTCATATTGGTGTAAAGCGCATGAAGAAAATCCATTCTGATGGACTTCTGGAATCACTTGATTATGAATCACTTGGTACTTGCGAACCATGCCTCATGGGCAATATGACTAAAACTCCATTCTCTGGAACGATGTAGCGAGCAACAGAGTTACTGGAATTCATACATACTGATGTGTGTGGTCCAATGAACATTGAAGCTCGCATCTGATATCGTTATTTTTTCACCTTCACAGATGATTTGAGCAGATATGGGTATATCTACTTAATGAAACATAAGTCTGAACCATTTGCAAAGTTCAAAGAATTTCAAAGTGAAGTGGAAAATCATCATAACAAGAAAATCAAGTTTCTATGATCTGATCATGGAGGCGAATATTTAAGTTATGAGTTTGGACTTCATTTGAAACAATGCGGAATAGTTTCGCAACTCATGCCACCTGGAACACCACAGCGTAATGGTGTGTCCAAACGTCGTAATCGTACTTTACTAGATATGGTGCTATCTATGATGTCTCTCACTGATTTACCGCTATCGTTTTGGGGTTACGCTTTAGAGACAGTTGCATTCACGTTAAATAGGGCACCATCTAAATCGGTTGAGATGACACCTTATGAAGTGTGGTTTGGCAAGAAACCCAAGTTGTTGTTTCTTAAAGTTTGGGGCTGCGATGCTCATGTGAAAAAGCTTCAACCTAATAAGCTCGAACCCAAATCGGAGAAATGTGTCTTCATAGGATACCCAAAGGAGACTGTTGGGTACACCTTCTATCAGAGATCCGAAGGCAAGATATTCGTTGCTAAGAATGGATCCTTTCTAGAGAAGGAGTATCTCTCGAAAGAAGTGAGTGGGAGGAAAATAGGACTTGACGAGGTAAATGTACCTTCTCCCTTATTGGAAAGTAGTTCATCACTGTAATCAGTTCCAGTGATTCCTACACCAGTAAGTGAGGAAGCTAATGATGATGATAATGAAACTTCTGATCAAGTTACTACCGAACCTCGTAGGTCAACCAGAGTAAGATCCGCACCAGAGTGGTACGGTAATCCTGTTCTGGAAGTCATGTTACTTGACCATGACGAACCTACGAACTATGAGGAAGCGATGATGGGCCCATATTCCGTAAATTGGCTTGAAGGCATGAAATCTGAGATGGGATCCATGTATGAGAACAAAGTATGGACTTTGGTTGACTTGCCTGATGATCGGCAGGCCATAGAGAATAAATGGATCTTCAAGAAGAAGACTGACGCTGACGGTAATGTTACTGTCTACAAAGCTCGACTTGTTGCGAAAGGTTTTCAACAAGTTCAAGGAGTTGACTACATTCTCACCCATAGCGATGCTTAACTCCATTCGAATCATGTTAGAAATTGCCGCATTTTATGATTATGAAATTTGGAAAATGGATGTCAAAACTGCATTCCTTAATGGATATCTTAAAGAAGAGTTGTATATTATGCAACCAGAAGGTTTTGTCGATCCAAAAGGTGCTAACAAAGTGTGCAAGCTCCAGCGATCCATTTATGGACTGGTGCAAGCCTCTCAGAGTTGGAATATACGCTTTGATAGTATGATCAAATCATATGGTTCTATACAGAGTTTTGGAGAAGCATGTATTTACAAGAAAGTGAGTGGGAGCTCCGTAGCATTTCTGATATTATATGTAGATGACATATTGTTAATTGAAAATGATACTGAATTTCTGAATAGCATAAAAGAATACTTGAATAAGAATTTTTTAATGAAAGACCTCGGTGAAGCTGCTTATATATTGGGCATCAAGATCTATAGAGATAGATCAAGACGCTTAATTGGACTTTCACAAAGCACATACCTTGATAAAGTTTTGAAGAAGTTCAAAATGGATCAGGCAAAGAAAGGGTTCTTGCCTGTATTACAAGGTGTGAAGTTGAGTCAGAGTCAATGCTCGACCACTTCAGAAGATAGAGAGAAAATGAAAGGTGTTCCCTAATGCTGTGTACCAGACCTGATGTGTGCCTAAGTTTAGCAGGGAGGTACCAAAGTAATCTAGGAGTGGATCACTGGACACCAGTCAAGAACATCCTGAAATACCTGAAAAGGACTAAGGATATGTTTCTCGTATATGGAGGTGAAAAAGAGCTCGTCGTAAACGGTTATGTCGATGCAAGCTTTGACACTGATCCGAACAACTCTAAGTCACAGACCGGATACATGTTTTATTAAATGGAGGAGCTGTCAGTTGGTGCAGTTCCAAGCAGAGCATCGTGGCGGGATCTACGTGTGAAGGGGAATACATATCTGCTTCGGAAGCAGCAAATCAAGGAGTCTGGATGAAGGAGTTCATATCCGATATAGGTGCCATACCTAGTGCATCGGGTCCAATGAAAATCTTTTGTGACAATAATGGAGCAATTGCCTTGGCAAAGGAATCCAGATTTCACAAGAGAACCAAGCATATCAAGAGACACTTAAATTCCATCCGTGATGAAGTCAAGGAGGGAGACATAGAGATTTGCAAGATACATACGGATCTGAATGTTGCAGACCCGTTGACTAAGCCTCTCTCACGAGCAAAACATTATCAGCACCAAGACTCCATGGGTGTTAGAATCATTATAATGTAATATAGATTATTGACTCTAGTGCAAGTGGGAGACTGAAGGAAATATGCCCTAGAGGCAACAATAAAGTTGCTATTTATATTTCCTTATATCATGATAAATGTCTATTATTCATGCTAGAATTGTATTAACCGGAAACTTAGTACATGTGTGAATACATAGACAAACAAAGTGTCACTAGTTTGCCTCTACTTGGCTAGCTCGTTGAATCAATGATGGTTATGTTTCCTAACCATAGACATGAGTTGTCATTTGATTAATGGGATCAAATCATTAGAGAATGATGTGATTGACTTGACCCATCCGTTAGCTTAGCACGATGATCGTTTAGTTTGTTGTTATTGCTTTCTCCATAACTATACATGTTCCTATGACTATAAGATCATGAAACTCATGAATACCGGAGGAACACTTTGTGTGCTACCAAACATCACAATGTAAATGGGTGATTATAAAGGTGCTCTATAGGTGTCTCCGATGTTGTTTGTTGAGTTGGCATGGATCAAGATTAGGATTTTTCACTCCGATTGTCAGAGAGGTATCTCTGGGCCCTCTCGGTAATGTACATCACAATAAGCCTTGCAAGCAGTGTTGTCGGATCACGGGTTCCGGCAAAACCCTTAAGGTTCGAACACTGGGGTGCGCGCGAAGATCTCCCCCCTATCGATCTGCGTTCTAACTAAGCTAAGATCTCACGAACTAACTCGATGAACTCGTGGCACAAAGGACACACGATTTATACAGGTTCGGGCCACCGTTGTGGTGTAATACCCTACTCCAGTGTGGTGGTGGTGGATTGCCTCTTGGGTTATGGATGAACAGTACAAGGGGAAGAACAACCTCCTGAGGTTGAGGTGTTCTTGTGCTTAGCGAACTGGTTGTTGTTCGGGTGGATTCGAGGGCCGTTTTTTCCTACTGTGGTGCCTAATCCTATTTATAGAGGCCATGGTCCTCTCCCCAAATATAGAGCGGGAAGGGAGCCAACAACGGCCTATTTGAAAGGGGACAGCTAGTATAGGCTATCCTGACAAAAGCAGGCTTCGCCTGCCAAAGGCTCTGGTGGTGACGCCGTCTTGGGCTCCACGGTGACCTCCATCTTGCCGTCCTTGTGGTGTTGGTCTCGTTGCACCAATATGGCAACATTTGCTGCGCTTGCCCCCTTAGCACCAAAGAGGAAACAAGGACGTTGCGCGTGTTGGCGCCTACCTGGCGCCCGCCTGGTCTCGATCGTCATGGCTTACGTCACATGAACCTCGCGAGGTTTGCCCGGCCTTGAACTCTCTGCCCCTTGTGAGCCAGCCTAGTGAGGCCGCTCCTGAGGAGGTCTTGTGTCATCCGCCTCGCGAGGCTTGGCCCCTCGCGAGGGTCTTGATTCCTTGTTGATGAAGATGGGCCATATCGGCCTGCCAGCAAAGCCACGCCGTGGGCCGCAGGCAGACAAGTCTGGGGACCCCCATTCCCAGAACACCGACAGTAGCCCCGGGCCCAAGGTGCGCACGGGCTTGGCTTCGAGGCCATGGCAAGGGCCAAGTGCGGAGCGCCGCCGGCCCCAATAGCCTGCGGCCTCGGTCGACGCATGGTGGTTGATTGGACGTGGGCGTCTCCGCTTCCCCACGCTACCTCGGCATCTGCCCGACTGTCGAAAGGCTGGCGTAGACAATGTTCACCTTCACTGTTTCCTTTCTCCTTGCTCAAATCCCCTTTCTTGCTCCCCGCTTCCGAAATCTTCAGATCCGCTCCCATCCTCTCTTGCATCAGCGAGCAATGGCGCCCCGGAGGGTCAAGCCCGCCTTGTCGCCGGTGCCGTCCGTGGTGAAGGCTTGGTACGAACCTGCCCTCGACTCTCCCAACATTTCTGAGAAAAACCTCGCCGCCACGCGCCTGCTAATGGCGGGGGAGAGTAATAAAAGGGGGAAGACGGAGCTCCGGGTTGCCTCCGACGTGCCGGACCGGGGGGAGCGCGTTCTTCCCCTTCTTCCCGAGCAGTATCGCCGCCGGGTTGGTTCCTCCCTTCTCCGATTTCTTCTATGAGGTCCTCGACCACTACGGGCTGCAGGCAATGCATCTCCATCCCAACTCCATCCTTCTCTTGTCCATCTTCACCTACTATTGTGAGGCATATTTTGGCATGATGCCGTCCGTGGCCCTGCTGCGGCACTTCTTCTTCCTTCGTGTCAACGAGGGCCACATCTCCGGGTGGACCAATTTCATCGCGGCCGGCAAGGCCAACTCGATCTCCAACACCGGGAAGAAGGCCGACAACCTAAGGGCCAAATGGGTCATGATGAGCACCAAGCATGTCAACCCACGATTGGCGCTGCCGACGGAGAAGCCCGAACCCGACAAGGCATGGTCCTGCGCGAAGCTCACCGACGAGCGAGCGACGTTGGTGCTGGAGCAGATGAAGTCTGACCTGAAGCCCGGCAACGCGAAGGCGGCAAGGATTACAGGGGCGATGCTCCTGAGGGAGTTCCTGGCGCTGCGCGTGGCCCCGCTCCAGGCCCACTCGTGCCCCTTGTGGGAACTCGGGGATGAAGAAGACAAGGTTTTCTTGAGCTTGGAGGCCTTGTCCGACGAGGAGCTGACCGCAGCTCCCTGCCTCCTAGTTGGGGACGATCAGGAGTATCCTCCGAATGTCTTTACTCCCTTGTTCCGCCACAAGGACGGTGCGCTGATCATGGCCTCCAAGCCAACCTTCGAGGGCGCGGACTGGTGCCGCCTGTGCTCATCGGGGCCAGAGGGGCGCCCATGCCAGTGGAGCTGTCTTCTGGTGAGTCTCGCGAGGAGGAAGAAGAGGAGGAGGAAGACTCGGAGGTAACCCCAAAAGGGACGGGGGAGACCTCCCCCTGAGTAAGGCTGTTATCTTCCACGCCTTCCCCGACGATGACAAGGCTGACGCTTGCTAGGAGAAGGAGGGGCTGGCCGTGATCCCGATGAGGAGAAGGTCGGCGCTGATCCCCCGAGGTTCTGTTGCTGCTCCGGTGCTGGCTGGGGCTGCTTCTGGTTCAACTGCTGGGGCTGGTGCACCCACGCCTCGAGTCGTGATGCTCTCCGGCTTAAAGCTCACCAAGCAAAAGGTGGACTGCATTGCCGTAGAACAGTAAGTGCCCTGCCTCGCCTTGTTCCGGCTGTCGATGCTTGTTTCCGACTCTCTTTCCTTGTTGCGTAACCAGGCTGTCGTCTGCGGTGAAGAGGAGAGGGGAGAGCGAGGTGGCGCCACTTGAGTCTATGTCTCCTCCTGCGACCGCGCCCCTCTTCATGAGCAAAGGTGGGGAGGGTGCTCATGCTTCTCCAGCCCGGCCGTCCTCACGAGGCCCGGTGGAGCACCCTCGGGAGGACTCAGCCCCCGAAGCGCCGCTGGCTCAGGAGGTGCCGGTGTCCGGCACGGCTGGTGAGGTTCCGAAGGCTCAGGAGCCCTTGATCTCCCAGGCTCCGGTGATAACGTCGCCCCCTTCTCCTGCTGCACCCCTGGCCCCAGGTTTTTGTGCTTCCCCAGCCGTCTTGGAGCGCGCCCTTTCGGAGATGGCCTAGGGGCGGGAAAATCTCCAGGGCACGGACTCGCGCCTGGTGCCCGGGCGCTTGGAGCTAGTCTCTGGCTAGCTTCACTCCGACTCGGCGGTTCGAGCGTCGCTGAGCCAGGCCGCGACGGCCTCTGAGAAGGAGAAGCAGGCTGCCGCCGAAGCTGCGGCCGATCGCGAGGCGACATTGAAGGACGCCGAGGCCGCCCGCGGCCTCTACCGAGAGCTGGAGGACGAGCTTAAGGACCTGCGCGACCAGCATGCGGAAGAAGCACGTGGCCGCCAGGCGAAGGAGGATGAGATGAAGGCCCGGGAGGACAACATCAAGGGCCGCGACGCCGAGCTGGGGGAGCTGGCGAAGGCGCGGGCAGCAGAGCGCAACTGGCTGGAGGAGTTGGAGCAGAAGGCGAGGGAGAAGGAGGCCGACCTTGATGCCAAGGTGAGGATCCTTGCCGAAGACCACACGGCCTTCTCGACCATCGAGGAGAGGTCCCACGGGGCGCTGAATACATTGTATGAGAAGGGCTTGGAGAAGCCACTGCCACCGACGAGGATGGCCCTGCTCAGCTGCTTCCCTTTCTGGTGAAGGCGCTTGAGGAAGTCGTGGAGGGCATCGGTCCTATGGCGGAGGTAGAGGCCCGCGTCCTTTCCTCAGCCGCGCTGACACGGGTCTTCAGCCACATGCACCTTCGTGACCCCAACACTCATCTTGATGAGCTGCTGGAACCTATAGCTGATGAACACTGCACGGCTGCTGCCGAGGCCATGAAGGGTCAAGTGGAAGCCTTGCTGAAGAAGTTCGACGCCTTTGCCCGCGTGCCCTCGACCGGTGATGCAGGTGAAGGCAACGCAACCCAGGAGGGGGCACGTTTTGCAGGCGCCAGCGGTGTCCAAGGGTGACTTGCGGCTGCTTTTCTGCTTTATTCCTGCGGCATGCACCATGCCTCGTGGAGGCGTTAAACTTGCGTTTGATATTGTGAGGACAATATGTATTGTAATATTTGCTTTGAGATTTCGCGGTTTTCTTCCTATTTGCTTTGTGTTCTGCGTTGGCAGAGCCCGGCCCTGCGCATACCTCAACCGCCGTTGGGCCGACCGGAAACCAGGACGGACCAAGGAGTGAGGGGCTACGTGACCAGTTAAGCTCCTGAGTTGCGATGCTCAGGAGTCCCCCTTGACACGCAAGCAGCCTATAGGAAGGACACGCGAGGATAGGTTAATATTCTATGTCGGCAGAGCCTGGCCCCGCGCATACCTCAACCACTGTTGGGCCGACCAGAAACCTGGAGGGACCAAGGAGTGAGGGGCTACGTGACCAGTTAGGCTCCTGAGTCGCGATGCTCAGGAGTCCCCCTTGACATGCAAACATTCTCCATACCTTTGCCCTCGCCGAGGCTCGGCTCGGGAGCGGCGTGCAACGACCAGGTCCGGGGGACCTGGTTGGGTGGCGTAGGCTTGGGTGTGACCCAACCGCAGCCCCCGTGCCTAGCCCCCTCGCGCAGCTCTCCCGAGGGGAGGCATTGGGGTGAGGCCAGACATTGAGCTCTAGGGCTCCCTGAGGTTGGTACGGCCGTGGGGCTGCCCTCAGTTGTTTATCACCAGTGCGGAGCGTAGTGATTCCGCTTGTGCACGGGCATAGCCGCTCCTCGGCAGTGTCGACGGCCAATGCGGAGCATGGTGCTTCCACTTGGGCGTGGGATGGGGACTCCCTACTGCGGAGAGCCCCTGGGGCGTGTACAGCCCCGCCCTGACACGTGGCTTGCACGGCAGGGCTAGATGAGGTGTATCTGGGCACTCGTGAGCCAGCGCGGGACTCACGAGGCCCTACCTTAAGGCGGGTTGCACCTGGTCTTGGTTCTTTTTTGTTGTCTTGGTCCTGCGAGATGGTTAGACAACGCGAAGGGTCCTGAAGAAAGACGGCCGGCTCGCGGCTCCCATGGTGGGTGACAATCAAGCAGGCGATAGTCATAGATAGATTAAGCACGGAAAGCAACCTAGCTCAGGTAAATGCAGGGAAGATGCATGCTACTGGGTCAGGCCCGAGCGGCTTGGGGACGATGCAGCCCGAGGGGCGCCCCCAACAGGGTAAGCTAAAGACATAAAAGGAAAGATACATGTCACAGGGATGGACCCACGCGGCATGGGAATGATGCAGCCCTGCGGGCGCTCCCAGCTGAACGAACTTTGGAAAATGTCACCTAGTCCTGTCGATGAAGGAGAGTTGGGGTAGCAGAAGGCATGCGGCGAAGGGGCTGCACCTCATGAGCCACCAGGGCCCTGAGCCTCGGGAGGCTCTGGGGTCCAGGGGGTTCCTTGAGGACCGTCTTCATTCCGTCAGCAAAGCGTGGTGCCTGGCCTCCTGAGCCGCCAGGATGCTCCGCAGGTTGCATTGGTAGGCGGCCTCCATGCTCGGCAGGCCAAAGGGCATGCGAACGGAGCTGTGAGGTGGGCCCTCACAGCGTCCCACGCGCGAAGGCTAGAGAAGCTCATGAGCGGCGGCCTGATTGAGCCCTAGGATGTCGATGGAGATGTGCAACCCGTCATGGTCGCCTGGATGGGGAGCTGCGCCTGGTGAGCGGCCGCCGCCACGCATGGCCCTCGCGTCTTGCAGTTCCTGAGTGGTCTTGGTGATGAACTCCTGAGCGGTGGGCACTCCTTGCCATGTGTTCTCCTGAAGGAAACATGTCGCGAAGCACGCCTCCAAGTGTTGCCCAAGTGCCTCCCTCATGATGTTGGCAAAGTCTGAGGCCCTCCAGAAGAGAGCCCTCGAGCCCTGCCCAAGAGGGGCGCTGGGAGCGCTTTCCTATGCAATGGAGGGAGGCGCCCCAGGCGCGGGCGTCGATCCTGATGAGGCACCGCTTGCCTAAGGCCCTGCTTGGCACAGCTACTTCTTCTTCTTGGGGGTGGCCTCAGGAGGGCACTCTCCCTGACTGTCGGGGTCGTTGATTGCTATAGCTTGGAAGGCACGCTCGAGGGAGCACACCGCGTCTCTTTCTTCGCACGGGACTGTGATCATTCCGCCGCTTCCCGGCATCTTGAGGATATTGTAGCCGTGATGGGTCACCGCCATGAACTTGGCCAGGGCTGGATATGCGAGGATGGCGTTGTATGGCAGGTGGATGTAGGCGACGTCGAAGTCGATGAGTTCGGTGTGGTAGTTGTTGCATTCTTCGAAGGTAACGGGGAGGCGGACCTGCCCGATCGGGGTAGTAGAGACGTCGGTTACTCCTGAGAAAGGCTTGGTAGGCTGAAGCTGATCATATGGCACATGGGGGTTGTCGAACGTGCCGACGGACAGGACATTGAGCCCTACGCCGCCGTCGATGAGGGTCTTGGTAACTTGCACGTTGGTGATGACTGGCGAACAGAGCATTGGGAGGACGCCAGCAGTAGCCGCGCACTTGAGCTGATCTGCCAAACTGAACATGATGGGGCACCTGGACCACCTGAGCGGGCATGTGGTCTCGAGCTTGGGGAGAACTGCATTCACTTCATGGGCAAATTGTTTGACGATACGCTGCGAGGCTGGGGCTTGAGCTCCACCCAAGATGCAGGCGATAGCGCATGGCTCCTGGAAGCTCCCAACCCCCTCGTCTTGATGGTGGTCGTCATTCCTTCTGGGCGGTGGCGGTAGCGGAGGAAGGCCAGCTTTGCCTTGAGGACGAGCCTCACGAGGCTGATCCCTCCAGGCGCCCTCGTGAGGCTGATCCTGCCAGCGGTCCTCACGAGGCCGGTCGTGCCACTCCTGGCGCGGGCCATGGTCGTCCCAGCGTCCTCCACCATGTTCTCCTTCTCGGCCGTAGCCCCGGTCGCTGTGCTCGGGGCGTCGACCGAAGTGTCCTTCTCGAATGGCTCTGGGCTCTTGACAGTCACTGGTGTTGTGGGTATGCAGGTTGTGGAAGGCGCAGAACGGTCGTCTTCCCTTGGATGACTCAGGCTGGTCTCTTCCGTGCTTGGTGTCTGGCTCCGCTGTGAGCACGGCTGCTCCCTTGTGCATCACGTCCTTAGCCTTGGTCTTCTTCTCCTCTGGGTCCGCAGCAGGGAGCTCGAGGAGGGAGAGGCGCCCGTCCTTAGCCCTTGCACACTTGGTCGCGATGTTGAACAGCTCCAAGGTCATGCACAACTCCTCATGGATGGTGAGCTCCTCCTTCATCTTGACGTCGCGGACGCCGTCGGAGAACGTTGAGATGATGGCCTCGTCGGTCCACCTTGGGGATCTTGATTCGCGCGCTGTCGAAGCGCTGAATGTACTTCTGCAGGGTCTCTCCTGGTTGTTGCTTGATGCGGCGCCGGTCACCCGCAACCGGGGTCGGTCGTGAGAGCCCTGGAAGTTGGCGATTATGCGGTTGGGCATCTCGCCCAGGAGGAAATTGAGCCTGGAGGCAGGTTCAGAAGCCAGGAGCGGGGGCCATCCTTGAGAGCCATGGGAAACCAGTTCGCCATGACTTTCTCATCTCCATTGGCCGCCTCGATGCTCAGCTCGTAGAGCTGCAGGAACTCCACGGGGTCGGGGGTGCTGTCGTAACGAGGAGGCAGATCTGCTTGAACTTGCCCGGCCAGGTGACACTGCAGAGCTCGGGGGTGAAGGCGCGGCAGCCGGCCGTGGTCACCGGGGCCCGCCTTGGAGGTGGAGCTTGGTCTTGGCGTCTGTGCGTAGCTACGGCAAGCGGTGCGGGGCCTTGCCGCAGCAAACGATCCTGGCGCGGTGGAGCAAGGAGTGGCAGAGCGTTCGCTTGCGGTCGAGGGACTTCTTGGCAGCTTATTTCTTCATGCATGGGCACCGGACGCGGCGGGTCGCGCCGTGGGGCCGCATGCCTTGGCGCTAGGGCGCCGTCTTGGGGCAGAGGTGGTGTAGGTGCTGCACGAGCTACGTCGCCCGTTGCTGGCAGAGGGCGAGGCAGAGAGTGGGACGGCGCAGGGGAGCCCCCTGCGACGCGGACAAGCTCAGTGATGCGGTCAAGCCAGTCCTCGTAGAGGTCGTTGACTGGGCGGTAACGCAGGAGCTCGTGCGCCATGAGAAGCGCGACCCGTGCGTCGGTGGGGACGTGACGAGCGTGAGATGATGAACCAGCAGGAGTCAGCGATGGATTGGCGGTGTGGCCGTCCTGTCGCACCGAGGGGTGCAGCGAGGATGCTTACTGCTCGCTCCCCGCCGGGCCAGTGGCGGCGTTGGCGGCAGGCGACGTAGAGCGACGGGGTGGCCCGCCGACAAGGGCCGTTTGAGCGACGCGGGTGGCGAGGGCAACCAGGCGCTCGGTGCGGGCGCAACGCGCGTCCGCCATGGAGACGATCAAGCGACGTGATGCTGAGCGACGCGCGCCAAATGTCAGATCATGGGTTCTGCCAAAACCCTTAAGGTTCGAACACTAGGGTGTGTGCAAAGATCTCCCCCCTATCGATCCGCGTTCTAACTTAGCTAAGATCTCACGAACTAACTCGACGAACTCGCGACACAAAGGACACAAGATTTATACTGCTTCGGGCCACCGTTGTGGTGTAATACCCTACTCCAGTGTGGTGGTGGTGGATTGCCTCTTGGGCTGTGGATGAACAGTACAAGGGGAAGAACAGCCTCCCGAGGTTGAGGTGTTCTTGTGCCTAGCAAACTGGTTGTTGTTCAAGTGGATTTGAGGCCCATTTTTTCCTACTGTGGTGGCTAATCCTATTTATAGAGGCCATGGTCCTCTCCCCAAATATTGAGCGGGAAGGGAGTCAACAACGGCTAATTCGAAAGGGGACAACTAGTACAAGCTATCCTGATAAAAGCAGTCTTCGCCAGCCAAAGGCTCTAGTGGTGATGCCGTCTTGGGCTCCATAGTGACCTCCGTCTTGCCGTCCTTCTGGTGTTGGTCTCGTTGCACCAATATGGAAACCTTTGCTTGACGCCTCGATACTCTGTGTCTGCGCTTGACCCCTTAGCACCAAAGAGGAAACAAGGATGATGCGCGCGCTGGCGCCTGCCTGGTCTCGATCGTCACGGCTTATGTAACATGAACCTCGCGAGGTTTGCCCGGGCTTGAACTCTCCGCCCCTCGCGAGCCAGCTTGGTGCGGCCACTCCTAAGGAGGTCTTGTGTCGTCCTCCTCGCGAGGCTTGGCCCCTTGTGAGGGTCTTGATTCCTTGTTGATGAAGATGGGCCATACAGGCATGCCAGCAATGCCACGCCATGGGCCGCAGGCAGGCAATTCTGGGGACCCCGTTCCCAGAACACCAACAAATGTAGCTAATGAGTTAGTTACAGGATGTAGCATTACGGAACGAGTAAAGAGACTTGCCGGTAACGAGATTGAACTAGGTATTGAGATACCGATGATCGAATCTCGGGCAAGTAGCATACCGATGACAAAGGGAACAACGTATACCATTATGCGGTTTGACCGATAAAGATATTCGTATAATATGTAGGAGCCAATATGAGCATCCAGGTTCCGCTATTGGTTATTGACCGGAGACATCTCGGTCATGTCTACATAGTTCTCGAACCTGTAGGGTCTGCATGCTTAACGTTCACTGAAGATCGGTATTAGGAGATTATGTGTTTTGATGTACCGAAGGTAGTTTGGAGTCCCAGATTTTATCACGGACATGACGAGGAGTCTCGAAATGGTCGAGACGTAAAGATCGATATATTGGAAGCCTATGTTTAGACATCAGAATGGTTCCGAGTGGTTCGGGCATTTTTTGGAGTATCGGGAGGTTACCGGAACCCCCCGGGGAGTATATGGGCCTTATTGGGCCTTAGTGGAATAGAGGAGAGGGAAGGGAAAAGAGGGAGGCGCGCCCCAAGCCCAATCCAAATTGGGAGGGGGGCTGGCTCCCCTTTCCTTCCTCCCTCTCTCCTCCTTCCTTCCTCTCCTACTCCTACTTAGAAGGGGGGGAATCCTACTCCCGGAGGGAGTAGGACTCCCCTAGGGCGCGCCATAGAGAGGGCTGGCCCTCCGCCTCCTCCACTCCTTTATATACGAGGGAGGGGGGAACCCCATAGACACACAAGTTGATCATTGATCTTTAGCCGTGTGCGGTGGCCCCTCCACCATAATCCACCTTGGTAATATCGTAGTGGTGCTTAGATGAAGCCCTCTTCCGGTAGCAACATCATCACCGTCATCACGTCATCGTGCTGACAGAACTCTCCCTCGAAGCTCTACTGGATCATGAGTTTGTGGGACGTCACCGAGCTGAACGTGTGTAGATCACGGAGGTGTCGTACGTTCGATACTAGGATCGGTCGATCATGAAGATGTACGACTACATCAACCACGTTGTCAAAACACTTCTGCTTTCGGTCTACGAGGGTACATGGACACACTCTCCCCTCTCGTTGCTATGCATCACAATGATCTTGCGTGTGCGTAGGAAAATTTTGAAATTACTGCGTTCCCCAACAGTCATTATTGGGGTTGGGGTGGGGTGGGGAGAGAGAGAAAGATGTATCGAGAGTGTGTGCGGTATGCACAGAGGCACAACTAGCAAGTGTGTGTGTGTCTGTGTGTGTTTCAAAGAGGAGTAGATAGATTACTATCAAGATTGAGGTGCCACCCTACTCCTTCGGTGTCGGGCAGTGTATGTGTGTGTGTGTGTGTTTGAGAGAAAAGCCAGTCGATAGATTAGTATCAAGATCAAGGTTTCACCCTACTCCTTTGGTGTCGGGAAGTGTGTGTGTGTGGGTGGCTGGGGGGGGAGTGACACTTACATATCTCTACTCTTGTAAAGAAAGAGTTGGTGATGATGGTGTTCCTGCCATCCTGCAATATAGGCCATCCAATTTATATCTGACGGATAGGAAGGAAACTATGGCAATTTTGCAAAAAGATACCCACACCCCACTCCACATTTGCAAATAAGGCATTCCCTCGTTCATCCTTTTCTCCCACAAGATAAACTACTCATACAAATGCAACTTGATGTTCCGTGCAACGCATGGGCATCTTGCTAGTAGGGAGAAGGAGTTTGTGTGACACATATCTATATTAAGGGATAGGTAGATAGGATGTGTGCGAGGCATGCTTAAAGCATCACGGAGATAAAAAATGGTGTGCATGCAAGTGCCGGAAAAATGAAGCGATAAACAATGTCTACACGCATGTGTGTGTGTGAGATAGAGAGAGGGAGCGAAATCTCAAAATAAAAGGTGCTCTACTGGAATCCCATTGTATGTATTCAGATGGTTCCAGAACTCAAGTTAACCTTAGGTATATGTCTGAGAGACATAATTATCCTTTTGAGACATTAGTGGCTGTGGTGGGCGGAATTAAAGGGGTCGGCGCGTTCGACAGAGAGAGTGTGTGTGCTTATGTGTGAGAGACTTGTAGGACAGGGTAGAAAGACGAATTCTAACCTTGACGGAGGGAGATAAATACATGAAGTGCGCGTGTGTGATTTTGATGCCCACGGGGAAATGAGATATGTATGCGTGTGAGAGGGATTGCACAATTCATTGACGTATCACTATCTAGCGACCGTGGACGTGCATCGCTTGAACATAAATCAATATCTACTTCGTATCGTGGCCAAAGTAACACTATCGATTCAACGCCATAAAGATTGGACACTCACATATCACATTTTTTCTATCTAAATAAACCTTTTCAATTGTGCATGCCAAAGTTACACTGATGTTTCTTCAAACCACTAATGTAGCTATCATGTACATGCACCATTGTTACTCTTGCATTCAAATTCATTAGTCTTGGATGATTTAAGGTTCTATTATGAAGAAATACATGTAATATTCATATATGAATTCAATGGGTACGCAATTTATGAAATGGAGGCTATGTAATCATATGAAGTAACACTTTTAAGTAGCGGGCTACAATATCCATTTCTTTTCTGGGACTACAATATCCATTTCTTTTTGTGTGCCTCTACACTAACACGTCAATGCATTATGTTTAAAGTAAATAACCAATGGCAGTAAATTATCTATTTACACGAGAAATACATAGGCTGAGCGTTTGATCCTTTTTTGTGAACGCGCCTCTACACCCGTATGATTGGTCGCGCCGGTGTGAACGCCCAAGTTATCAGCGCATCATCTCGAGTTATTGTCTTTTTTTGGGGTGGAGTTCACACTAGTTATTAAGTGCTGACACGTGCCCCGTATCCTTCTCGCTAGCACGGTCCAAAATTAGTTGAAACTGGATATGAATGATCCCGCGGGCGACAAAATCTCCCGCCTCCTTCTAAAATTTCCGCCACCTAGTCTTTAGCATGCGAAATCCCCCTTTTGTCCTTTGTGCATGGAGAACAACAGTAACAATACCGCCCTCATCTACATAATAGGTCGGGGCTGCTTGGGTAACTTCTGGTTCCCCCCACCACACGGCACCCCCATTTCCTCTCCCCCTCTTGCAAAACGACTAACTCCACAGCACCAGAGCATCTTACATCACGCCGTCCATACTTCATCGGCCTTTCTTACCCTCCCCTCTCGATACCCTAGACTGCTCATCCACCGGCGTACAAGAGCCCATTCACTGCCAGCGTTGTCCACCTCGCTGGATCTGCTTCTGTGGCTGCATCTACCCCTCCCGCATCCACTAGAAACAAGTTGACTGCTCATCCACCACTTTACCACAGCCCATTTAGTGCCGGCCTTGTCCATGGCGCCAGATCTGCTTCGCCAGTACTCTCGTCAACCGCAGCGCATTTGCAGCGGCTCATTCGTAGTCCCCACCGGAGACGCTTCCTCAACCCTACTAGAGCCGCCTTGTTGACACCACCGTCAACCCTACCATAGTAGCTTCGCCTATAGCATTCTCAACCCTACCGGGGCCGCTTTGCCAACTCACAAGTACACGGCCACAGATCCGCTTCATCGCACCCTCATCCAACCTAACAGGGCAGCTTCTGACGCCTCGTCCATGGCCGCAGATCCGCATTGTCGACACCATCCTTAACCCAACCACCGAAGCAGCTTCACCGACGCCCTCGTCCACGGCCATAGATCTGCTTCGCCCACACCATAGTCCACCCCTACCGGAGCCGCTCCACAAACACCCTACTCGACGGTTCTAGATCTCCCTACCGGACCCTGACAGTCAGCGCATCGTCATCACCCTTGACGTTTCTAACCTGATTCCCACTGTCTGGCAAGATGCCAAGCACCAGCCACGGCCTGGGTACTTCTCCTTTAAACCCGTCCAGCATCACCTGCCCGATGTACTTCAAATATACTAACATGTCATTGTTACCTGTTATGTAGCTGGCAAAAACTACAAAGACAATGTTTCTTATGGATCTAACAGCTTGGCCAAGCAAGATCCTGGACTGAGGCATTGTAATGATCTTGTAAGTGTGTCTCTCTCTCTTGTATTATTGTGTGCCTGCCAGCGTGCTTTTCTAGGATTTTCAACCAGTAATCCCTTTGTGCAGACAATGATTTCTACTACTGGCTACTAAATTACATATGTAGAGGTCATACATGATATGTAACACCCCGGATGTAACTTCCCCAATTTGTACTCCAACGCTTGCCGTTTCCGGCGTTAAGTTAATTTATTTTCTCGTGTTCGGGTCTTTGTCTCTGTGTGTTGTTATCGTTGTCATGCATCTCATATCATGTCATCATGTGCATTGCATTTGCATACGTGTTCATCTCATGCATTCGAGCATTTTCCCCGTTGTCCATTTTGCATTCCGGTGCTTCGTTCTCCTCCGGTGGTCATTTCTACCTTCCTTTCACATGTGGGGATTAAACATTTCCGGATTGGACCGAGACTTGCCAAGCGGCCTTGGTTTACTACCGGTAGACCACCTGTCAAGTTTCATACCATTTGGACATCGTTTGATACTCCAACGGTTAACCGAGGGACCGAAAAGGCCTCGTGTGTGTTGCAGCCCAACACCCCTCCAATTTGGCCCAAAACCCACCTAAACCTTCTCCATCATCTAGAGCGTTCGATCACGATCGCGTGGCCGAAAACCGTACCTCATTTGGACTCTCCTAGCTCCCTCTAGGCTTATAAATAGGTCCTCCTCGAAAATCTCGGATCCCCCCTCCCCGAAACCCTAAAAATCCGTCTCCGCCACCGCCGGACGTGTCCGGACGGAACCGGACAACGTCCGGATCCCACCGCCACCAATCACCGCCTGCCACGTCATCCGCCGCCGCCGCCACTCCCGCCGGCCCGCCCAGGCCCGAGGCGGGCCCTCTCCCGCGCCTCACCGGGCCGCCCCACGCGCCGCCGCCCTTTGCCTCGCCCGCCGCGCTGCCTGGCCGGTGATGCGCTCCGCCGCGCTCCGCCGCCTGCCGCCATGCCCCACTGTTTATCTCATATGGCCATATGGTCATGTTGTTTCCTAGTGATCCGTGCCTCTTTTGAGGATGATCAGTAAGGATGTTTCGTTAATCTTGTAGTGCTCTATCCATCCATGTCTTTCTTTGCAATTATGGAGCACCCTAGCTTGAGTCAATCGAGCTCTACTTTTGCTACTTTGTGAATCTGGGCAGATTGTCAACTTGTTTGCAATTTTGCCGATGATGTTGTAGTTGATCCATGCATGCTATGCTATTGTTTTTGCCATGTCTAGCTTGCATTTTATGTGTTCTTGCTAGATGTATGCTTAGTTTGTCATGACTTTCTCCGTAGTGAGTGCATCGAGCTTGTAAACATGCCTACTTGATATCCGTTTTCAGCATGCTCCAGTTTTCACTAAGTCTGAGAACTGATTATGTTTTTGCCATGTTCACATGCTTGCAATTGTATTTTCTGATCCCTTTTGGCTAAAGGTCACTAAGGGACTTTTGTTAAGATCGTTGAGTAGCTCCATGCCATGCTTTACTTTGTCATGTTCAGGTCCTGTAGCTTGAAGTTTCGTTGCTCCGAAGGGGGCTACCTGATCTGAAATTCCAGACAAGTGTTAATTTCACTAAGTCTGATATCTGTTTACCATATGCATTTTTGCCATGCTTGTTTGAACCTGTTAATGTATGAATTGGCCGTAGCTCAGTGCTAGACTTTTGTTAAGCATCTTGAATGAATCCCTGCCATGTATTTTGTTGTCATGTTTGGGTGTTGTAGCATGTTCATCTCATTGCATTTAGATGGCTACTTGTTGTAAATCGCAGACCGGTGTCATATTTGACTCGCTTGCCATTTCCAAACCGTAACTCCGATTCCGGCGTTCTTTATATCGTTTTCAAGCGATTTCATCTCATATTTCCAGTGGCACACTTGGTTTTCCATGTTGAGGCCAGGTTCATGCATCCCGTGTCAAATCTTGCATATGCATCCCGCATCGCATCCCGCATAGCATACCATCTTTGCATCATATTGTTTGAGCTTTGCACGTGGTTGATTGTGTTCCATTTGCTTGTTTGTCTTGTTTGGGTAGAGCCAGGAGACGAGTTCGCTAACGAGGAGCCCATTGAGTTTGCTTTCGAGGATCCAGTCAACTCTAACAACTTTGCAGGCAAGATGATCATACCCTCGAAATCACTACTATCTTTGCTATGCTAGTTTGCTCGCTCTTTTGCTATGCCAATGCTACGATGCCTACCTTTTGCTTTCAAGCCTCCCAATTGCCATGTCAAACCTCTAACCCACCATGTCCTAGCAAACCGTTGATTGGCCCGCTTTGCTCAGCCCCTCTTATAGCGTTGCTAGTTGCAGGTGAAGATTGGAGGCCGTTCCTTGTTGGAACATTTATTTATTGATTGGGATATCGTTATATTATCTTGTTATTTTAATGCATCTATATACTTGGTAAAGGGTGGAAGGCTCGGCCTCTCGCCTAGTGTTTTGTTCCACTCTTGCCGCCCTAGTTTTCTGTCATATCGGTGTTATGTTCCCGGATCTTGCGTTCCTTACGCGGTTGGGTTATAATGGGAACCCCTTGATAGTTCGCCTTGATTAAAGCTTTTCCAGCAATGTCCAGCCTTGGTTTTACCATATGCCACCTAGCCTCTTTTTCCCTTGGGTTTCCGGAGCCCGAGGGTCATCTTATTTAAACCCCCCCCCCCCCGGGCCAGTGCTCCTCTGAGTGTTGGTCCAACTCGTCAGCCGCCGGTGGCTACCAGGGGCAACTCTGGGCTGGCCTACCAGAAGTTTAGACAATCTGAGTGTGCCTTGAGAAAGAGATATGTGCAGCTCCTATCGGGATTTGTCGGCACATTCGGGCGGTGTTGCTGGATTAGTTTTAACCTGTCGAAGTGTCTTGAAGAACCAAGGTACCGAGTCTGATCGGAACGTCTCGGGAGGAGGTCTATTCCTTCGTTGACCGTGAGAGCTTGTCATGGGCTAAGTTAGGACTCCCCTGCAGGGATTTGAACTTTCGAAAGCCGTGCCCGGGGTTATGGGCAGATGGGAATTTGTTAATGTCCGGTTGTAGATAACTTGAACCTTAACTTAATTAAAATGAATCAACTGAGTGTGTTACCATGATGGCCTCTTCTCGGCGGAGTCCGGGAAGTGGACACGGTGTTGGAGTAATGTTTATGTAGGTTGCTCTCTAGTTTCTCGCTCGCGCTTTGCCTCCTCTTCTCGCTCTCTTTTGCGAATAAGTTAGCCACCATATATGCTAGTCGCTTGCTACAGCTCCACTTATATTACCTTGCCTTACCTATAAGCTTAAATAGTCTTGATCGCGAGGGTGCGAGATTGCTGAGTCCCTGTGGCTCACAGATTACTATTACACTAGATGCAGGGCCTGATGATTCCGCTCCAGGTGACGCGCTCGAGCTCAAGTGGGAGTTCGACGAGGACTCTCAATGTTACTATGTTTCCTTTCTTGATGATCAGTAGTGGTGCCCTGTTGGGGGTGATCGGGACCGTGTCGCATGTTGGGTTATCTTTTATTTTGGCGCCGTAGTCGGGCCATGAGTGTTTGGATGATGTAATGTTATTTATGTACCTTGATTGACGTGGCGAGTGTAAGCCAACTATGTTATCCCTTTTTATTATCTATATTACATGGGATGTTTGTGATGATTGCCTGACTTGCGACATATGACTTCAATGCGATTATGACTCTAAGTCGTGCCTCGACACGTGGGAGATATAGTCGCATCGAGGGTGTTACAAGTTGGTAATCAGAGCCTTCCCTGACCTTAGGAGCCCCATTGCTTGATCGTTTTTAGCGGCCGAGTTGTGTCTAGAAAAATGTTTTGAGTCATTTAGGAATTATATATCGGAGAGTTAGGAATTATTTTTACTTCCGAGTCTCCTCATCGCTCTGGTAAGGCATCCTGACATAGAGTTTTGACTCTTCTCTTCTCAAATTTCACTAAATTTTTTTTAGGATCATGCGGGTATCTTGGAATCGTTCCCATGGTTTTATGATCAGAACATTGTCTTGGTGCCGTCTGTCAGGGGTTTTGTGGAAGTGTCCCGGGGAGTTGAGCTCTGAGGTGTTGTCGTCATAATTTTATTGTTGCACTTCTGGAATACCTGAGTTTAGTACGCCGACATCGAAAATCTCTTTTATGCAGTTCGTTGGTGAGATAACCTCGATGCCACCCAGTACTGGGGCGGGAGTTCGGGAGTATCGCCATAACTTGTATAACGGATGCTTTTCGAAGGTTGAGGTAGATGGTTTCCGAAGGTTTCTTGGTTATGTGTTGAAGGATGGATACAGCTGGATGTAGGATTTGCTAGTTTGGGTGAGATATTATGCTTCCCATGTATCCCCAACACCTGATTGCATAACCGGAAAGGTTCGGGAGTTTCATAGGTGGGAATTCAAGTAGCTTTAGTTCTTCTTCCATGGATATTGGTTTGAGATTGGGATTTCTTACCGATTATTCGTTCTTGATCCATACCTTGTTGATTTATTTCTCTACCTTAATTCTAAGTGGCTTCTCAATTTATGGATATGTGACCATTTCAAGAGGAATGCATTCGTTCATTGTTCGGATGTGAAGACTATATGTTGCAATTTTCATTCCGTTGGATTCGGCTTCATTTTATCTGTCAATGTGCTAATGGATGTCAACCTCTTCAGGATGGCTCCTCCAATGCGCACGACTCCGAATCCTGATCCGCCACCACCTCCACCTCCTCCGGAGGCATGGCAAGCTGTGATGGCCGCAACCAATGCAAACACACAGTTGATCATGCAAATTCTCCAAGAGCACAATCAAGGCAACCAAGGGAATCAAGGCAACAGTCAGAATCACTTTGGTACACTCAACAAGTTCCTTGCTAACGGGCCAAAGACTTTCAGCAATTGTGTTGAGGCAACCGATGCTGACGATTGGCTTGTGGATCTGTGCAAGCATTTCGAGTGCAGTAACGTCAGGCCTGAGGACTTTGTCAAGTTTTCTTCCTTCCAACTCAAAGATCAAGCTGCAGAATGGTTCCAGCAGTACAAGGATTCGAGAGGTGGACGTGTTATCACCTGGGATGAATTCCGTCAAGATTTCCGAGCTCACCATATCCCATCAGAGCGTGGTTGAAAGCAAGCGTGAGGAATTCCGCAATCTGAAGCAAGGCTCTTTATCTGTCTATGACTACAACAAGTTGTTCCAGAAGCTCGCCCGCTTTGCCAAGCAGGACGTGCCTGATGAGAAGAGCATGATATACCAGTTCAGGGGTGGTCTCAAAGAAGAAATCCAGCTAGCTCTTGTTCTCTTTGAGCCCTTGAGGTACGATGAGTTCTACAACATGGCATTGAAGCAAGAGGCTGCTCAGTTGAGGTGTGATGCTTCCAAGAAGCGAGTCAGAGATGTTACTCCTTCTTCCTCTACTCAAGTGGCCAAGCAGCAGAAGTATTGGCTTCCTTCTCCTCCGTTCCGTCAGCCATATCAGCAAAAGAGCAAAGGTGGCAGTGGATCTTCCCACCCACCCAACCCTGGCTTTCAGAACAAGACTTCGTCTCAAGCTCCAAGATTGAGTGCTCCATATCACCATCCGCTTTCAGAGGTGACGTGCAACAAGTGCCAACAGAAGGGTCACTATGCCAACAAGTGTTTCAACCAGAGGCGTCTTCCTCGTCCTCCTCCTATCAGATCGGCAAGTACAGCTGTGGTCAAGCATAACCCAAAGTACGCCAAGGTCAATATGGTGAATGCAGCTCAGGCAGAGGATTCATCAGATGTCATCATGGGTAACCTTCCTGTTAACGATGTTCCTGCAAAAGTTCTCTTTGACACTGGCGCATCGCATTGTTTTATCTCGAGACCTTTTGCATCTAAGCATGGGTGGTTTTTGCAAGTTATGCATAAGCCATTAGCAGTTGTCTCTCCGAGTAGATGTTTGCTCGCTAACTACGAAGTTCCGGATATTTCTATCTCGATGGGTGATTTCAAGTTTCTGGCTTCTCCAATGATCCTTGGTAACTCAGATATTGATCTTATTCTCGGAATGGATTGGCTTTCTAAGCACAAGGCTCAGCTTGATTGTGCTGCCAGGCAGATTCAATTGACTCATTCGTCCGAGGACGTAATTGTCTTTGCTGCTCGGGATAATACCATCCGTCTGTTTTCTCTCAATGAGAAGGGTGAACTGGATGCTATCTCGCAAATTCCAGTCGTTTGCGAATATCAAGACGTCTTTCCAGAAGAGCTTCCAGGAATGCCTCCACACCGGCCAGTTGAATTTGTTATTGATCTTGAGCCTGGCACGGAACTTGTGTGCAAGCGCCCTTACAAGCTCGGACCTGAAGAGTTGAAGGAGCTCAAGAAGCAACTCGATATTAAAGAAAGAATGGGTCTCATTCGGCCTAGTTCTTCTCCGTGGGGTTGTGGTGTTCTTTTTGTGAAGAAGAAGGATGGAACGGACTGACTTTGTGTTGATTACCGTCCATCGAACAAGAAGACCATCAAGAACAAATACCCACTTCCCAACATCAATGAGCTGTTCGAACAACTCAAAGGTGCTCAAGTATTCTCCAAGCTTGATCTCCGTATGGGTTATCCTCAGATTCGAATCCGTGAGCAAGATATTCCCAAGACGGCTTTCAGGACAAGCTATGGTTCATATGAATACACTGTCATGTCTTTTGGCCTCATCAACGCTCCTCCGACGTTCTCTCGCATGATGAACTTCATCTTCAATGCCTACACCAATGACTTCGTTTTGGTCTATCTCGACGACATTCTGGTTTTCTCGAAGAACAAGGAAGATCATGCCAAGCACTTGCGTTTGGTGCTTGATAAGCTTAGAGAACATCAGTTCTACGCCAAGTTCTCCAAGTGCGAATTTTGGCTCGATGAGGTTCTTTATCTTGGTCATATCATCTCTGCCAAGGGCATTGCCGTGAATCCTGAGAAGGTGTCTGCAATTGTGAATTGGGAACCTCCTCAGAACGTGAAGCAACTCCGTAGCTTCCTCGGTCTCGCAAGCTATTGCCGAAGATTTGTTGAAAACTTCTCTAAGATCGCGAAGCCTCTCTCAAATCTTCTCCAGAAGCACGTCAAGTACGTTTGGTCTCCAGAGTGTGACATTGCTTTCAACACTTCGAAAGAGAAATTGATCACTACTCCAGTTCTAACTCCGCCTGATGAATCCAAGCCGTACGAGGTCTTTTGTGATGCCTCTCTCCAAGGTCTTGGCGCAGTATTGATGCAAGAGAAGAAAGTTGTTGCTTATACCTCTCGCCAGTTGAAGCCTAATGAGAAGAACTACCCCACTCATGATCTCGAGTTGGCGGCAGTTGTGCATGCTCTTTTGACTTGGAGACATCTTCTATTGGGAAGAAAAGTGGACATTTTCACTGATCACAAGAGTCTCAAGTACATCTTCACTCAGCCTAATCTCAACCTAAGGCAAACTCGATGGGTCGAAATGATTCAAGAGTATAATCCGAGTATCGAGTATACTCCAGGCAAGGCCAATGTGATTGCTGACGCATTGAGCAGAAAGGCTTATTGCAACAGCCTGATTCTCAAGCCTTATCAACCCGAGCTTTGTGAAGCTTTCCGCAAACTTAATCTGCAAGTTGTTCCTCAAGGTTTCCTCGCCAACCTTCAAGTCTCTCCTACCTTGGAAGACCAGATTCGCCAAGCCCAGCTTCTTGATGCTATGGTGAAAAAGGTGAAGATTGGGATTGCCAAGAGTCAACCCAAGTACAAGTGTTACCGCCTTGATGACAAGGACACTCTCTTCTTCGAGGATCGTATTATTGTGCCCAAAGGTGACCTCCGTAAAGTGATCATGAACGAGGCTCACAATTCTCTCCTCTCCATCCACCCTGGGAGCACGAAGATGTATCAAGACCTTAAGCAGGCTTATTGGTGGACTCGAATGAAGCGCGAGATTGCTCAATTCGTGAATGAATGTGATGTCTGCAGAAGAGTGAAGGTAGAACACCAAAGGCCAGCTGGTCTCCTCCAACCTCTTTCCATTCCAGAATGGAAGTTTGACCACATTGAAATGGACTTCGTGACTGGGTTTCCAAAGTCCAAGCGTGGCAATGATGCTATATTCGTTGTCATCGACAAACTCACCAAAGTGGCTCACTTTCTGCCTATCAAAGAGTCTATCACTGCAGCTCAATTGGCGGAACTCTATACCTCTTGGATTGTCTCTCTGCATGGTATTCCTCAAGTGATCTCTTCAGACCGTGGCAGCATCTTTACCTCCAAGTTTTGGGATTCTTTTCAGAAGGGCATGGGCACCAACATCCGCTTCAGCACACCTTTCCATCCTCAAACTAGCGGTCAAGTCGAGCGTGTCAACCAGATTCTTGAACATATGCTCAGGGCTTGTGTGATCTCCTTCGGCATGAAGTGGGAGGATTGTCTTACTTATGCTGAATTCTCCTACAACAACAGTTTTCAAGCAAGTTCGGGCAAGGCCCCATTTGAAATTCTGTATGGCAGGAAGTGCCGTACCCCTCTCAACTGGTCTGAAACCGGTGAACGTCAGCTTTTGGGTAATGACTTAATCACAGAGGCAGAAGAAATGTGCAAAGTCATTCGAGATAACCTCAAAGCAGCCCAATCCCGCCAGAAGAGCTACTATGATAGTAAGCACCGTGATTTGGCTTTCGAGATCGGAGATCATGTTTACCTCCGCGTCTCTCCTATGAAAGGTACTCGTCGCTTCGGTATCAAAGGGAAGCTTGCCCCTAGATACGTGGGACATTTCAAGATTATCAGCAAGAGAGGCGACCTCGCCTATCAACTCGAGCTTCCTTCAAACTTTGCAAATGTTCATGATGTGTTCCATGTCTCTCAGCTCCAAAAGTGCTTCAAGACTCCTGACCGCACCGTCAACTTCGAGGACATTGAGCTCCAAGAAGATCTTTCTTATCATGAGCACCCAGTTGCTATTCTTGAAGAGACTGAACGCAAGACTCGCAACAAGTCAATCAAATTTCTCAAGGTCAAGTGGTCACATCATTCCGACCGTGAAGCTACCTGGGAACGCGAGGATCACCTCTGTTCTGAGTACCCGGCGTTCTTTCAGTCCTAGATCTCGGGACGAGATCCTTTCGTAGTGGTGGAGTGTTGTAACACCCCGGATGTAACGTTCCCAATTTGTACTCCAACTCTTGCCGTTTCCGGTGTTAAGTTAATTTATTTTCTCGGGTTCGGGTCTTTGTCTCCGTGTGTTGTTATCGTTGTCATGCATCTCATATCATGTCATCATGTGCATTGCATTTGCATACGTGTTCATCTCATGCATTCGAGCATTTTCCCCGTTGTCCGTTTTGCATTCCGGCGCTTCGTTCTCCTCCGGTGGTCATTTATACCTTCCTTTCACATGTGGGGATTAAACATTTCCGGATTGGACCGAGACTTGCCAAGTGGCCTTGGTTTACTACCGGTAGACCGCCTGTCAAGTTTCGTACCATTTGGACATCGTTTGATACTCCAACGGTTAACCGAGGGACCGAAAAGGCCTCGTGTGTGTTGCAGCCCAACACCCCTCCAATTTGGCCCAAAACCCACCTAAACCTTCTCCATCATCTAGAGCGTTCGATCACGATCGCGTGGCCGAAAACCGCACCTCATTTGGACTCTCCTATCTCCCTCTAGGCCTATAAATAGGTCCTCCTTGAAAATCTCAGATCCTCCCTCCCCGAAACCCTAAAAATCCGTCTCCGCGCCGCCGGACGTGTCCGGACGGAGCCAGACAACGTCCGGATCCCACCACCGCCAATCACCGCCTGCCACGTCATCCGCCGCCGCCGCCACTCCCGCC
>NC_041384.1:247029722-247032081 GCF_002162155.2 Triticum dicoccoides | reverse complement strand
CCCTTTGCCTCGCCCGCCGCACTGCCTGGCTGGCGACGCGCTCCGCCGTGCTTCGCCACCTGCCGCCATGCCCCGCTGCCTGTCGCGCCGCCGCGCCCCTCGGTTCCCGCGCGAGATCCGGTCCTCCCCGCCTCTCCTCCGGCTCCGGGAGCCAACTCCAGCGAGCTCTCTTCCGCCGGTGAACAGTGGATCGCGTGCCATGAACAGTAAACCCTAGATCCGGAGGTTGTTTTTTTTTCACTAAGTCCCGAAATTCCAGATCCAAGTGCTGTTGTTCATAGCCTCATAACTTTGCATCCGTAGCTCCGATTCATGCATATAGCATATCAAAATGTTGATCTCAGAGAGTACATCATTTCATTCCATTGCATCATTTTAATTTGAGTTAATCTTGATGCCCGAAATGCTGTTAGAAGAGGGGTACTTGAGTTAATTGTCAGATCTGCTACTCTGTTTAGCTTTTTGTCATTTTTGCCATGGTTAATGTGTGCATGTTATGCCCATGAGCTCTACTTATGTTTTGTTAAGGGTTTTGCCATCTTTCCAGAGGTGCAACCCATGTATTTTTGTGATGTGTGTGGTGACTACCACAAGCTTATAAAGTGAGGCACTTGGTAATTCTGATTTCAGGGACTTACATTTTCACTAAGTCCTTGAGCTGTTTATCTCATATGGCCATATGGTCATGTTGTTTCCTAGTGATCCGTGCCTCTTTTGAGGATGATCAGTAAGGATGTTTCGTTAATCTTGTAGTGCTCTATCCATCCATGTCTTTGTTTGAAATTACGGAGCAACCTACCTTGAGTCAATCGAGCTCTAATTTTGCTACTTTGTGAATCTGGGTAGATTGTCAACTTGTTTGCAATTTTGCCGATGATGTTGTAGTTGATCCATGCATGCTATGCTATTGTTTTTGCCATGTCTAGCTTGCATTTTATGTGTTATTGCTATATGTATGCTTAGTTTGTCATGACTTGCTCCGTAGTGAGTGCATCGAGCTCGTAAACATGCCTACTTGATATCTGTTTTCAGCATGCTCCAGTTTTCACTAAGTCTGAGAACTGATTATGTTTTTGCCATGTTCACATGCTTGCAATTGTATTTTCTGATCCCTTTTGGCTCAAGGTCACTAAGGGACTTTTGTTAAGCTCTTTGAGTAGCTCCATGCCATGCTTTACTTTGTCATGTTCAGGTCCTATAGCTTGAAGTTTCGTTGCTCCGAAGGGGGCTACCTGATCTGAAATTCCAGACAAGTGTTAATTTCACCAAGTCTGATATCTGTTTACCATATGCATTTTTGCCATGCTTGTTTGAACCTGTTAATGTATGGATTGGCCGTAGCTCAGTGCTAGACTTTTGTTAAGAATCTTGAATGCATCCCTACCATGTATTTTGTTGTCATGTTTGGGTGCTGTAGCATGTTCATCTCATTGCATTTAGATGGCTACTTGTTGTAAATCGCAGACCGGTGTCATATTTGACTCGCTTGCCATTTCCAAACCGTAACTCCGATTCCGGCGTTCTTTATATCGTTTTCAAGCGATTTCATCTCATCTTTCCAGTGGCACACTTGGTTTTCCAAGTTGAGGCCAGATTCATGCATCCCGTGTCAAATCTTGCATATGCATCCCGCATCGCATCCCGCATAGCATACCATCTTTGCATCATATTGTTTGAGCTTTGCACGTGGTTGATTGTGTTCCGTTTGCTTGTTTGTCTTGTTTGGGTAGAGCCAGGAGACGAGTTCGCTAACGAGGAGCCCGTTGAGTTTGCTTTCGAGGATCCAGTCAACTCTGACAACTTTGCAGGCAAGATGATCATACCCTCGAAATCACTACTATCTTTGCTATGCTAGTTTGCTCGCTCTTTTGCTATCCCAATGCTACGATGCCTACCTTTTGCTTTCAAGACTCCCAATTGCCATGTCAAACCTCTAACCCACCATGTCCTAGCAAACCGTTGATTGGCTATGTTACCGCTTTGCTCAGCCCCTCTTATAGCGTTGCTAGTTGCAGGTGAAGATTGGAGGCCGTTCCTTGTTGGAACATTTATTTACTGATTGGGATATCATTATATTATCTTGTTATTTTAATGCATCTATATACTTTGTAAAGGGTGGAAGGCTCGGCCTCTCGCCTAGTGTTTTGTTCCACTCTTGCCGCCCTAGTTTTCCGTCATATCGGTGTTATGTTCCCAGATCTTGCGTTCCTTACGCGGTTGGGTTATAATGGGAACCCCTTGATAGTTTGCCTTGATTAAAGCTTTTCCAGCAATGCCCAACCTTGGTTTTACCATTTGCCACCTAGCCTCTTTTTCCCTTGGGTTTCCGGAGCCCGAGGGTCATCTTATTTAAACCCCC
>NC_041384.1:247011868-247029545 GCF_002162155.2 Triticum dicoccoides | reverse complement strand
GCTCCTCTGAGTGTTGGTCCAACTCGTCAGCCGCCGGTGGCTACCAGGGGCAACTCTGGGCTGGCCTACCAGAAGTTTAGACAATCTGAGTGTACCCTGAGAAAGAGATATGTGCAGCTCCTATCGGGATTTGTCGACACATTCGGGCGGTGTTGCTAGATTAGTTTTAACCTGTCGAAGTGTCTTGAAGAACCGAGGTACCGAGTCTGATCGGAACATCTCGGGAGGAGGTCTATTCCTTTGTTGACCGTGAGAGCTTGTCATGGGCTAAGTTGGGACTCCCCTGCCGGGATTTGAACTTTCGAAAGTCATGCCTGCGGTTATGGGCAGATGGGAATTTGTTAATGTCCGGTTGTAGATAGCTTGAACCTTAACTTAATTAAAATGAATCAACTGAGTGTGTTACCGTGATGGCCTCTTCTCGGCGGAGTCCAGGAAGTGGACACGGTGTTGGAGTAATGTTTACGCAGGTTGCTCTCTAGTTTCTCGCTCGCGCTTTGCCTCCTCTTCTCGCTCTCTTTTGCGAATAAGTTAGCCACCATATATGCTAGTCGCTTGCTGCAGCTCCACTTATATTTACCTTGCCTTACCTATAAGCTTAAATAGTCTTGATCGCGAGGGTGCGAGATTGCTGAGTCCCTATGGCTCATAGATTACTATTACACCAGATGCAGGGCCTGATGATTCCGCTCCAGGTGACGCGCTCGAGCTCAAGTGGGAGTTCGACGAGGATTCTCAACGTTACTATGTTTCCTTTCCTGATGATCAGTAGTGGTACCCTGTTGGGGGTGATCGGGACCGTGTCGCATGTTGGGTTATCTTTTATTTTGGCGCCGTAGTCGGGCCATGAGTGTTTGGATGATGTAATGTTATTTATGTACCTTGATTGACGTGGCGAGTGTAAGCCAACTATGTTATCCCTTTTTATTATCTATATTACATGGGATGTTTGTGATGATTGCCTGACTTGCGACATATGCCTTCAATGTGATTATGACTCTAAGTCGTGCCTCGACACGTGGGAGATATAGTCGCATCGAGGGTGTTACATGATACTACCTCGTACCTCTGTTCCTAAATATAAGTCTTTCTAGAGATTCCACTATAGGCGACATACGGAGCAAAATGAGTGAATGTACACTCCAAAATGGATCTATATAAATATATATGTGGTCCACACTGGAATCTCTACAAACACATATATTTAGGAACATAGGTAGTACATTACACCAAATCGTAGCTGGCATGTAGGAATTCCAGTGCACTACATTAGGCTCCCTTAGAGTGCCTGCTAGTCTAGCACACAGAGTCATGGCTAGTTTATGCTATGCACACAATCGTTAATTGGTGGTTTAAATATGCACAAGGGATATGCAATGTATTATCATGTAGAGATGTCTGAAATTAGCCGTGTCAACTTAAAGATAGGGATACACAATGAAAAATTACAAGATGTATGTGGCAATTTCATGGAACATTGCAAAAAAGGAGAGGCAGCGGTGAGCCTATACAATGTGCTATGGTAGGTCACTTCATCATTGCAATCATCGTGACATGTTATTTGTATGTCAGTTCTATTGACCAAGTTTCTTAGGGACAATTATTACGAGTTATCCTAAGAAAATAAGCACATGTGAATATAAGCTCCAGTCATATACCAGCAGCAGCTCATAGCAATTCATCATATAGCAGTAGCAGGAGCAGCTCATGGCAATTCATCATATAGCAACAGCAGAAACAGCTCATAGAAATTCATCATATAGCAGGACGAGGAGCTTATAGCAACTCATCATATAGCGGAAGTAGCAGCAACTCATCATATAGCGGAAGTAGCAGCAGCTCATCACAATTCATCATTTAGCAGCAGCTCATAGCAATTCATCATTTAGCAGCAGCGGGAGCAGCTCATAGCAATGCATCATATAGCAGCAGCAGAAGCAGCTCATGGCAATTCATCGTATAGTGGATCAGAATGAAAATTTGGCAAAAAATCAGAGGAGATCCTCACCTTGTTGGATGAGCTCATCCTTCAACAGCATCTCAAGGCCACGGCCTAGGAGGAGGGGAAGGGGAATAAGGTGCCAGTGGCGACGGCTCACTTGAGGAACTCTATCATTGCAGGCAGGGGATCGAGGTAGAGGGAAAGGGGAGAGGAGATGCAAGCGGGAAGGGCAATTGCATTTTGAGTGTAATATAGGCAGACAACAGAGTCATTTCACTATTCCCCTTCCCTTCAATTTTTAGTGAGCTTCTACCCGAAACACCCCCCTCCAAAGAGAAATAAGTTAAGCCCAAGCCCATAACTCAAAAATGACTTCTTTACATCTTTTATTGCTTATTTTGACAATAAGCTCTGAAAAGGCGGAATAGAACTAGCCCTTAACCTACAATTCAATTGTGCATGCAATAATGAATCACTCCTCCCTACTATAGTGTACATTTAGGCATCATCATACATTTCATAACCTAATACATGTGCATTCCATTGTAGAATCTGGAATATGCAATGTTTATGTTAGTTCATACATTGCACATGATGTTTAAATGCCCCTTAAATCTGGTCAGTCAAGTGATGGTCTTTAAGCCTCCTTCTTTGCTTCCTTTCTTGATACATCTATTCAATTGCTTGTTTGCATCAGCCAGCCATACCCGAACTGTTTGCTTTGATTACTTGTTGTTCTTGACCTAACACTCTAACAGAGCTTGTCAACGCTTTAAACACTAAGGGCTTCTATAGTGGGGGCTTTTCTAACTCATAGGTGGCACAAAGGTTTGGTTGTACACTAAAGTAGGCTCTCCAAGAGTACTTGGAGATCTAGTACGAATGTATGACTAGTTTTTACATATTGCACACATAGTAAATGCTCATTTCATTGTGTGCAAGTTCAATAGATGTGGCATGTTTCATTATGTGGTGTTGTTTTGTTATAATCTCATCCTTTTGTGTTGTTCACAGACTGGAAAGTATGCATATTTATCTTCCAAGGAGACGTGTAACTAGTTTGTGTCACCTTGCAGAGGGGGTGCAAAGAAGATAAGATTGAGGATTTCCAAGTACAAGATGTTAGGAAGGAGCCTTGCAAGAGAAGTAGGAGCAGCACTGAGCCTGTTCAACCAGTTAAGGTAAGTCACTGTATCCAACTCAATAGTTCAATTCCTTGTTTGTTTCAGGCATAGTTAATTTGCTCTTTTCAATGGCTTTCTTTGTCCTCAGTTAATGAGATGCCCAAACAATGATGCCTGATGTTGGGTACTTGTATAACTATTAGTTGACATAATTAAAGGCCTTACCATTTAATTACTCTGGCAAAGTGTGCCTGAAGCTTTGAAGTCTATTAGCCAACTATTACTACATGAGGCTCACAATCTAGTTTATACTAGGCTAATGATTGCATAGCTTTTCTTGCTGTAGTAGGTTTGTATGAATCCCTCTGTTGTTCATTATGCTCCCTAAGACTTTAATTGAGCTACAAAATGGCCAACTTCTTGCTTACTTATACGCAACGTGCTGTCTAAATTTGTAACCTATTAGCCCTCCCCCTTTTCCTTCCCTAGGGCTGGCCAAATAAGGGAGGGGGCAAGCAGATGGCATTGCGATAGAGTAGAATGACAGTACTTGAATTTGAAAACACACCGCAAAAAGTCATTACATGAGTTAGAAGGCACTATGAAGACCCCTCTCCTAGGCTCCCCCTAGGCGATCACCATCGGTGGCCACCCTGGCGCCGATGGCCACCCTTCTTACCGCCGGTTGCCACTCCGGCGCCGGTGGCCACTGCCCTCCTGCCACTTGTCACCCCAAGGGTAGCAACCACCAACCAAACTCTGGTTTCTTTGTGTGAAGAGTTGCTGCTAGGATGGCCATGGATCCTCCTTCACTCAACTTTGCTCGAGGTAAAGATTTTCAACTCTCAACGAGGCAAAAGTTTGGTCATCCAGTGGTGTTTTCGCCTGGTTATCGTCAACGTGAGTTCACTTTGGTGGTTTCCTTCTGCCGTGCTCGTTTTCGGTTGGATTGTCACACGGTTAGTATCATGTTGCAATCATGTTTTGGCGGTTATCCTCAAGATTTCCGTGTGCTTCACCTCAAGGACAGAACGTTCAAGTTCTCTGTTGCCTCAAAAGCAGTGGGTTTTGAGATCTATAATCATGGCTGGGTAGTTGAAAAGTATTTTGATTTAGTTTTCAATCTTTGGGGCTTTGGAGGACCTAATTGGCTACGTGAAGAACAACTTTTCTATTGTGAGGAAGAAGCTTCTTGGACTAGAGTCGCTAGTGGATCGCGTCCGCGATCAGTCGCCGGCAGAGTCTCCGGCAATCAACTCCGGCAGTCTATTTTTGCTCGTCTGGCGAATATTCCGACCACCAGCAATAATGTGGCAACAGACTTTAATGTGCCCTTAATGCCCAATATTACCCCCTCTGGAGAGGATCATGCAGTGACTACAGCGGGCGGGAATCTGGGTCGTTCAAATAACTCGTTTCAATGCTATGCATGTGGCAAGATGGGCCACTTTGCTCAGGAGTGTCACGACACTCACCTTCTTGGGCTCTTCCCTTCTCTGAGGTTTGCTACTTTCCCCAGCCCTCCAAATGAGGCCTGGGACTTGGATGTGGTCCAGGACTGGTTCAAGTCCATTGGCCCGGCCCGCGACCCTTCGCTAGTTTCCTCTTTTCACGAGCTATGTATGGGATCTTTTCCTAATTTTCAGCCTCGTCTTGCACTTGCCTCCTCAACTTCTCCGCACTGCTCCTCTATTTCACCACATTGCTCAAACTCTGCTCCCGTCACCTTGAGCTTGACTACGCCGGCGAGTGCTCGTTCTGCGTCTCCGATGGCCAACATTCCGATCGACTCCCATCCTTTCGCGCCCCATGGCTTCGACATTCAGGAGGTCCCTGGCCGCAATGGGGTGGCTAGGGTGGTGTTGCCGGAGCGTCCTCGTCGCCATGAAGATTGGGCGATTGGGACCATCCATCTTGTCCCCGCCAATGCTCCATTCCCCAATGTAAGAGATGCTCTTAAGGAGTTTATTGTTGAACATAGGCAGTTGGGGTTGAGAGACATTCAGCGACGCCCATTCGGAGAGGCCTATGTTCCGCTCACAAGGGTTAGGGACAGGGATAAGTTGGTGCTAGATAGTCCTCATGAATTTTGTGATGTGTTTATTACTTTTGTGAAGCATGATGAGGCCAGAAACCACTGGAGGGTTCACTTCAATAGAACTGTTTGGTTGCATATGACGGGAGTTCCGTTTGATTTTCGTAACACTGAAGATTTGGCTTGTGCTGTCAGTAAGTTTGGCCGCATGATATCCTGGGACAAGGAGGATGATCACATGGGGTGTATTATAGTCAAGGCAAGAGTTATGAACTTAGATATCATCCCAAAAAGTATGTGTTGGTCTGAAGGGGATGAATTTGAGGAAGATGGCTGGTATTCCTCCATTGAAGTGCCGGCAAGTGAGCTCCTTGGTGGAGGCCCTACAGATGAGGATCCTATTCCTCCTGCCAATGTGGACCCAAATCCTTTACCTGAAGATGCTGAGCCTGCTCATGGTTTTCATGATGATGCTGTCAACAACAATGATATGGATGTTCAGATTGCAGAGAATTGGGATAACTGGGAAGAGAATCAGCAGTATCTCCAGAATGCTGATCTTGAGGATCTATTGGATGCTGTGCAGCAAGAAGAAATGGCCGGGGCAGATGGGGAAGAACTGCTTCCTGCACCTAGCAACAGTAGTTTATCTTCAGACATGTCTTTCTCTGAAGGAGACAACACAAATATGCTTTTGCCCTCTATTGCAGTGGAGGTTATTCCTCCTAGGGATGCAATGCCTGCTATTCTTCATCCCCCTGCCATGGTGATTGCTAATGGGCTGCAGAACATAATTCAAGCCTATCAGTTAGATGATGAGGAACCTCCTTTATTGCAAGAGAACATCCAGGATGATGCTTTGGTTGGTGCTGTTATGCATGATCAAGTTCATGTACAGGTTGTTGCAGACCAACTGCAACTTGTTGCTTCCACTACTCATGAAACAGATGCTCTTGATGATGTCTCTGCATCTATTGATGTGGATCCTGCCCCACATGTACTGCTGGAAGTTACATTGGAGCCTGCTTTGGTTTCTGATCCACCTTTGGATGATGTGTCAACTAATGAGCAAACTATACCTTCACTTGCTAGTGGATCTTCAAATGAAGTCCTGGCCTGCAGTCCTGAACATGTTAATACTACTAGAGGAAGCTTGCAGCCAGTGGAGAACCTTGAGGATCTTCAGTCAGGGCTCCAAGGTAATTGGGTTAATCAAATAAATGAACACTTTAGCATGGCACCTTCTCTTCTTGGTTTGAAACATATTCAGATGGATGTTGCTGCTAACAATGATCATTCTGTTTCTGAAGAAGGCATGGTACTGTGGAAACATCACTTTAAAGAGCAATCTTTGGAAAGCAGGAACTCTTTCTCTACCAACATTCCTGTAAGTTGGTTCAACTTTATTGTTCACCTGCTTCTGTCCCCTGATAAGTTTGCCTGGACTGTCAATATGTTAAAATCTGGAATGTGGAAATTGTTCACTGCTGTGGAGAATATGGATCAAGCCATTATGTTTCATATACCTGACAAGTGTCCTACCTCTCATGCACCTATTTGTCAGGCCATGGAGGAAGGTACCCAGGTCAAGGGCAAAGAAAATATTGGAGTGGCTGCCAATATGCAGGATGTGGAGTCCCAGGCCCTCCTGCAGCCTTTTGGTCAAGATAACTTGAGGAAGAGAAGAAATGGAAATACTCCACTACTAGAAACAGAGGTAAGGAGAAGTGATAGAATTAAGAAAGACAATGTTGGTTACAAGAGAAACTCTTGCTCTAATAATAATTGTCTACCTTGCAATGTTGTCCCTCCCATCATACAAAAATCAGTCATTAAAAACCTCACTGCCTTTTTCTGTAAGGTTGCTGAGGGGGAGCTAGAGGACAAGCTGGCCAAGAATCCCAAGAGAAGGCAAGAAGATGTTTTGGACAAGGTGCCCTTGGCCAAAGGAGAAGGACATACCTCCAACTCTTCATAATGTTTATGTCCCTTAATTGGAGTACTGTGTGGAGGGTGTGTGTATGTGGTTTCCCACCTAGTTTGGAACTGCTTTTGAGTGATGTAAGACTTGGATATTGGCACTTTATGAACCCTGTATGTCTGGTGATGTACTCTCTTATTACTACCTCTATGCTTTATGATTGGCTGCTCTCCTAGATATGTGATGTGTTGTGGATCAAGGCATTGTGCAAGTTTATTTTATGTTTGGATGATCAAGTGCTGGTGCTTGACCTCTAGTACAAAACAATTATGTGTTCCCATGAATAACACAAATAGAAGCTGGAATATTCTCAATTGGAACATTAGAGGAATAAATTCTGAGGACAAATGGTTGGCCTTAAGGCAGAAAATTGATGAGAGTGACTGCAATATTTTGTGTCTTCAAGAAACCAAGAGAGAGACTTTTGACACAGCTTACATAAAAATTTCTTCCCTTCCAGACTTAATAAATTTGCTTTCCTGCCCTTTGTTGGAGCTTCTGGGGGTCTCCTTGTGGCTTGGAATGGCTCTCAGTTCTCTAGAGAAGTCATTGCACAAAATAGGTTTTCATTTTCAATACAATTTACCAGTCTGCTCTCTAATCAGTCTTGGATTCTTTCTAATATTTATGGGCCATGTGATCCACAAGACAAAATTGAGTTTATTAACTGGTTCCTGAATATTCACATGCCTGATGATGTTGACTGGATTCTAATGGGAGATTTCAACCTTATGAGGGCACCATCAGATAGGAACAGACCTAGTGGAGACGTTAATGATATGCTTATGTTTAATGAGGCAATCAGTAATCAAGGTTTAGTTGAATTACCTTTGCATGGCAGAAAGTTCAGCTGGAGTAACATGCAGCATGATCCTCTGTTGGTAAAACATGATTGGTTTTTCACTTCTGCTTCTTGGATGACTACTTTTCCAAACACAATTGTGCTACCTCTTGCAAAGCCTATATCAGATCATCTGCCCTGTGTAATAAAAGTTGGTACTTCTATCCCAAAGGCAAGAGTGTTCAGGTTTGAAAACTATTGGCTCCAACATTCTGACTTTAAGCAGGTAGTTGCCAATGCTTGGAATATTCCAGTTGGAAATCTTGATGCTGTCAAAAATTTGAATGCTAAGTTTAAAAACTTAAGAAGAGCTTTGAAGTTGTGGGCTAAATCCTTGTCATGTCTGAAAACTCAAATTGCAAAGCTAAATGAGCTCATCTTCCTGTGGGATCTCTTTAAAGAATTTAGAGAGTTGGACATTCAGGAATGGAATTGCAGGGCTATTCTTAAAGTACATCTGCTTATTTTGTTGAGGAATCGAAAGATTTATTGGAAGCAAAGAGGGAAAATCAAGGGGGTGAAGTTTGGAGATGAGAACACAAAATTTTTTTCACACTAACGCCTCAATTAACTACAGGCATAATCATATTGCCGTACTCCAAAATGATGACCAAGTTGAGATATGATCATGCTGGGAAAGCTGCAATTCTATTGGAAACTTACAAAAAAAGAATGGGCACATCTCAAAAAACCTCAATGCATTTTGATCTAGTTTCCTTGTTTGGGCAGAGACAAGATTCAGATATTTTTGATAAACTTGAATTACCTTTTACTGAAGAGGAAATTGATGTTGTGGTCAAATATATTCCAACAGACAAATCACCAGGCCCTGATGGTTTTAACAATGAATTTCTCAAGTATTGCTGGGACATTATGAAGGGAGATGTGCTCAAATTCATATATGATTTTCATGCAGGGCAAATTTCTCTTGAGAGCTTAAATACTTCATACATTACCCTCATTCCAAAGGGGAGTACTCCCTTGACAGCAAATCATTTTAGGCCAATCTCTTTACTAAACTGCTGTCTGAAGCTTGTCACTGAGCTGCTGGCAAACAGGTTGCAGAAGGTGATTCTCAAGTTGGTTCACATCAACTAATATGGTTTTCTTAAAGAAAGATCTATACATGATTGTTTGGGTTGGGCATATGAATATCTACACCAATTTCATAAGTCTAAAGATGAAATTATTGTACTTAAACTGGACTTTGAAAAGGCTTTTGACACAATTGAGCACCAGGCAATGTTGGATATTTTGAAGGCCAAAGGTTTTGGGGACAGATGGATTTCATGGATCAAAATGCTCTTCACTTCTGCTTCATCTGCTATCTTGCTAAATGGTGTCCCTAGAAAAAAGTTTTATTGTCTTACAGGTGTCAGGAAGGGGGACCCTCTATCCCCTCTCTTGTTTGTGCTTGCTGAAGACCTTCTTCAGTCAGTTCTCAACAAGGCAATGCACCTAGGATTGTTATCTGCTCCCTTGCATGTGGAGTCATGCCCTGATTTTCCAATTGTCCAGTATGCTGATGACACCCTGGTTATTCTACAAGCAGATGCCAAGCAACTACATTGCCTGAAAGCCCTCCTCAATACTTTTGCCGATGCCACTGGCCTTAAAGTAAACTACAATAAATCCAGTATGATTCCAATAAATGTGTCAGAAGAGAAGGTGGAGATTTTGATAAATACTTTTCATTGCAAGAAGAAATCTTTTCCAATCCAATATTTGGGAGCACCCTTAGGCCTTCATAAGCCTATTGTTGAGCAATGTTTTCCTATTGTCACAAGACTGCAAAGGAAACTTGTGGGTTTCCTTTATGACAATGGCTCGAAGATTGCTGTTGGTGAAATCTGTCCTAAATTCTTTGTTGATCTATCTCATGGGATGCCTTGATGTGCCTGTCACCATCAAAACCCAAGCCATAAAGTATTTGAGACATTGCCTGTGGAGAGGCCCTGATCTGGAGGACCACAGACCTGCCATGGTGGCATGGAGCACTGTGTGTAGACCTAAAAATCAGGGAGGTTTGGGAGTCATGGATATCTTTGTTCAGAATAAGGCCCTGCTATTTAAGAATCTGTACAAGTTCTATAACAGACACAATATTCCCAGGGTGAGCTTGATCTGGGAATCATATTACAACAATGATTCACTGCCTGGTAATAGCTGGATTGGATCATTTTGGTGGAAGGAAAACCTTAAGCATATTGATAATTATAAGTCTTTGGCCAGATGCAACATAGGTGATGGCAAGAGTGCTTTATTTTGGACTGATCTTTGGCACTCATCTTGTTTGCAAGACATGTTCCCTCATTTATTCTCTTTTGTGAAGAACAAGGATGTTAATGTCCACACCATTCTCCAAGTAGAATACTTAGAGGATCTATTCCATCTACCCCTGACTGTGCAAGCTTTCCAGGAATTTGAGGCTATGGAGGACATTTGCATTGCTTTAAGGGCTTCTGATGCACTAGATTGCACTGACACTTGGAGTTACATTTGGGGAATGAACAATTCTCAGTTGCTAAGGCATATAAAGTTATGATGGGAGTTAAAATTGTGCCACAACAGTTCAACTGGATCTGGAACAGCTCCTGTCAGCCAAAACACAAGGTGTTTTTTTGGAGACTACTTCATGAAAGGCTCAATACTAGAAATATTCTAAGAAGGAAAACTTTTCATTTGGCCAACTACAACTGTGCTGTCAACAATTGTCCACAGGAAGAAACTCTTCAGCACCTTTTCTGGACCTGTCCTTTTGCAGCTCAATGTTGGGACTTGATTTGCCCTTCAAGACAGGCAAATGTTTCAATTCTGTAAGCTTTTCTTCATCTCAAACAGAAGCTTCATGTACCATTTTTCGTGGAAATAATCATCCTTGCTTCTTGGGCTATCTGGATCTCAAGGAACAATTTGATCTTCCAAGCAATTCAACCTAGCATTCAGAGGTGGAAAGCTATCTTCCTGGAGGAGCTCAATCTTCTAAGATTTAGAATTAAGAAGAGTTATGCTGGAGCCTACTGTTCTTGGCTTGACAATCTTGTGCTGTAATCCTAGTTCCTAGTTTTCTCCCTTGTTTTTTCTTTTTTTGCTCTTCTGGCTTATCTCAAGCCTTATGTATAGTAGAACCTCTTTGTCTTTTTACCCTTTAATAATAAAAATTGCAGTGGGGTTTTGCCCTACTGTGTACAGTCAAACAAAAATTGCAACCTATCTATGTTTTGGATTTGGCCCCAACATCATGCTCCTCTAGTGAGCTAAGAGAGATTTCTGTATGCAGGCTGCACGGACTACCATTTTTATAATTTTTAAAATATCACTTTCTTATGCTTCATGACGTGTAACATTATTGTTAGTCCTGTTTTGCCATGTACAAAATACTCTGTCTTGCTCGCTTCACTATTGTAACTATATTTTTGCCCTAGTCATGTGTACTTACAGAAACATTTCAGGATGAAGTGACATCAACACAAAGATCTGCGAGCAGTGCGGCATGGCCGTTATCGAATGATTATGGATTGGAATTGGAATGTGCTGTTATCGAGCATCAACTATAGGTGGCAAGACAACGTGTACATGATTGTCAATGTAGAATGAACAAGTTGAGACTGGACATGCAGGTATTAGATGTAGGAGTCAAAAAAATGAAACAAGACACTGAGGTAACCACGAAGGAATTGGAGATTTTGCAGACTGAAATTAGTGCTATCTGAATCCGGCCAATCCTATTTTCTTAAGAGATTACAGTTCAAATGCTAAGTTCTGTTGAGGATGTATGAGCTTTATTTGGCCAGTGTATGTAATTTGCTGTTTGTATACGCTTTATTATCACTAGTGCCGAACTATAATGCCCAGTGGGTATATTCGGCTGTAATTTCTTTATTGTATAGTGTAGGATTATTGTATGTTTCTATGCCTTAGTCTTTTTATTGTATAGTGTATGTTTTTTAGAGGCGATAGTATAGAGTAGGGTAATTCTTGAATTTTATATATCGTTGCAATGGGGGCACACACGCCCAAACATTACTTGGACGCCATACAAACAAACAAACGTGTGTAATCAAAGCGGGCCTTAATTGGGATGGTCAAAATAATATTAAGTGGATCCCAAATGATGTGGCCCACCGTTACAATGGCTCTTGGCAGGCCGTTAAGAGGCCAAAAGCTCGATAGGGCCATATAAATGGAAATGGCCCGCGGGCCTCTAGCAGGCCGAAGTAGATGTCAATTTTTTCTTGGCCCTTTTACTTTACGGGCCAGTAAGAGGCCGAAAGTGTTATGGGGCAGAGGAGGCCCAATTTGCAAACTAGGCTTTTAACAGGCCGAAAGTCGCGCTGGGCTGGAATGACGCCCTGCAGAACGTGGGCCCCTAATGGACCTAAATTCAAAGGCCCAACTGTTGTGCAGGCTGTTAACAGGCTGAGACACAAAATGGGCTAGGAGTTGGCCCATTTACCGAATGGGCGATTACAGGCCTAATGTCACGGTAGGCTAGAATTGGCCCAACTGCAGAATGGGTTGAGAAAGGGCCGAAAGACATTCCGGGCCGTTAACGGGCTAGAACTGACGATGGGCTGCTAACAGGCCGAAAGAAGCTCGGGCCACAATTGGGCCCTAAGATGTAGCGGGCCTTTAATGGGCTAAAGCTGACGATGGGCTGGAAATTCTCAGATGTAGAATGGGCCTTTGATGGGCCGATTATGTGTAACTTGTATGGGCCATGCTTGTAAATGGGCCTGACTCAAGTAGGCCGCTAATGGGCCGGCCCTCTTATTTTGACAGGCCCGGCCTTTTCACCGGAATGGGCCTTTGCTGGGTCGTGCCATGTGTCGACGTATCATAGGCGCCTCCTGTCCAATGAATGGATGAAATCTGTCCCAACGGTGAGCCAACACGTGTTTCCTCCAGCCAATGAGAATTTTACACGTGGAAAATCCTCATTGGTCCGGTCTTTTAGCGGGTTATCGGATCCAAAACCGGGCCCGATAGCTTCTGTGACGCGCGATTTATCGTCATGGAAGTGGACACTTCCGTGATGATAATTTTCGTAATGTCATGGAACACTTCTACGACAGCACAGGTATGACTATCTTGATTCTGTCATAAAATTGTCATGGATGTACATGCATGACAGAAAACGTGGCCTATTGTGACAAACACGTATCATCACGGAAGTGTATTTTTTTGTAGTGGTAGCTGGGGACCTCTGGCTCCGGCTGGGGAGGCACGACGACAACGATGAAGTCAAGGTCACATTGCTACCCGCGCGAGACCTCGTCATCGGCGACAGCAACCTCTGTGCCCAGCTGCATGCATTGCACGGGTGCTTCACCAGCCCCGGCGTCTCCACTCCCTCGGATGGTACACTTCGGCAAAATCCTAATACACTCCATGCAGCGGTGACAATTGTGGACGTGCGGTGCGGCCGCCTATTATGACCAGCGTATCCAGTGCGCCATTAATAGGGGGCAGCAGGAGCAAGGTGGGCGGCGGCCAAAGGGCTGGCTCGCCTCCTGGTCTGCCTGCGCGGCGGACTGCTAGCATGCGTCTCGTTAACTCACACGTGCTCGTACGACACATGGGACGCGTGGCGACACGTATTATATTTATTTTCCTTTTTGATGATTAATTCTATAGTTGTATTGCTTAACTGAAGCATGGCACGTACATTGTTGGTCTAACACACATAGTTCGAATAAAGAGTCTATTTTGCGATATTGGTTGATAACTATTGATAATTTCCTGTCTGTAAGAAGATTATATCAAAACTTGTCTCAAATTTGAAAAATATATAATATCACAATCTATTGGTATCCATATGACACCACGATAAGTTTCATGGATTTCAACTTAGTTTTGGATTTAGTGGATTTGAAAAGCAAGATTCTCGATGTTAGAAATTTCTTTCATGGGGAATAAACATGCACCCAGGGACACGTACACATATGATTTTCCAATCCATTTTGGTGCACTATCACGGGTATCATGTACAACAAATTTGATTTTTGCACATTAAATCCCTGGGAAATCAATCAATTTATAAAAACGGACAAATGTTACCTATTTGTTTTTAATTTTTAAAACTAAACTCCTTTGGTCGCATGTTCGCTGCAGAAAAAGTTTGACATGCATCTTTGGGCCACATGCACATGTTCGCTGCAGAAAAACTCGCGTGTGGCTCTCTCTGTGTGGCCACAAGGTCGTCGTCCAGCAGTATGACCTGCGGTGAGAGAGGTTAATTTGACCAACAAGGATGGTCATTTTTTGGTTTTTGTTATGTAAGGGAGGAGTATATATAGTATGCGATGAAGAGGGTGGCCGAGGGCAGCATATACTACGCGTCATATAGGACAGTCACTCACGTGCGATGCTTCCATCTGTGGGCCCACAAGGTTGTCCTCCATCACTTTGACTCATCGAGAGAGGTTAATTTGACCAACAAGGAGGTTTCTTTCTGGGTTGTATTGCGGTAGGAGTATATAGTATGCGTCAAACAGGGGAGGAGGGGGCAACACATACTACACACGCATCATGAACAATCTCACTCTGTGTGGGGACTTTCAGTTTCTAAGGCAGGTGCCACAAAGAAGTTGTGCATACTGGGTATTAAAAACATCACCAACACCTTGGGCCACGTGTAGACGATGGTTTTCACTCGCTCGCTGCCACGCTACCCTCCATGGGCCTGCAAGGTCGTTGTCCATCTAATATATGACACAGCGAGAAAGGTAATTTGACGAACAAGGAGGATTATTTTTGGGTTGTGTTACGGTACGTAGGAGTATATATTACGTGTCAAAGAGGGGAGGGGGCCACCACATATTGTGCGTCATGAACTTTGCTTTGTGTGGGGGACTTCAAGGTTTGTGAGGCAGGTTCCACATCAAAGTTCTGCATATATATTAGGTATTCAAACATCACAACCACACATCCCCATACATGTGTTTAGCCCACATGAAAGCGATGGCGGTTTTCCTCTGGCACTCACTCACGGGGTTATTCATGAGATGCTTCATCCATATGTATGTCCCTGCTGCTTGGTCGATCAGTTTGACGACATCGATAGAGGTTAATTTGACTTATAATTAGGAGGGGATTAAATTTTGGTTTGCCTTATACGATATGGTACATGCGTGTCATGATGTGAGAGATAACATATTACACTATGAGCGCATGTGTATGAATGAATCCCTCCCACTGGATCGAAGTGGGGGGGCGAGCATGTGACGCGTCATGAACCAGATCTGTGTGGGTTGTGTGATTTGCGACACATGCATGCACCACATCAAAATGTTGTGCTTTTTGTATTCAAACATATATGCATGCATCACGCATGTCCATACATATGTTTGGGGCACATGCATGCAGTGGTTGTCTTTGGACACTCTCCCTTGCTTGGTTATCATCGACGACCTATATATTTGTGGGCCCATGTAGACGTCCATCACTTCGACCAACAACGGGAGAGAGGTTACCAGGGTGGATTCTTCTTCTCTTGGTCCGAGTTACCGTACATTTGTACGTCGATCATGGTGAGATATATTGGAGACCTAAGTTTGAGGGCATGCATGCATACACATGAATCCCTATACATATAGTATACGCTTCGTGAACCCTCGCTCCTTGTCGGGACTTCTCGGTTCGAAAAGCACGGTGCCACATCAAAGTTGTGCATTGGGTATATTCAAACACCACATAACATTTCATACATATGTTTGGGCCACATGCACGTAGTGGTTGTCTTTAGGCACTCCCTCGCATGGTTATCGGCAACAAGCTAGCCTATTTGTGGGGCCGCATGTGGACATCCATGCATGACTTTGACCCAACAACAAGAGAGGTTATACGGCCAAGGTGGTGATTCTTCCTAGTTAGTGTTACAATACGCCTTCGTGAGATGCCCCCTCCCACTGACTGAAAGTGTGTGTGGGAGGGCATAGTACTTCTTCACACTAGATGAACCTCTGTGTGGGGTCAGGGATGTTCGGTTAATTTGTGATGCACATGTGCCACATCAAATTTGTGATTTGGTTATTTAAATATCACACCACACTGTTAACATACACACACACACACATATCGGGCCACCCGCAGGTGTGGATCATATGTGGTCTCACCCATCTCACACCACAAGAACACATCCGTGGGCCCGCACATGGTCCATATTTGATCGGAAGCAAAAGGGGGGTTGACCACGATGTACTCCTTTCAGTTTTGGGGGCATGCGTTCATAGCTAGGATTCCCCTCCCGCCATAGCTATTTCAGGGCATGGGGTAGGGGATGTCAGACCTAGCTATTTGGGGGCATGCTTTCATAGCTAGGATTCCCCTCCTACCAACACGAGGTGTGTGTGTGTGTGTGAGGGAGGGGGTCTAGCAATAGTAATGTGCGCTTTGTGCGACAGGTGCCACAACAAAGTTGTTCATTGGGTATTTGAACATCAAACCACCCTTTTCATACATATATTTGGTCCACATCAAGTGCGTTCGTGTTCTGACCCTTTCTCGCATTTTTCGCCAAATTTATAAACAGCAGACGACTCAGACACATCAACCGTCTACGATCGGGTATGAAACAGACACAGTTTCCTAGGACTACCCGTGTGCCGCGTCCCTGCCCCTGTCACCCACACCATCACAGTAGATTGGGCTCCACTAGGCTTCCCTCCTACTCTCGAAAATATCTACTCCCAGCAATCTCGAAAACATCTACCTACCTAGAGGGTTTTTCTGTTTGATAGCACACGATTCGTATGTGTGGACCGTGTGCGGTGTCTGTTACTCTCGCTCTACTTCAATCAGTTGATCCAAATTTTCAGTAGCCTCGGCATTTTTTTTGAACTGGAGCCCCGACATTTTACTCCCACCTGCATCCTTCGCAATCTCAAAAATGTCTGCTGGGATGGAATGTTTTTTGTTTGATAGCACATGATTATTATGTTTTAACCGTGTGCGATGTTTGTTACTCCCGCTCCGCTTTGCTTCAATCCCTTGATCCAATTTTTTGGTAGCCCTGCCATTTTACTCCCACCTAGTAAAATTTTCAGTACCCACAATGTTTCCTCAAACACCACCTTCGACCCCCTCCACAGACACACCCCAAATCCCCTGCTCACACACATACACACCACGCGTCCCTCGCTCAACACCTAGCTAGGTCACCGCCCCCGCCACGCCGCCTCCATCCTCAACCTCTGTCGGTCTACCCGTGCAGGTTACCCACCAATATACATACCCTTGCTGCCCTGAGTTTCTTAGATGACGCCTATGAAATGCCCTCTTCCCCACAAATCCCCATCCCCACCCCCTCCGCCACTCCAGAGCATCGTAGCCTAATCCCGGCTACGCTTCCCGGGGAGCTTGGGGAGCGAATGACACAAAAGAGCTTTACCGTGGCCTCTTTGCCCGACTTTGGCGAGGTGGCCGCCGAGGAAGCTGACGACGATGACTAGATGAAACAATTCAATCAGTGGGCTAGAGTATTCTGGCATGTCACGGACGCTAATACGTCTTCATCGTATCTACTTTTCCAAACACTTTTGCCCTTGTTTTGGACTCTAACTTGCATGATTAGAATGGAACTAACCTAGAGTGAGGTTGTTTTCAGCGGAATTGCCATGGTGTTATTTTTGTGCAGAAATAAAATTTCTCGGAATGACCTTAAAATCAACGGAGAATATTTTTGGAATATATAAAAAATACTGGCGAAAGAATCAAGGCCAGGGGCCCACACCCTGTCCACGAGGGTGGGGGT
>NC_041384.1:247004960-247011532 GCF_002162155.2 Triticum dicoccoides | reverse complement strand
ATTCATGTTTGGGGATAAAGAAATCAAGGAGAAGGATTCATCACGTTTTACGATACGAAGCCGCCGCCAAGCCCTAATCTCTCTCGGGAAGGCTGGTCTAGAGTCCGTTCGGGGCTCCGGAGAAGGGAATCCATCGCCATCGTCATCATCAACCTTCCTCCATCACCAATTTCATGATGCTCACTAATGTGCATGAGTAATTCCATCATAGGCTTGTTGGACGGTGATGGGTTGGATGAGATTTATCATGTAATCGAGTTAGTTTTGTTAGGGTTTGATCCCTAGTATCCATTATGTTCTGAGATTGATGTTGCTATGACTTTGCTATGCTTAATTCTTGTCATAGGGCCCGTGTGCCATGATTTCATGAATATATGTGAGTTCTTGATCCTATCTTGCAAGTCTATAGTCACCTATTATGTGTTATGATCCGTTAACCCCATAGTGACAATAATCGGGATACTTACCGGTGATGACCGTAGTTTGAGGAGTTCATGTATTCACTAAGTGTTAATGCTTTGGACCGGTACTCTATTAAAAGGAGGCCTTTGTCACATCCTAGTTAGCCATGCATTAGAGTGTTGCGTCATGTCTACTTTTTCATCAGAAACTTGAAATGGGGATGACAGAACCCCCAGTCCCCTCTGAAACCAACTAGGGTTTACTAAAAAAAACTTTTCAATGAACCTGAAATGCCCTTCTAAAATGCCCATCATTTTTGTCTTGGTTCAGAACCTCTGCCAAAAGTGGTGCACATTTTCCTAGGCCATCTTAGGGTTTTTGAATTAAGTCATAAATATTTGAATTTGGGCATTTAAAATTATATAAAATATTTAAATGCTCAAATATCTCCAAACTAAAATGTTTCATGTTGGAAATAATCCAACTATGGACCAGGAGTAATTTGGTGATTTTAGGAGTTGCCTAAGTATTTTATTTAATTCAACAAAGTTGCAGAATTATTAAAAAAGAACAGAAATAGAAAGAAAAAGGGAAAACTTACCTGGCGCCACCACAGGCCCACCAGCCAGCCCACCTGGCCGGCACAGCCCGGCCACCGCTCCAGCGAGCTGCTTGGCTTGCCAGGCAGGCAGCCAAGGTGCTCGGCGGCGGCACCGCAGCTCGCCACGCAGCTGCACGCCGCCCTGCCTTCCCCTCTCGCCGCCCTGATGGCCTGGACGAGCTCCACGTCGCGCCCCGACCCTCCTGGACACCTCCATTCGCCCCCAGTTCCTCTCCCTCGCGCTCCCACGCCATGGCCGACGCCACCGTCGCCGCACCACCGCCGTAGCCGTGCTCTCCGTCGTCTCCACGCCGCGCCACCCTGTCCAGAAGCTCCGCCGTCCTCTACTTCATCGAGCTAGCCGAGCCCCGTGTGCTCGTGCGGCCCGAGACCACCGCACCGACCTCGCCCGAGCTCACCGTCGCCGGAGATCCCCTTCAACGCCGTCGCCGCCTCAGCTCGTCCCCGACCCCGCCGGTGGCCTCTACGGGAGCGCTGTGAGCCTAGCTACTCCTCCGACCCTCTCTCTCTCATTCCTGAGCCGTGTAGCCACCGCACGAGGATCACACGCCCGCACCGCCGCGGATCTCGTCGCCGACGTGCTTCCGGCCACACTCCGGCCACAAGATGGTGTCCATCTTACTCACCGAGTCCCGCAGCACCTAGCTAGCCACTCCACGAGCCTCACCGACCCCTCTAGCGCCAAGTTCATCTTCGACCGAACCCCGGTGGCCGCCAAAGTCGTCGCCGGCGCCAACTCCGGCCACCCCGACCCCAACGGACTCCGCCAAGAGCTGCGGTTTGTCCTCAGCTCCACTCCGGTGGTCTCCGCGGCCCATTTGGTGGCCGAAATGGCCAAAACCACTCCCGCCGCCGCGTCGGGCTCGCCGGCGGCTAAACGCCGGCGTCGCTGGCTTTGACTTTGACCACGGGTGGGCCCTGGTTGACTCCCTGAATCAATGACAGGTGGGGCCCAGCCCTGTTAATTAAACAGGATTAGTTTTAATTAAATTTTAATTAAAATAATCACCCTGACATGCGGGACCCACTGTCAGGTTTGACTCAGACCTGTTCCGTTGACCTACTGACGTCACACTGACGTCAGGCTGACGCAGTAATTGATTTTCTGGATTTAATTTAAATCAGGAAATCCTAGAATATATTTTAAACTTCAAAAATTCATAACTTTTATTCTGTAACTCCAAATTGGACAAATTATATATGAAAAATGATCAGAAAAATCCAATCTATCCATATGTACTATTTTCATGCATGATCAAACAAGTTAAATTGATGTTTTAAGCAGAACAAGGAAAAGCACTTTAAAAGGCCATGTTTGAGTTTGAAATTTGAATCTTTGATTCAAATTTGTTCAAACCCTTCTGGTTTTAGTTGCATTAGCCCAACACACTCATATTGCCATGTTTCATGCATGCATCATATTGTTGCACATTGTTTGGTGATGGTTGTGTATCGATGTCCTTTGCGACAGGTTCTGCCTCCGAGGAGTACCGTGATTACCCTAACGAAGAACCGTATCAGTGCATCGAACCATCAGGCAAGCAACCAACCATTTGATCATATCGATACAATCCCATGTTCTCACTCCTGCTCTCTTTTACTGCATTAAGACAACGCGTTTCAAACTGCTGTGTGCTACGGTAGTTGAACCCATTTCCTCTGCATGACCTGTCATTGCCACAGTAACTAGATGAAACCCACTAGCATGTGTAGGAGTTGATTGAGCCATATGTATGTGTTGTTCCTACCTTGCTATGCCTGCTATGCTTAGAGTCGTGTTAGGTCTGGTTCATCTGGGTGATGGCTAGAGTGAAATGATTATGTCGGTAATGAGAGTGGTGTGGTGAACACGATTTGGTAAAGGTATCGATGAGAGGCCATGTAGGAGTACATGGTGGGTTGTTTCATTGAAGCCGACCTTAAGCACTGAGATCTGTATGTGTGATTTAAGATACAGCTACTACCATGCATTGGGCCCTGAGATATGACCCCGCTCGACTTCTTATTCACCCTAGCTCTCTGTCCAGGAGTTGCAAGTAGTTTCTGGTGTTTGTAGCCTACTGGAGGCCGTGGACAGCGCTGACCATAGGGGTGGGCTGTGATGCGGTAGGTACGTGGCCGGGTGTACCGAATACCCGTTAGGTATCTCGGGAACCCTGTTCACATCGTTCGGGGCCGTATGGGAAACCTCGGCCGGACTCCCTGTGGATGGAACCTGAATAGGCGATAAACCTGGACTAGAGGCTTAAGTGTTTAGGTAGGTCGTGGTCTACACCCACGTCGGCTTTCGCTTGAAGTCTGCCGAGCACATGTCGTGTGCAGACGCTAAGTGGTGGAAACATGTATGAAGAAGTACACCCCTGCAGGGTTATCATAATCTATTCGAATAGCCGCGTCCGCGGTAAAGGACTACTTGGTTGCCTATACAGTTCATAGACAAGTAAATGGAAACTGCTAAAAGCCTCAAGATAAGTGTGAGTGCCGAGGATGGCTCTTCCGTAGGAAGACGGAGGCGGATCCTCGGTAGTGTATTGAAGTGGTGAGTAGTGGACTCGTGTGCGCAAAACCATTTCAAGTTGGAGTATCGTAGGATAGCCTAGCCAAGAGTCAAAGCTGGCTTGCTGCAATAACTCCACCAACCTTCTTGATAACATGCATGTATGTAGGATCTGATGTAAGTCTTGCTGAGTACCTTTGTACTCATGTTGCTATAATCCACATTTTCACAGAAGACGCTGCAACCCCTTCTGATGGGTTCTATGTAGACGTTGACATCAACGAGTAGGCTAAAGACCCAGGTGGTGACCCTGAGCTTGTGAAGGACCACGTAGTATAGCTAGGCTTTCCAAGCCTCTTTTATTTTACTAGTTGTCTGTACTCAGACAAGTTACTTCCGCTGCTGGTTTGTATGACTGTATGACTTGTATGTTGGGTCGTGAGACCCGTACCTTTGTGTATGTTATGTATGGCTCCCTGAGCCTTAAATAAAGTACTTATGTCGTAGAGTCATGTTGTGATGCTTCGTTGTATTTGCACATATCGAGCATATTGTGTGTATGATTGAAATGCTTGGTATGTGTGGGATCTGACTATCTAGTTGTTTATCTTTAGTAGCCTCTCTTACCGGGAAATGTCTCCTAGTGTTACCGCTGAGCCATGGTAGCTTGCTACTGCTCTGGAACACTTAGGCTGGCCAGCATGTGTCCTTCTTCGTTCCTGTGTCTGTCCCTTCTGGGAAATGTCACGCTTTGAGTACCGGAGTCCTGTTAGCCCGCTACAGCCCGGTTTACCGGAGTCCTGCTAGCCCAGTGCTACAGCCCGGACCCACTTGCTGATGACCGACACGTTCGAAGCTGGGTCATGGATGCCTGTCCCTGTAAGTCTGTGCCACTTTGGGTTTACGACTAGTCATGTCAGCCCGGGCTCTTTATCATATGGATGCTAGCGACACTATCATATACGTGAGCCAAAAGGCGCAAACGGTCCCGGGAAAAAGGTAAGACGACACCCGTGGGAATACCGTGCGTGAGGCCGCAAAGTGATATGAGGTGTTACCAGCTAGATCGATGTGACATCGAGTCGGGGTCCTGACAGCGTTGGTATCAGAGCCGGACTGCCTGTAGGTTCTCCAAGCCAAACTGGTCGATGTTGAGTCTAGAAATTCTTTAGTTATATGTAGGGGAATTGTTTGTGGGATGGAACGTAAGGCTCTTTTTACTCCTTATACCTTATGACTTTCTGATCTGAGTCAGTCCATTCTTCCACCGGGGGTTAAGGAATTAGGATCTGTTCTCTCTATCAGGATCACGAGTTACTAATCAGTAGTACCTTATAAGTTTGATGGTTACCAGCCTAGTTCAGTTCTACTACCACATTATGTTGCCAGAATGGATTCAGAACCTTGTTATGATGATGATGAGTGTATATGTAATCCTTTGTCAAATGTCTCAAAATCCTTCTTGAGCATTTACAGCTGTTATGCTGCCGAAATTTTGCTAGAAATTCTAATGCCTTTGCATTATGATTGTGCTTTCAGATGGCCACTCGCGACCTCAATCAAGTGGTTCGCCTGACTCGATGCCTAGATGTACCCGGCCATACTGCTAAGTTGGTCAGGGTAATGACTGAGGCTGGATATCGCTGGTATCCCGAGTACACGGTCGAAGAGCAATTCCGAGACTTTAATCAAAGCCAGTATCTCTGCACTGTCAGGATATTTCCATCTTATCCTGGATCCACCGAGCCTCTTCACTGCTCCTATGGACTCGGGGTTACTATTGAGATGGCTGTGCAGGACGCCGCCTACTCTATGATGACCATTATGCGAGTCAGATCTGGTTTATTTCGGGACTCTGATTTCCGGTATATGCCAGGATCACTTCCGGGAGCACAAGGGTATCTCCAGGCTATCTATGCTGACCCCACCCAGGAGGATTCACGGACTCGCACCACTGCTGAGATGCTCGAGGATAAGGACCGTGAAAATCGGGCCTTGAGGTTAGAGCTCTTCAATACCCGTGCTGACCACTGGGCCACATTGACTCGGTTCGCACCGGCGGTGCAAGCTGGATGTTCAGATATGCGCGATCTCTACCCTGTGAGATCTGCTCTGCCAGACGTGATGGTTTGGCGTGATGTAGGAGGCATCACCCCACCTCGCGGTCCCCGCAGGCCACCGTCTGTTGGTCCAAGGCCTCATCCTAGCCCCTATGGTCCACAAGCTCCGCGAGATCGTCTGTTTCCGGATGATCATGTTGAGCTTCTAGGCTACGGAGGTGACTTCTACGAGGACTACTACGGATCGGTCTGAGTTAGTGGTAGTATCACTAGTTCGCACTAGCTGTGTCGTCTATCGTCCCGCGTGACTCGTGGGATATGACCTAGTTTGTACTCTTTCCGGAGGTGTAGAAAAATAATGTATAGGAGCTTGGAATGCCTCCGATGAGATGTAATCCTCTTTTCACCGTAATAGTACTTTGTTTGGTCTTGTACTAAACCCTGTATGGTGTGTATGACGATGGAATAAAGAAGCAGTTTCTGTATCTACCATGTCATACGGATGATCATCTTGCATTTCGAGTTATTCCTTACATTTTTATCCTATGTCGGAATTTTATCATTTTGACTAAATCATTGTCTTGTTTACCTAGGATGGTCAACACGCGCGCTAACCCTGCTTCTCAAGAGCAGGCCGAAGGCAGTGAAGGCAGGAATGAAAATCTGCCTCATCCTCCTTCACTAGCCGAGGTTATGATGGAAGCTGAGAGAAACAAGCGGGAGACCAACCGTTTGTTGGAGCGTATTGAACAGAACACAGCACACCATCAGAGGACTAACGTGGTGTCACTCAGTGATTTCATCAAATTACATCCACCCACGTTCCACCACTCCGTCGAGCCTCTCGACGCTGATGACTGGCTTCGCAGTATCTCTCACAAACTGCGTTCCGCGCTGGTAGCGGAGGCTGACAAGGTCACCTTTGCTGCATATCATCTTGAAGGCCCCGCCAGTCTATGGTGGGAGAATTATGGAGCTATGCGCCCGGCGG
>NC_041384.1:246915917-247004902 GCF_002162155.2 Triticum dicoccoides | reverse complement strand
ATGACCGACACGTTCGAAGCTGGGTCATGGATGCCTGTCCCTGTAAGTCTGTGCCACTTTGGGTTTACGACTAGTCATGTCAGCCCGGGCTCTTTATCATATGGATGCTAGCGACACTATCATATACGTGAGCCAAAAGGCGCAAACGGCCCCGGGCAAAGGTAAGGCGACACCCGTGGGGATACCGTGCGTGAGGCCGCAAAGTGATATGAGGTGTTACCGGCTAGATCGATGTGACATCGAGTCGGGGTCCTGACAGCGTTGGCATCAGAGCCGGACTGCCTGTAGGTTCTCCAAGCCAAACTGGTCGATGTTGAGTCTAGAAATTCTTTAGTTATATGTAGGGGAATTGTTTGTGGGCTGGAACGTAAGGCTCTTTTTACTCCTTTATCTTATGACATTCTGATCTGAGTCAGTCCATTCTTCCACCGGGGGTTAAGGAATTAGGATCTATTCTCTCTATCAGGATCACGTGTTACTAATCAGTAGTACCTTATAAGTTTGATGGATACAAGCCTAGTTCAGTTCTACTACCACATTATGTTGCTAGGATGGATTCAGAACTTTGATATGATGATGTTGAGTGTGTACGAAATCCTTTGTCAAATATCTCAAATCCTTCTTGAGCATTTACAGCTGTTATGCTGCCGAAATTTTGCTAGAAATTCTAATGCCTTTGCATTATGATTGTGCTTTCAGATGGCCACTCGCGACCTCAATCAAGTGGTTCGCCTGACTCGATGCCTAGATGTACCCGGCCATACTGCCAAGTTGGTCAGGGTAATGACTGAGGCTGGATACCGCTGGTATCCTGAGTACACGGTCGAAGAGCAATTCCGAGACTTTAATCAAAGCCAGTATCTCTGCACTGTCAGGATATTTCCATCTTATCCTGGATCCACCGAGCCTCTTCACTGCTCCTATGGACTCGGGGTTACTATTGAGATGGCTGTGCAGGACGCCGCCTACTCTATGATGACCATTATGCGAGTCAGATCTGGTTTATTTCGGGACTCTGATTTCCGGTATATGCCAGGATCACTTCCGGGAGCACAAGGGTATCTCCAGGCTATCTATGCTGACCCCACCCAGGAGGATTCACGGACTCGCACCACTGCTGAGATGCTCGAGGATAAGGACCGTGAAAATCGGGCCTTGAGGTTAGAGCTCTTCAATACCCGTGCTGACCACTGGGCCACTTTGACTCGGTTCGCACCGGCGGTGCAAGCTGGATTCTCAGATATGCGCGATCTCTATCCTGTGAGATCTGCTCTGCCAGACGTGATGGTTTGGCGTGATGTAGGAGGCATCACCCCACCTCGCGGTCCCCGCAGGCCACCGTCTGTTGGTCCAAGGCCTCATCCTAGCCCCTATGGTCCACAAGCTCCACGAGATCGTCTGTTTCCGGATGATCATGTTGAGCTTCCAGGCTATGGAGGTGACTTTTACGAGGACTACTACGGATCGGTCTGAGTTAGTGGTAGTATCACTAGTTCGCACTAGCTGTGTCGTCTATCGTCCCGCGTGACTCGTGGGATATGACCTAGTTTGTACTCTTTCCGGAGGTGTAGAAGAATAATGTATAGGAGCTTGGAATGCCTCCGATGAGATGTAATCCTTTTCTCACCGTAATAGTACTTTGTTTGGTCTTGTACTAAACCCTGTATGGTGTGTATGACGATGGAATAAAAGAAGCAGTTTCTGTTTTTACCATGTCATACGGATGATCATCTTGCATTTCGAGTTATTCCTTACATTCTGTATCCTATGTCGGAATTTTATCATCCTGACTAAATCATTGTCTTGTTTACCTAGGATGGTCAACACGCGCGCTAACCCTGCTTCTCAAGAGCAGGCCGAAGGCAGTGAAGGCAGGAATGAAAATCTGCCTCATCCTCCTTCACTAGCCGAGGTTATGATGGAAGCTGAGAGAAACAAGCGGGAGACCAACCGTTTGTTGGAGCGTATTGAACAGAACACAGCACACCATCAGAGGACTAACGTGGTGTCACTCAGTGATTTCATCAAATTACATCCACCCACGTTCCACCACTCCGTCGAGCCTCTCGACGCTGATGACTGGCTTCGCAGTATCTCTCACAAACTGCGTTCCGCGCTGGTAGCGGAGGCTGACAAGGTCACCTTTGCTGCATATCATCTTGAAGGCCCCGCCAGTCTATGGTGGGAGAATTATGGAGCTATGCGCCCGGCGGTCCATGTCACTACTTGGGCTGAATTCAGCGAGGCTTTCCGTGAACATCACATTCCGGAGGGTCTCATGGACCGTAAACGTGAAGAATTTTGCAGTTTCACCCAAGGCCGACTTTCTGTGGATGTTTACAGCAGGGAGTTCGGTAATCTCGCACGATATGCAACCGAGGAAGTTTCTACTGACGCCAAGAAGCAAGCAAGGTTCCGTAAGGGCCTTAGTCCTGAGCTTCGCCGTGACCTCCGTCTGCATGAGTGCACATCCTTCCAGAAACTTGTCAACAAAGCCATCAGTGCTGAAACTGGTCAGACTGACTATGACGCAACACGCAAGCATGGCCGTGATATGGGTTCCTCATCCGGTGCTGGTCCTCAGAAGCGCCGCGTGTGGGTACCCAACACCGCCCTGCCACCCAGGTTCACACCGAGGCCATCCTTCCAGGCGCCTCGCCCCGTTCAACAGTCTGCACCGGCCAAGCCCTATGGGGGTCCAACTAACAATGCTCCTCCACGTACCAGTTCCGTGACTTGTTTCAAGTGTGGGGAATCTGGTCACTATATGCGTGAGTGTCCCCAGACCAACCCCAATCAATCTGCTAAAGCTGTTGGCCGTGGCAAGCCGACAGGAAAAATATTCCACGCCAAGCCGGTCACCGCTTCACGTGGCCATGTCAACTGTATCTCTGCCGAAGAAGCTCAAGAGGATCCCAACGTCGTTCTCGGTACGCTTCTTGTTAATTGCCACCCGGCATCTTTTCTTTTCGATACAGGAGCCTCTCATTCTTTTATATCTGAAAACTATGCTCGCTTGCATAACGTCGCATTCGGTGATATGCCAACCTCTATGGTAATTCAAACTCCGGGATCCAAGTGGCAAACTTCTAGAGTAAGCCATGGAAATGAAATCCAAGTCGACAGACTTGTTTTCCTCGCGTCTTTGATAGCCCTTAAATCTTCAGATATTAATATCATTTTGGGTATGGACTGGATGTCAGCTCATCAAGCCAAAATTGATTGCTTCTCTAGGACTGTTCAACTCACCCATCCTTCGGGGAAGATAGTCAATGTCTTGACCCGAATAGCCAAGCGACAATTATATTCTCTTAACGCCAGCCCTTTGCCAGACCTTGAGGACGTTCCGGTAGTCCGTGACTTCCCGGATGTCTTCCCAGAGGAATTGCCAGGTGTGCCACCTGACAGGGATGTTGAGTTCGTAATAGACCTCATCCCCGGAACCGTTCCGATTGCTAGAAGACCTTATAAGATGGCACCCCTAGAACTAGCCGAGCTTAAGAAACAACTCGATGAGTCCTTGAAAAAGGGTTTCATCCGACCTAGCTCATCTCCGTGGGCTTGCCCCGTCCTATTCGTCAAGAAGAAGGATGGTACGGACCGGATGGTTGTAGATTACCGACCTGTCAATTTGGTCACAATCAAGAACAAATATCCGCTTCCCAGGATCAACGACCTGTATGATCAGCTTGCTGGATCCTCAGTCTTCTCCAAGATGGATTTGAGGTTGGGCTACCATCAAATCAAAATCAGAAATGGGGACATTCCTAAAACGGCCTTTGTTACTCGTTATGGCCAATACGAGTACACCGTCATGTCCTTCGGTTTAACCAACGCTCCAGCCACTTTTTCTCGGTTAATGAACTCAATCTTCATGGAGTATTTGGATAAATTCGTCGTGGTTTACCTCGATGATATACTCATCTACTCCAAGAACGAGGAAGAACATGCCGAACATCTAAGGCTAGTGTTGCAGAAACTTCGAGAGCATCACCTTTATGCCAAATTTTCTAAATGTGAATTCTGGTTGCCAGAAGTGACCTATCTGGGTCATGTAATATCTGGTAAAGGTATTGCTGTTAACCCTGAGCGAGTTCAAGCCGTCCTTAATTGGACTCCACCTGAATCGGTCAAGCAAGTTCGGAGCTTTCTGGGCTTAGCGAGCTATTGTCGTCGCTTTGTCGAGAACTTCTCCAAAGTTGCTAAACCTCTAACCGAACTCCTCAAGAAAGATAAGAAGTTCGAGTGGACTCCACAATGTGAGCACAGCTTTCAGGAACTGAAAAGACGCCTGACTTCTGCTCCCGTACTGGTACCGCCAGACTTCTCCAAGGACTTTGTTATCTACAGCGACGCCTCGCGACAAGGACTAGGTTGCATTCTCATGCAAGATCGACACGTAATTGCCTACGCTTCACGGCAATTGCACCCACATGAGGAGAATTATCCTACTCATGATCTAGAGCTTGCAGCCGTAGTCTATGCACTTAAAACCTGGCGACATTACCTCCTCGGTAATCGTTGCGAAATATTCACTGATCACCAAAGTCTGAAGTACATCTTCACCCAACCGGATTTGAATCTCAGGCAAAGACGTTGGGTCGAGTTGATCACAGATTTCGACTTAGGAATAACCTACACCCCAGGGAAAGCCAACGTCATGGCTGATGCGCTAAGTCGTAAATCTTATTGTAACAATCTGATGTTACAACAAAGTCAACCGCTTCTCCATGAGGAATTTCGGAAGCTTAACCTTCACATTGTACCTCAAGGTTTTCTTTCCACCTTGGTAGCGAAACCTACTCTTACGGATCAAATCATTGCTGCCCAGAAGCGAGATAAGGGAATAGCTAAGATCAAGGAGAACATTGCTAGCGGAGGTGCTAGTTGTTTCTCCACAAATGATCATGGTGTTGTGTACTTTGAGAACCGTCTAGTGGTTCCCAAGAACCAGCATCTACGGCAGTTGATCCTTAAGGAGGCTCATGAATCTCCTCTCACCATTCATCCCGGTAGTACTAAGATGTATCAGGACCTACGCCAGAGGTTCTGGTGGACTAGGATGAAGAGAGAAATTCCTCAGTATATTGCTAATTGCGACGTCTGTCGTCGTGTAAAAGCAGAGCATCAACGGCCTGCTGGCACCCTTCAACCCTTAGCTATTCCTGAATGGAAATGGGATAAAATTGGTATGGATTTCATTACCGGTTTTCCCAGGACCAAGAGAGGGAATAATGCTATTTTCGTCGTGGTCGATCGTCTTTCCAAAGTAGCCCATTTCCTACCTGTTCGTGAGAGTATAACCGCTAGTCAGCTGGCAGACTTATACATCTCCCGAATAGTGTCTCTCCATGGTGTTCCTTTGGAAATTAACTCGGATCGAGGAAGTCTTTTCACCTCTCGATTTTGGGAAAGTTTCCAAAATGCTATGGGAACCCGTCTCTCCTTTAGCACCGCCTTCCACCCTCAGTCGAGTGGTCAAGTGGAACGCGTCAACCAGATTCTAGAAGACATGCTTCGAGCCTCTGTTATCTCATTCGGAATGGACTGGGAGAAGTGCCTTCCATTTGCCGAATTCTCTTACAACAACAGCTATCAATCTAGCTTGGGTAAAGCCCCTTTTGAAGTTCTCTATGGACGACGGTGTCGAACACCCCTTAACTGGTCAGAGACCGGGGAAAGACAATTCTTTGGCCCGGATATGATTCAGGAAGCAGAAGAACAAGTTCGTATCGTTCGTGAAAAGTTGAAAACAGCCCAATCTCGTCAAAAGAGTCAATATGACCGAAAACATAAGGCTATGACTTTCGAGGTTGACGAGAAGGCTTATCTTCGGGTCACCCCTCTGAAGGGAACCCATCGTTTCGGTATCAAAGGCAAATTGGCTCCTCGTTACATTGGACCTTTTCGCATTCTCGCCAAACGAGGAGAAGTTGCCTACCAGTTGGAACTACCTCCGCATCTCTCCAGAGTCCACGATGTCTTCCACGTTTCTCAACTCAGGCGTTGCTTCTCGGATCCTATCCGTGAAGTGGACCACGAAACGCTTGATCTCCAAGATAATCTTACATATCGAGAGTACCCCGTGCGTATCCTCGATCAGGCCGAACGTACCACCAGACGTCATAATATCAAGTTTCTCAAAGTTCAATGGTCGCACCATTCTGAGGATGAAGCAACTTGGGAAAGGGAGGATCGTCTTCGACTTGAGTATCCCGCCTTCTTCCCGGAGGAACCCAAATCTCGGGACGAGATTCTTTTGAGTGGGGGTGAGTTGTCACATCCTAGTTAGCCATGCATTAGAGTGTTGCATCATGTCTACTTTTTCATCAGAAACTTGAAATGGGGATGACAGAACCCCCAGTCCCCTCTGAAACCAACTAGGGTTTACTAAAAAAAACTTTTCAATGAACCTGAAATGCCCTTCTAAAATGCCCATCATTTTTGTCTTGGTTCAGAACCTCTGCCAAAAGTGGTGCACATTTTCCTAGGCCATCTTAGGGTTTTTGAATTAAGTCATAAATATTTGAATTTGGGCATTTAAAATTATATAAAATATTTAAATGCTCAAATATCTCCAAACTAAAATGTTTCATGTTGGAAATAATCCAACTATGGACCAGGAGTAATTTGGTGATTTTAGGAGTTGCCTAAGTATTTTATTTAATTCAACAAAGTTGCAGAATTATTAAAAAAGAACAGAAATAGAAAGAAAAAGGGAAAACTTACCTGGCGCCACCACAGGCCCACCAGCCAGCCCACCTGGCCGGCCCAGCCCGGCCACCGCTCCAGCGAGCTGCTTGGCTTGCCAGGCAGGCAGCCAAGGTGCTCGGCGGCGGCACCGCAGCTCGCCACGCAGCTGCACGCCGCCCTGCCTCCCCCTCTCGCCGCCCTGATGGCCTGGACGAGCTCCACGTCGCGCCCCGACCCTCCTGGACACCTCCATTCGCCCCCAGTTCCACTCCCTCGCGCTCCCACACCATGGCCGACGCCACCGTCGCCGCACCACCGCCGTAGCCGTGCTCTCCGTCGTCTCCACGCCGCGCCACCCTGTCCAGAAGCTCCGCCGTCCTCTACTTCATCGAGCTAGCCGAGCCCCGTGTGCTCGTGCGGCCCGAGACCACCGCACCGACCTCGCCCGAGCTCACCGTCGCCGGAGATCCCCTTCAACGCCGTCGCCGCCTCAGCTCGTCCCCGACCCCGCCGGTGGCCTCTACGGGAGCGCTGTGAGCCTAGCTACTCCTCCGACCCTCTCTCTCTCATTCCTGAGCCGTGTAGCCACCGCACGAGGATCACACGCCCGCACCGCCGCGGATCTCGTCGCCGACGTGCTTCCGGCCACACTCCGGCCACAAGATGGTGTCCATCTTACTCACCGAGTCCCGCAGCACCTAGCTAGCCACTCCACGAGCCTCACCGACCCCTCTAGCGCCAAGTTCATCTTCGACCGAACCCCGGTGGCCGCCAAAGTCGTCGCCGGCGCCAACTCCGGCCACCCCGACCCCAACGGACTCCGCCAAGAGCTGCGGTTTGTCCTCAGCTCCACTCCGGTGGTCTCCGCGGCCCATTTGGTGGCTGAAATGGCCAAAACCACTCCCGCCGCCGCGTCGGGCTCGCCGGCGGCTAAACGCCGGCGTCGCTGGCTTTGACTTTGACCACGGGTGGGCCCTGGTTGACTCCCTGAGTCAATGACAGGTGGGGCCCAGCCCTGTTAATTAAACAGGATTAGTTTTAATTAAATTTTAATTAAAATAATCACCCTGACATGCGGGACCCACTGTCAGGTTTGACTCGGACCTGTTCCGTTGACCTGCTGACGTCACACTGACGTCAGGCTGACGCAGTAATTGATTTTCTGGATTTAATTTAAATCAGGAAATCCCAGAATATATTTTAAACTTCAAAAATTCATAACTTTTATTCTGTAACTCCAAATTGGACAAATTATATATGAAAAATGATCAGAAAAATCCAATCTATCCATCTGTACTATTTTCATGCATGATCAAACAAGTTAAATTGATGTTTTAAGCAGAACAAGGAAAAGCACTTCAAAAGGCCATGTTTGAGTTTGAAATTTGAATCTTTGATTCAAATTTGTTCAAACCCTTCTGGTTTTAGTTGCATTAGCCCAACACACTCATATTGCCATGTTTCATGCATGCATCATATTGTTGCACATTGTTTGGTGATGGTTGTGTATCGATGTCCTTTGCGATAGGTTCTGCCTCCGAGGAGTACCGTGATTACCCTAACGAAGAACCGTATCAGTGCATCGAACCATCAGGCAAGCAACCAACCATTTGATCATATCGATACAATCCCATGTTCTCGCTCCTGCTCTCTTTTACTGCATTAAGACAACGCGTTTCAAACTGCTGTGTGCTACGGTAGTTGAACCCATTTCCTCTGCATGACCTGTCATTGCCACAGTAACTAGATGAAACCCACTAGCATGTGTAGGAGTTGATTGAGCCATATGTATGTGTTGTTCCTACCTTGCTATGCCTGCTATGCTTAGAGTCGTGTCAAGTCTGGTTCATCTGGGTGATGGGCTAGAGTGAAATGATTATGTCGGTAATGAAAGTGGTGTGGTGAACACGATTTGGTAAAGGTATTGATGAGAGGCCATGTAGGAGTACATGGTGGGTTGTTTCATTGAAGCCGACCTTAAGCACTGAGATCTGTATGTGTGATTTAAGATACAGCTACTACCATGCATTGGGCCCTGAAATATGACCCCGCTCGACTTCTTATTCACCCTAGCTCTCTGTCCAGGAGTTGCAAGTAGTTTCTGGTGTTTGTAGCCTACTGGAGGCCGTGGACAGCGCTGACCGTAGGGGTGGGCTGTGATGCGTTAGGTACGTGGCACGGTGTACCGAATACCCGTTAGGTATCTCGGGAACCATGTTCACATCGTTCGGGGCCGTATGGGAAACCTCGGCCGGACTCCCTGCGGATGGAACCTGAATAGGCGATAAACCTGTACTAGAGGCTTAAGTGTTTAGGTAGGTCGTGGTCTACACCCACGTCGGCTTTCGCTTGAAGTCTGCCGAGCACATGTCGTGTGCAGACGCTAAGTGGTGGAAACATGTATGAAGAAGTACACCCCTGCAGGGTTATCATAATCTATTCGAATAGCCGCGTCCGCGGTAAAGGACTACTTGGTTGCCTACACAGTTCATAGACAAGTAAATGGAAACTGCTAAAAGCCTCAAGATAAGTGTGAGTGCCGAGGATGGCTCTTCCGTAGGAAGACGGAGGCGGATCCTCGGTAGTGTATTGAAGTGGTGAGTAGTGGACTCGTGTGCGCAAAACCATTTCAAGTTGGAGTATCGTAGGATAGCCTAGCCAAGAGTCAAAGCTGGCTTGCTGCAATAACTCCACCAACCTTCTTGATAACATGCATGTATGTAGGATCTGATGTAAGTCTTGCTGAGTACCTTTGTACTCATGTTGCTATAATCCACATTTTTACAGAAGACGCTGCAACCCCTTCTGATGGGTTCTATGTAGACGTTGACATCAACGAGTAGGCTAAAGACCCAGGTGGTGACCCTGAGCTTGTGAAGGACCACGTAGTATAGCTAGGCTTTCCAAGCCTCTTTTATTTTACTAGTTGTCTGTACTCAGACAAGTTACTTCCGCTGCTGGTTTGTATGACTGTATGACTTGTATGTGGGGTCGTGAGACCCGTATCTTTGTGTATGTTATGTATGGCTCACTGAGCCTTAAATAAAGTACTTGTGTCATAGAGTCATGTTGTGATGCTTCGTTGTATTTGCACATATCGAGCATATTGTGTGTATGATTGAAATGCTTGGTATGTGTGGGATCTGACTATCTAGTTGTTTATCTTTAGTAGCCTCTCTTACCGGGAAATGTCTCCTAGTGTTACCGCTGAGCCATGGTAGCTTGCTACTGCTCTGGAACACTTAGGCTGGCCGGCATGTGTCCTTCTTCGTTCCTGTGTCTGTCCCTTCGGGGAAATGTCACGCTTTGAGTACCGGAGTCCTGTTAGCCCGCTACAGCCCGGTTTACCGGAGTCCTGCTAGCCCAGTGCTACAGCCCGGACCCACTTGCTGATGACCGACACGTTCGAAGCTGGGTCATGGATGCATGTCCCTGTAAGTCTGTGCCACTTTGGGTTTACGACTAGTCATGTCAGCCCGGGCTCTTTATCATATGGATGCTAGCGACACTATCATATACGTGAGCCAAAAGGCGCAAACGGCCCCAGGCAAAGGTAAGGCGACACCCGTGGGGATACCGTGCGTGAGGCCGCAAAGTGATATGAGGTGTTACCGGCTAGATCGATGTGACATCGAGTCGGGATCCTGACAGCCTTAATATCCCTTAGTTTCCAATAGGACCCCACTACCACGGGAGGGTAGAACAAAAGATGTCATGCAAGTTCTTTTCCATAAGCATGTATGGCTATATTCGGAATGCATGCCTACATTATATTGATGAACTGGAGCTAGTTCTGTGTCACCCTATGTTATAACTGTTGCATGAGGAATCGCATCCGACACAATTATCCATCACTGATCCAATGCCTACGAGCTTTTCACATATTGATCTTTGCTTAGTTACTTTTCCTTTGCCACTATACGCTTGCTATAAAACTGCTACCGTTACCGCTACTATCATATTACTTTGCTACTAAATACTTTGCTGCAGATATTAAGTCTTTCAGGTGTGGTTGAATTAACAACTCAACTGTTAATACTTGAGAATATTCTTTGGCTCCCCTGGTGTCGAATCAATAAATTTCGTTTGAATACTCTACCCTCGAAAACTGTTGCGATCCCCTATACTTGTGGGTTATCAAGACTATTTTCTGGCGCCGTTGCCAGGGAGCATAGCTCTATTCTTTGAGTCACTTGGGATTTATATCTGCTGATCACTATGAAGAACTTGAAAGATAAAATAACCAAGATTTTTCCCTCAACTACGAGGGGAGGTAAGGAACTGCCATCTAGCTCTGCACTTGATTCACCCTCTGTTTTGAGTAAACTTGCGACACCTACTCCTGCTATTCATTCTGATATGTCGCATGTTATTGATGATGCCACTTCTGCTTTACATGATACTTATGATGAAACTACTTCTATGCTTAATAATACTGTGCCACTAGGTGAATTTCTTGATGAACAACTTGCTAGGGTTAGAGAGAATGAAATTACTGAAACTAATAATATTGAAGAAAGTGATGACGAAGATTCTCCCCCTAGATATGAATTGCATGTTGTTCCTGAGGGTTATGTTATGGATGAAGAAACTGCTAGAGACTTTTTTAGCTTGCAATGATAGATATGATCTTAAGAAATTATTAGTTAAGCTGAAAGAAAAATCCTTGAAGGCTAGAATGAAATATGACCCTGCTTTTGCTACTTCACCTATCTATATTCCCGATAAGGATTATGATTTCTCTGTCGATCCTGGGTTAATTACTTTGGTTGAATCTGATCCTTTCTATGGCAATGAATCTGAAACTGTTGTGGCACATCTTACTAAATTAAATGATATAGCCACCCTGTTCACTAATGATGAGAAAACTCACTATTACTTTATCCTTAAGTTGTTTCCGTTCTCATTAAAGGGTGATGCAAAAACATGGTTTAGTTCTCTTGATCCTGGTTGTCTGTGTAGTCCCTAGGATATGATTTATTACTTCTCTGCTAAATATTTCCCCGCTCATAAGAAACAAGCTGCTCTAAGGGAAATATATAATTTTGTGCAAATTGAAGAAGAGAGTCTCCCACAAGCTTGGGGGAGGCTTCTCCGATTACTTAATGCTTTGCCTGATAATCCTCTCAAGAAAAATGAAATACTTGATACCTTTTGTAATGGACTAACTGATGCTTCTAGAGACCACCTAGATAGTTGTGCTGGTTGTGTTTTCAGGGAAGGAACAGTTGATGAAGCTGAATTTCTATTGAATAATATGTTGAGTAATGAAAATGGTTGGACACTTCCTGAACCAACTCCTAAGCCAACTCCGAAGAAAAGGGGTATTCTATTTCTCAGTCCTAAAGATATGTAAGAGGCAAAGAAATCTATGAAAGAAAAAGGTATTAAAGCTGAAGATGTTAAGAATTTACCACCTATTGAAGAAATACATGGTCTTGATAACCCGACAGAGGTAGTAATGGTAAATTCTCTCTATAGATTTGATGAAGGTGATATTCCTCATAATAATTCTGCTAGCCAATGCTTGGATGAGTTTGATAATTTTATTGTTAAACAAGAAAACTTCAATGCTTATGTTGGTAGACAATTAAAACACAATGCTTATATGATTGAACACTTGAGTGATTATATATCTAGAGTTAAAGGTGAACTTAAACTCATTAGTAAACATGCTTCTATGGTTACCACTCAAGTAGAACAAGTACTCAAGGCTCAGAATGATTTGCTGAATGAATTAAATAATAAGAAAAATGATAATGTTGTTAGAGTTATGACTAGAGGGGGAAAAATGACTCAGGAACCTTTGTATCCTGAGGGCCACCCTAAGAGAATTGAGCAAGATTCTCAAAGAACTAATGTTGATGCACCTAGACCTTCTAAAAGGAAGAAAAACAAAAATGATAGGACTTTGCATGCTTCAAGTGAACCTGTTGTTGACACACCTGAGAATCCCAATGATATTTCTATTTCTGATGCTGAAACATAATCTGGCAATGAACATAAACCTAGTGATAATGTTAATGATGATGTTCATGTTGATGCTCAACCTAGCAATGATAATGATGTGGAGATTGAACCTGTTGTTGATCTTGATAACCCACAATCAAAGAATCAACGTTATGATAAGAGAGACTTTGTTGCTACGAAGCATGGTAAAGAAAGAGAACCATGGGTTCAGAAACCCATGCCTTTTCCTCCTAAACCATCCAAGAAAAAGGATGATGATGATTTTGAGCGCTTTGCTGAAATGATTAGACCTATCTTTTTGCGTATGCGCTTGACTGATATGCTTAAAATGAATCCTTATGATAAGTATATGAAAGATATTGTTACTAATAAAAGAAAGATACTGGAAGCTGAAATTTCCACCATGCTTGCTAAATACACTTTTAAAGGTGGAATACCAAAGAAACTAGGAGATCCAGGAGTACCAACTATACCATGCTCCATTAAAAGAAACTATGTCAAAACTACTTTATGTGATCTTGGAGCCGGTGTTAGTGTTATGCCTCTCTATTTAAATCGTAGACTTGATTTGAATAAGTTGACACCTACTGAAATATCTTTGCAAATGGCTGATAAATCAACTGCTATACCTATCGGCATTTGTGAGGATGTGCCTGTTGTGGTTGCAAACATTAATATTTTAATGGACTTTGTTATTCTTGATATTCCCGAGGACAATAGTATGTCTGTTATTCTTGGAAGACCCTTTTTGAATACTGCAGGGGATGTTATTGATTGCAACAAAGGCAATGTCACTTTTCATGTTAATGGTAATGAGCATACGGTACACTTTCTGAGGAAACAACCTCAAGTCCACAGGATCAATTCTATTGGAAAAATTCCAACAATTACTATCAGTACAAGAAATATGTCAACTAGTGACCTTCTTTCAGTGACCCTGGAAGAATTGGTCATAGATCTATGACCATTTCAGACCAATTGGTCAAAAGCTGTTCGGGGGGCTCCAAACCCTAAACTATAACGACCATTTTGGTCAGAAAGGTCGTAATTTCCTTACACGAAATGGTCATAAAGCAGATGGCACTGGTCTGCTGCCTTATTTCTAGCTAATCATGACCAATATAGATGGTCATAACCTTGTAAATTGTGGTGGGTTGCTATGACTAGGCGCCACCTCATCAGTTTTGCCTATGTGTCATGTCCATGTGACAGTTTTTGCCCTAGGTTGTGAAACAACCTATATTTCTGTCATTCCCAAAATTCCCAAAAAAATCTCATAAATTCTTTGGGTCATATATTCGTCAAATATGTAAAAAACCTTCCTTGCCTAGTTCAAAAATATTCATTTTCCTATTCTGTTCAAAACAACAGTTTGTGAAGGAAGTACCACTTTGGCATGTCCAAATAGTATCCATTTTCTACAGTGCTTTCCTATGCCCAAATAACCATCCTCCACCAAATGCCAGCTCAATCCGTTCATTATTTTGAGCCCAGCTTCAACATTCATATTTATGTCTAGTGTGGTACTTTGCAAAGCAAGTACCACCTAGGCTCCTCCTTTTGAGCTGAAAATTTGTGAAGACGGTCTTCTTAGTAACTGATCATCCTCAGCCAAAACACACGCCCATTAGCCATGTACATTTCCCGTACCGCTAATCAAACACTTGGCTGCTAATTCATGTTTGAGCATCGATCGGTCTCCTCGTGAGAATCATATGTTGTAATTTTCTTCCTAGCACCTACCTGGGGAGTTCCCAACCCACTAGACATGCCTAGGCCGCCCAGAACACATGGCAACGCCACGGTCACGCGGTGACCATGCAGCGGGCATGCGAGTTTACGCGCTTTAGAGTTGGGGCCCTCGACCACTGCCCGAACCTCGACGTATCGATACCAGACCATGTATTTCTGATTAAATAGGTACTTATGTAACTAGAAATGATTTTTGGAAAAAAATAAATAGCAAACTATGAGGCAGCTGCAGTTCAAATTTGACCCGCTTCCAGCTGAATCGGCGGAAATTTGTCTTTTTCACGAGAGGTGGATTAAATTTTTTTACACCCAACCATTTTTGTCAATTGTACATTAAATATATCCTAGTATTTAGAAAAATTATTTGGTCCAATTTTGAAACAATTATTTTGGAGGTCCTTCACAAAAAATCTCCTTTTGGGCACTTGAAAAATGAAAAATGGTTTTTTCGTCCAAAGAAAATGAAAACTTCCTTCGGCAACATTGTTTGCCATTCCAATATGCACCCTTGTGCACAATATGAGATCATTTGAAGAAACTATGCCATGAATGTGGCCATAAGATTGATCATTTGGCTTGAAATCCATTGATCTCCACACGTGATAGCTCGTTTCTGAGAACACTTTTTAAAAATAATTGTCGTATTACAAGTTTGTTATTTTTCCAGGGAACTTGGCCACATATGATGACACAATGCGAAGGTTTCCCAAATTTTTGATATTTTTTTGAATTTTTTATGCCCGTTTCAAAATGCGGTCAAAACGGCGGGAATGACCGTTCCTAGCTAGTGGTTGAATCTTGGAATTTTTTTTGTGTTTCTCTGATTAAATAGATACTTATGTAACTAGAAATGATTTTTGAAAAAAATAAAGAGCAAACTATGAGGCAGATGCAGTTCAAATTTGACCCGCTTCCAACTAAATCGGCGGAAATTTGTCTTTTTCACCAGAGGTGGATAAAAACTTTTTACACCCAACCATTTGGTCAATTGTGCATTAAATATGGCCTAGTTTTTTATAAAAATGATTTGGTCCAATTTTGCAATAATTATTTGGTAGGTCCTTCACAAAAAACTCATTTTGGGCACTCGAAAAAAATGGAAAATAGCTCTTTTGTGTAATGAAAGTGAAAACTCCCTTAGGCAACATTGTTTGGAATTCCAAGATGCACCATTGTGCACAATATGAGATCATTTGAACAAACTATGCCATGAATGTGGACAATTTATTGGTCATTTGGCTTGAAAGCCATGCAACTTCACATATGGTATCTTATTTCTAAAAGACTTTTTAAGGTATTTACAGTATTGTGAGGTAGTTATTTTTCCTGGACACTAGGTCACATATAGTGACACAATGCAAAGGCTTTCCATTTTTTTGATTTTTTTGAATTCTTTATGCCAATTTCAAAACACGGTCAAAACCGCGGGCATCATCGTTTGTACCTACGAGTGGAATCTTACTAAACTCATAGTATTTCTCTAATGAAATATATACATGTGTACCTAAAATATATTTTTGGAAAAAATAATTAGCAAATTATGAAGTAGATGTAGTTCGAATTTGACCCGATTCGTCCTAATTTGGTACAAGTTGGTTTAAATGGCTAAAAAAAGCTAGAAAGGTCGAAAATGCATACAAGTTGGTTATCATCCATAAAATGTGGTATAACTTGAGTGAAAGTTTTTGTGGTGCGATTTTGCAAAATATTATTGGTAGTTGCTTCATAAACCCCTTTGTTTTTAGCACTTAGAGACTATTTTAAACGATACATGTCTCCAACCAATCAGGACGTCTCTCCCGGATCACCCTCCTGTAGGCGATCTGAGCCGTCCACGCCATCCTGATCCAACGTCTCCTCACCTCTCTAGCTATCCTACCTCCCTCGATCCCCTTCCCTCCCGTACACCCTGTCTCCTCCCTCGATCCCCTTCCCTCCCAAGAACGCCGCCGGCTCCCCTCAATCCCCTTCCCTACCGAGAACGACGCCGCCGCCTCTCACACCTCGTCGACCCCCTCCTCCGCTAGCCCCTGCCGTCGCCCCCTCCTCCCCCCTCCCTAGCCCCTGCCACCCTCCCGTACGCCACCCGCTCCTGTCCTGCAGCAGATCTAGGGTTAGTGGTGGCTTTGCCCCATGCTGGCCAGGGCACTCCGGCAACCAGGACGGCGACGGCGTCGACGGGATCCGACGGGAGCGTCCTCCTGCGGCCACTCGCGAACCTACCCGTCCTCTAGGGTTTGAACCACCGCGTCGCCGGCGTGGCTCCGGCGTTGTTCCGGTGATCCGGTGACTCAGGTGAGTCCCTCCACTCATCCACATCGCATCTCTCCCTATCTGCCTCACCATGTTCCCTCTCCCTCTTAGATCCGTCATCGCTCGAGCACCGTGTCGGGTGGTAGGTGCGACATATGCCAACGGGTGGCTTATCATTGTGGGAGCCAGTAAGACATCGCCGGTGCCTGGAAATGGGATAAGGCGAAGACATGCACGCCGGTGGATCTTACCCAGCTTCGGGGCTCTCTGTGGAGATAACACCCCTACTGCTGCTCTGCGGGGTCTCCGCATGTTCACTAGATGAATCAAGTGGCTACACAACGCTCCTTGAGCTGTTTTGGGGGGAAGGAGGAAGAAGGGCACGGCTAGCTTGCTTCTTCTCCTTGATTTTTGTGTCTAGAATTAGCTAAGGGTCCAACCCTTTGCATGGGTGCTCCGGGGGGTTTATATAGGCCTACCCCCCGGGGGTACAATGGTAATCCGGCTGGGCACGGGGCCCAGCCGTCTGTGACTCGCTCGCCGGCTTCTGCGCCGGCTGCTGGGGCCCGCCGACTGGTGGGTCCTGCCGGCTGCCGGCCTCTTGGTCGACAGGCAGGCCCCACTATCCAGGGCCTGGTCGGTGGCTGGTTACTGTGGCTTCATCTTGTTGATGTGAGCTCCATCGTGGCAAGCGCGGCTACAGTACTGCCGCCTGTCAGGCGATCGCTGTAGCCTTACCGCGTCTTGTCTCCTTAATGGGGCGTCCTCCTTGAGGAAGGCGGCAAGCCGGCTGCGGGGAGTCGGCTCTGTCTTGGGCCGACTAGTTGGAGGCGTGGCCGCCTTCGGGCGTCTCTCTGCTCAAAGGGGGCCCACCGTCTGTGGGCCATACTGGCGGCCCGTCGTGGGTGACGCCAGGGTCAACATGGCAACAGTGGTGCGCCGGACGGGTCGCCTAGCCCGTACGGCGCACCATGCTAGGCGTGCTCTGGGATTCGGGGGTGGCAGGCTTTACTGTAGCCACGCCCCATCGCACCGCCGTTAGGTGGGTGCAAACTTTGTGGGTACGGTCTTGACCGCTTTATGGGGAGCCAGCTTCTTGGAGTCGGCCTTCTCATGAGGGCTAAAGTCGGACCGCCTTCCGAAAGCCGGCATGGGTGGCAGCCAGCAAGGGGAAGGCGGCCCCTATGTTTTGAATTCTTGAGAGCCGGGCAGGCTCGTAATTTCTTCAGGAGGGTCAGGGGAAGCCGGCTAGGCTACCCATGGCTATTTACTCCGACAGTAGTCCCCGAAGCTGATCGAGCTCCGAGGTGAGCAGGGGGACAAGAAGCTTGGTCGGCTTCACATCCTGGAGAGCCGGCTTAGCGGGCGTATGCCGACTTCAGAAAGCCCCGCGTCTCGTAGGCGAGAGGAGGGGGGCAACCCGCATGCCGACTACGGGCCCCCCGTGGCCATGTGGCGGCGAGACCCTGCGAGCGCACGCACGCGATGGGACACCGCCGCAGGCCCGGGCCCGCCACTCGCGAGCCTTGGTCCGGGCGCGGATCTTCCGTGGCCCACAGGGGCCGCTCGCCTTCTCGAGGCATTTTCGTTTCGCCATTAAGGCTCGATAATCGCGGGACATGGGGAGTGGGCACGATCGATCCCCACGCTTCCCCACGCCGCGCCTCCTCGTCTCCGCCACATGAGCCTATAAGTAGGGGGAGGAGGGAGAGCGACAGAGGTTCGCACGCTCCCTCCCGCTCCGCCCCTCCTAACCCTCATCTTCTTCCTCTCGCTGCCGTCGCAGCTTCCCATCTCGGCGCCGTCGCGTCTCCACACCGCCTCGTTCCCATGGCGTTGTCAAGCTCGTGGGACGGCTCCAACGTCCATGAAGATCACGAGGAGTTCCTTCGCCAGACCCGGCGCCTGCCCGGCGCCGACCGCGTACAGGTCCGCCTGGCGCCCGAGAAGGAGATCTCGCCGGCGCCGGAGGAGGGTGAGCGGGTCGTCTTCCGCTCGCACTGCCTACGCGGCTTCGGCCTTCCGGCGAGCAGGTTTCTGCGCTCTTTCTAGGAGTTCTACAACCTCCAGCCGCATCACCTCACGCCCAATGCGGTGATGCTGCTGTCGGCCTTCGTCTTCCTCTGCGAAGGCTTCTTGGGGCTGCTCCCCACGCTGGAGCTCTGGGGAGAGTTCTTCCAGAGCAAGCTCGGCACGGTCGTCGCCGGCGTGCCCGCCCCCTGCGGAGCCTTCATCGCCATGAGGAGGGCGAGCGAGAACAATCCGTTCCCGCCCATCCCCCTGATCCAGTCGGTGAAGGTCTGGCAGAGATCTTATTTCTATGTGAAGAACGTCGCTGAGCAAGGAGACTACATCAACCTGCCGGATTACGTAGCCGGCCCGCCGGCTGGGAGGCAGCCTTCGTGGAGCTTCCGGTCCCGGTCATTGTCTCCGGCCGGGAACGCCGCCATCTCCTGGCTTTGGGTGTTGGTTCAGTCGGAAGGCTTGCGCGGGGCTGACTTGGTGGCCGCCTTCGTGGAGCGCCGGATCCTTCCTCTCCAAAGCCGGCCCCATATGATGTGTCAGATGAGCGGCCGCTTCGACCCAAGCCGTCTGAGCACGTGGGAAATGCCCCACGCGGAGGTGGCGCTCATGGTTAACTACATCACCAACTGTAAGCTCGCTGGGGACTGGCAATACGCCAAGGTGCCGTATTCCCGCGCCAATCCTCCGCCCGTGGTAAGTCTCTCTCTCTATCTTCTTATTGTCGTCGGCCGGCTTCATGACGGCCGGCTTCTGACTAGCCGGCTCTTTTGAGCAGAACCCTCTTCTTGCGCCACCGGCTGGGGCGGCGGGAATTGAACGCCAGTATTCCCCCGACCGCACGGTGGATGATGTTGACGACCCGGATTTGGGGGCGGCCGCCATGGAGGACGCCGTCGTGGGGGACAGTGCCGAGCCCGGAGGCTCAAGGTTCACCGCGAGCTTCAAGGACTGGCCGGACGAATTCGAAGCCGAAGTCGCCCTGCGTCGCTAGCCGGCAGCCGACCAACAGGGCGCGGGCTCGTCTGTCCCGCCGGCTGCCGGCGGCGCGCAGAAGCGCCGGGCCGCTCTAGGCCTCTTCGGCAGTCGGCCGAAGAAGTCCAAGCCCTCCACCGCGGCGGCAAAGCGAGACGAGGCGGCCGCGAAGGCGGCCCGCTTCCGCAAGGTGGTGAAGCAGCCCCAGGCAGTCTCGGCGTAAGTCTTCGACTGCCTTGCCGCACGCTCGTCATCGTTTTCTTTCTCTTCGAATATTCTTCTTAACTTTTCTTTTCTTGCCGGACAGCGCGCCGCTTTCCCTTGAGCGGGGCCCGGGCGGCTCCGTCGTGGGGCCGGCTAGAGGGTCTTCAAGCTCCCGCCGCGTGGACCCCCGTGCCGATCTCAGGGAGGCCACAGAGCAGAACACCCGCGAAGCGCGGGAGGAGCGCGAGGCGGTGGAGAAGGCGGCCGCCCAGGCGGCGAGGGAGCAAGCCGAGGCGGCAGCCAAAGCCCAGATGGAGGCGGCTAGCGCGGAGATGGAGGCGGAAAGCTCGCGCAGCCAGCCTCCACTGCTCGCCATTCCTCTCCGAGCCGTAGCCCCCGACGCCTCATTGCCCTTGGCGGAGGAGATCGTCCAAGACCCGCCGCTGTTGGAGAGGAGGGAGGACCCCGTGGCCTTGGCGGGGAGAGCGCCGCCAGCAGCGCCAACCGGAGCGGGCCAAGGCGGTCAATCGTCAGTGGTGCCAGAGGGGCCGGCCGGGGGTGAGTCGGAGAACAGAGCCGGCTTCGAGGTGCAGCTGGCGACGGGCCGGCGCGCAGGGGGAAGCGCCGCTCCACCGGAGTTGCGCCGAGCCGCGGGCGTAGGCCAGCCGGCGGAAGATCTGGAGGCGGCCAGCACCGCCGTGTCCGAGTGGACTCCCAGCGGGGGGACTGGCGAGCTGGATGCGGCGGCTCAAGGGGTCCGGAGCCGGCTGCAAGCTCAGGCCGCCCTGCTGCAACAGCTCAACCAAGAGTTCTTGTCAACGCGAGCCACTATCCGGGTGAGCCCTTCATTCTTGGCTGCTTTGCTTTCTTAATTTCTTCCATGGGGGCGCGTCAGCGCACCCACTGGGTGTAGTCCCCGAGATTCGGGCCGACTGCTGCACAGTCGGGTCGGATCTTTCTCGACGGCCACCTTACTTTGCTTCTTTCTGAACTTTCAGGAATACCACAACCTTCGTGTTGCCGCCTTCGACTCCCAGGCTCGGGAGTTGAGCCGGCGGACCGACGACCTGGCCGACAGCCGAAGTAAGTACTCGATTTTGTCTGTCTCCTGTGGGGGCGCGTCAGCGCACCCACTGGGTGTAGTCCCCGAGATTCGGGCTGACTGCTGCACAGTCGGGTCGGATCTTTCTTGACGACTCTTTTCTTATTGGTTTTTCTTTGTCTTCAGGGGCCAACGCTGACTTGAGGAAGGAGCTCGGTGAGGCGAAGGCCGCCCTTCATACCAAGGAGGCCGAGTGCGCCGCCTTGGTCCAGGAAAGGGATCGCCTAGCCAAGAAGCTGGCCGACCAAGAGGAGAGCCACAAAGCGGCCCTGCAGGCGGCGCAGGAAAGCAAAGACGCCTTGATGGCGGAGTATGAGATGGCGGCGGCGACCTGGTCTGAGACCCGGCAAGGCCTGGACGAAGGCTTTGGCCGGATCGAGGACTTGATCGACGGTAAGCTGCCTTCCTCGGCCCTCCCCTGCCCCTTGCCGCTTGGGTTTTTTGACTTATCTTGAGCTGTTGCAGATTACTTCCCGGGCTACTCCTCCTTGGCCGCCCAAAGCATTGAGGCCCATCGCGAGGCGCACCGTCAAGCGGGGGCCGACATTGCGCCGGATGCAAACCGGACCCTTGAGGAGCAGCTCCTGGCTATCCAGGCACGGTTGCAGCCGGCTCATCGGATGCTTCGCCGGCTCCAACATGCCGGGGCGCAAGTGTTGGCCGCCCTCTGGCCCGGCGAGACGATCCCCCGCACCCCAAGCCGAACTGCCGACTGGCTGGAAGTCGCAGTTGGTCGCTTCGAGGCTTGGAAAGCGTCAGCGGCCCGCCTCGGAGCCGGGCGGGCGTTGGAATTCGTTCGGGCTTGGTACCCAGGGCTGAGCCTGGACCAGCTACGCACTTGGCGGATGGAGGCCGACGCGGAGCTGGAGGAGGTGAGGCCGGCTATCACCCAGCGAGCTTCGACGATCGCTGAGTGCACCGACACCAGCGTTTTCGCACCCGAAATCGATGATGACGGTGTTGTTCAGCCGGAGGAGTGGTTCGGGCTGGACCCGGTGGTGGGCGAGGACTCGGCGGAGGAGATTGCCTCCAGCGACGAGGGCGAAGAAGATGAAGACGAGGGCGGCAAAGACGTCGAGACGGCTGGTGGAACGACCAGCCGACCTCAGGCCGACCGTGCCTCCAGCAACGAGGCGCGTGGAAGCGCACCCTCTGCGGGAGGCGGCGACCAAGCCGAAGTTCGTCAGCCGGCCGCTCCTTCAGCCGGTATGACCGTCTCCGCCAACCAGTCTGGCTCATCGGACGCTCCGCCAGCTTGACCTGCCGTCTTTATCTTTCCTGCTTTGTTGTCTTTGAACAATCTTTGTTAAGTTTTCGCAGTTCCACCCACTGGGGGTGTATCCAAACTATGTTGAATGCTGGCCTCTTGGAGGTCTTTTTATGTAAATATTATCATGTGCGTGTTTGGTTTCCATTCACGTATGCTTTTTTATCCTTAGGCTTTTTCCTTTGCCGCCTTCCCTCTTTGGGGAGGTAAGTACTTGAGCTTTCTTGGATTAAAGTGAAGTGAATGGAAGCCGGCTGGCCGGCTACTCTGGTAGCCAGTCAGCGGTGTGAGAAAAACCGGCTTTTGTTATATTAGTCCGTTAGTCCCTAGCCGTTTTTCGTGTGGGCGCCCGTTCCTACCTTTAACTCTTGCCAGCCGGACAGCCGGCTCTTCGGACTGTGACTTTTCGCAAGAGAAGGCTTGAGAGCCGGCACACTACTTGTCTGACTGTGGGTAGGACTTCTAACATAACTCCAGTCGGCCAGTCCCCGAGCCTACTTAGTCGAACTCGGTGCCGGACGGAATAAGTAAATGATACGACAAGGTTATGAGCATGATACTTTTCATTCATAAATAAGAGATGGCAGTCCCCGAGCCCTCCTCGGGGAGCCTATTGTCTTGTACTTAATACAAAAGTTAGCGCGGTACATACTGCATTTCAACTGTAAAATCTTCGGAGGAGGTTGGCGTTCCATGGTCGTTCCGACTCCTTGCCGGAGTCGTCTCTCTTGCGTGCCTTCGGCTTCTGTGCGTCGATCAGTTAGTAGGAGTCGTTGCCTAGAGCTCTGCTGATGACGAAGGGGCCTTCCCAAGGGGTTGAGAGCTTGTGCTAGCCGGCTGTTCGCTGGATCAGTCGGAGCACAAGATCGCCCTCTTGGAAAGATCTTGGCTTGACTTTCCGGCTGTGGTAGCGGTGCAAACCCTGCTGGTAGATGGCAGACCGACTGAGGGCTAACAGTCGGCTTTCTTCCAGCAGGTCGACGCCGTCTTCTCGTGCTTCCTTGGCCTCCGCTTCCGTGTACATGGTTACTCGAGGCGAGTCGAACTCGATGTCAGTTGGGATGACCGCCTCGGCACCATACACAAGGAAGAAACGGGTGAAGCCGGTTGACTTGTTTGGTGTAGTGCGCAGACTCCAGAGGACAGCCGGCAGCTCATCGAGCCAACAGCCGGCCGAGCGCTCCAGAGGTACGACCAGTCGAGGCTTGATACCGGAGAGGATGAGGCCATTGGCTCGCTCGACCTGGCCGTTGGACTGCACGTGGGCGACGGATGCTAAGTCCAGCCGGATACCTTGGGCTGCGCAGAAACGTGCCAAGGCTCCTTTGGCAAAATTCGTGCCATTGTCGGTGATGATGCTGTGCGGCACGCCGTACCGAGTTGTTATGTCTGCGATGAACGTCACGGCAGTCGGCCCATTCAGCTTCTTGATCGGCTTTGCCTCAACCCACTTGGTGAATTTGTCCACGGCGACGAGCAAATGCGTCATGCCGCCGCGCGCCGTCTTGAATGGGCCCACCATGTCCAGTCCTCAAACGGCAAAGGGCCAAGTGAGGGGAATGGTCTTGAGTGCCGAAGTCGGCACGTGTTGCTTGGAGCTGAAGAGTTGGCATCCCTTGCAATGTTTTACTAATTCTTTGGCGTCATCCAAAGCAGTCGGCCAGAAGAAACCATGGCGGAAGGCTTTGGCGACAAGTGATCTTGAGGCCGCATGGTGGCCGCATTCACCTTGGTGAATGTCTGTGAGGATTGCAATGCCCTTCTCTTGCTCGACGCACCGTTGGAGGATTCCAGTGACACTGCGCTTGAGTAGTTCTCTGTTGACGATTGTGTATGCTCCGGCTCGACGTTGGACTTGTCTTGCTTCTGTTTCTTCAGCCGGCAGGTCTTGGTTTACTAGGAAGTTGAGGATGGACTGAGCCCATGATGGAGCCGTGACTTCTCCTACCACCAATGTGGCTACTGCTACCAGGGTGGGCGGGCTGGGCGGTGAGGTGCTGGAGTCGGCCGCCGACTGTAGCGCTGGTGCAGTCCCCGGGCCGGCTGCCGCAGTCCCCGAGCCAGCTGCCGAAGTCCCCGAGCCGGCTGCCGAAGTCCCCGAGCCGGCTGCCGAAGTCGCCGGGCCGGCTACGGGGGTCTTGGGGTCGCCTACTTGGTTCTTCGAGCCGGACCCGACCGCGTCGGGGTCAGGCGGCACGAAGATGGAATCGGATTCCGGAGACGGCTTGATAGACGGCTTGAGGAGGCGTTGTAGAGCGACATCGGTTGGAATTGCTTGCCGAGTGGAGCCTATTCGAGCCAGGGCATCGGCTGGCTCGTTGTCGGCTCGTGGTACATGGAGGAACTCGCATCCTTCAAAGTATCCGCTGATTTGATGGACCAGGAAGCGGTAGCTTGCCATATTCGTGTCCTTGGCGTCCCAGCCGCCGGATGATTGCTGGACTACCAGGTCCAAGTCGCCATAACATAGGATCCGGCGAATGCCAAGCTCTTTGGCAAGCCGGAGCCCGTGCATGAGCGCCTCGTACTCGGCCACATTGTTGGAGGCAGCAAAGTGGATCTATAGTGTGTATCTGAGATTGTCGCCTTTCGGAGAGGTAAGGACGACGCTGGCTCCCAAGCCGGTGCGCATCTTGGACCCGTCGAAGTGCATGCACCAATGGGTGGAGTCGGGAGCCGGTGGCAGGTACTGGGTCTCGGCCCAGTCGACGAGGAAGTCGGCCAGTGCTTGGGACTTGATGGCAGTGCAGGGCTGGTAGAAGATCGTGTACGGGGCCAGCTCGATGGCCCATTTCACCACCCGGCCGGATGCATCCCGGCTGCCTATGATCTCGGCTAGCGGGGCAGTGCATACGACCGTGACGGGATGCTCTTGAAAGTAGGGCTTCAGCTTCTTAGCGGTGAAGTACACGCCATAACACATCTTTTGGTAGTGCAGGTAGTTCTGCTTCGAGGCGGACAACACCTCGCTCAAATAGTACACCGGCCTCTGGACCGGCTGGGCTCGGCCTTCTTCTGGGCGCTGGACTACGATGACGGTGCTGACCACCCGGCTGGTTGCAGCGATGTAGAGGAGCATGGGCTCTTTCTCAGTCGGCGCCGCGAGGACAGGCGGTGTGGCTAGCATCTTCTTCAGCTCGTGAAAAGCTTGGTCGGCCTGGTCGTTCCACTCGAAGTGAGTGCTCTTCTTCATGAGGCGGTAGAGAGGGAGAGCCTTCTCTCCGAGCCGGCTGATGAAGCGGTTCAAGGAGGCTAAGCACCCGGTGAACTTCTGAATGTCTCGAAGCTTGGTGGGGATCGCCATTCTCTCGATGGCCTTGATCTTCACCGGGTTGCATTCGATGCCGCGTTCGGAGACCAGGAAGCCTAGGAGCTGGCCGGCGGGCACTCCGAACACGCATTTCTCGGGGTTGAGCTTGATTTGGAACCGGCGTAGGTTCTCAAACGTTTCCTTGAGGTCTCCCAGCAAGGTGCCGCGCTTCTCCGTCTTCACCATGATGTCGTCCACGTATACGTGAGCGTTTCTTCCGAGTTGCTTGAGGAGGCACTTCTGCATGCAACGCTAAAAAGTGGCACCGGCATTTCTGAAGCCGAATGTCATAGTCAGGTAGCAGAAGGCTCCAAATGGCGTGATGAAGGCGGTCTTCAGGCGGTCGTCCGGGTCTAGCTTTATCTGATGGTATCCGGAGTAAGCATCCAAAAAACTCAACAGCTCGCATCCGGCTGTGGAGTCTATCACTTGGTCAATCCTTGTCAGGGCAAAAGGATCTTTGGGGCAGGCCTTGTTGAGGCTCGTGTAGTCTATACACATGCGCCACTTGTTGTTCTTCTTTAGCACAAGGACCGGGTTGGCGAGCCACTCTGGAAAGAAAACTTCCATGATGAAGCCGGCCGCCAAGAGCCGGGCTATCTCCTCCCCTACAATCCTGCGCTTCTCCTCCGACAATCGGCGAAGGGGTTGCCTGACTGGCTTTGCGTCTTCTCGAACGTGTAGTTTGTGCTCGGCGAATTTCCTCGGAACACCCGGCATGTCCTTGGGGGACCATGCAAAGATGTCCCGATTCTCATGGAGGAAATCGGCAAGCTCGCCTTCCTATTTGCTGTTCAGGTTCGCCCCGATGACGGCAAACCTCTCTGGATGCTCGGGGTCAAGAGGTATCTTCTTCGTCTCCTTGGGCGGCTGGAAAGATCCCTGAGCATCGTGCTCCTTGGGGTCGGGGGACACGGCCGACTGCTTGTCGGCTATGGCCACGGCTCGGTCCAGCATCTTCTTCTCTTCGGCAATCACAAGGGACTCGGCCAGCCGGCTGCTGGCCGCCGCACACTCGGAGGACTTCTTATAATCACCGGCTACGGTGATGACGCCTTTGGTGCTTGGTATCTTCATCTTGAGGTATGCATAGTGGGGAACTGCCATGAATTTGGCCAAAGCAGGTCGGCCAAGCAATGCATGGTAAGGGCTCTCCAGGTCCACCACTTCAAACCAGATCGCTTCCCGGCGGAAATGCTCCTTGTCCCCAAAAAGTACATCAATCTTGATTTTGCCAATGGGGGCGCAGGACAGGCCGGGTACGATGCCATGGAACACTGTCCGTGTAGGCATCGGCTGCTTCGTCTTGACATTTAGCTTTTCCAGGGTGTCACGGTACAGGATGTTGATGCTGCTCCCGCCGTCTATCAACATACGGGAAAAGCGGGCGGCGCGTCTGTCCGTTGCAAGGGTGGCTTCTAGGACCAAAGCATAAGAGCCGGGACACGGCATCACCTCCGGATGGTCGGCCCGGCTCCAGCTGATGGGCTTTTCCGACCAATGCATGTGTCTAGCGGGGTTGGCAGCGACCACGCTGACTTCCTGGTGCTCTCGGCGTTTGCTGCGCCGGTCTTCTGGATGGCTGGTAAAGACGATGTAGGTGGCTTGCTCGTCAGGGAACTCGTCATGCACGGCTCTGACTGCGGGGCGAGTGGCCGGAGGCGGCGGGCCGGCTGGCGGAGGCGGCAATAGACCCTCGCCCTTGGAGATTCGGGTGAGCCAATTGCACTTCCGGGTCGTGTGGTTGGACGGCTTCGCGCCGCTATGGAACTTGCAAGGGGCGTCGAGAGTTTGCTCGTAGGAGAAAGCGGGCTGCCAAGCCGGCCTGCCGCCCTTGGGTTTCTTGGGCGCCGGTCGTTCTTCAGGCGGCGCGTCTTCGACTGTGGCCACTTGTCGACTGGCGGGAGGGGGCACGGGGCCCTTGCACTTGTGGTCGTTCAAGTTGGGGTGTCGGCCGGAATCCCCAGCCAGCGTCTTGGGCGCCGGGTTGAGTACCTTTCCGGACGCGTCTACCCGAAGCTCGGTCTTCATCGAGGAGTCGACGGTGGCGTACTTATCCGCTATGTCCAGAAGTTCGTCGAGGGTAGCCGGCTCGTCGCAGAGGAGCTTGTGCTTGAGGAGGGTGCCTTCTCGGCATCCGGCTGTGAAGTATTCTATGGCTTGCACCTCGTGCACCCCTTCGCAGGAGTTGCGGAGCTCGGCCCAACGCGTGAGGTAATCGCGAGTGGACTCGGCGGGGCCTTGTACACACAAGGAGAGCTGTCTGGGCTTGGGAGCCCGCTTGTAGGTGCTGGTGAAGTTGCGGATGAAGGCTTCTGTGAAATCTAGCCAGCTGTTGATGCTACGCGGCTTGAGGCTGTTGAGCCAAGTCCGCACCGTGCCTTGCAGCATGAGGGGCACGTACTTCACGGCAACGCGCCGGTTGCCGTTGGCTATGCTGACCGCCGTGGAGTAGTCGATCAACTAATCTTCCGGCTTTACGGAGCCGTTGTACTTGGGCGTGTCTCTTGGGAGCGAGAACCCTTTGGGAAAGGGCTCGTCGCGGATGCGGGGGCCGAAACAAGGCGGGCCGACATCGTCTTCTTCTTCCAACGCCAGGGATCGCGCCAGGCGGTCGATCCGATGGCGGGCATCGCTCTCGCCGATTCCTTCACGGCGGCCTAGCCGGCCGCTGAGAGTCGGGTGCGCCACTGGCGGCGAGGCGGGATATCTCTCTCCATGGGGCGGAGGCGGAGGCGGGTCGCCTCGCCATTCCATGGCTCGGGGATGACCGTCCGCGTCTCGCTCGATGGAGATCCGGGTCCGGCTGCGGCTGGTAGCCGGCTCCTTCTCGCGTCGCGCGCGGGTATTGCTCGTAGTCGGCGTCCGGGACGTCGCGACGTGATCTCGGCGCGGGGGAGGGCTTCCCGCGCGGGCCTCTGCTTCGTGCCGCTGCGCGGCTGCGTCGATCAGTTGCTGGATGCGCCGGGTCATGTGGGGGAGGTCTTCGGCCTCCAAGCCGTCCAACTCGTCTACGGCCGCCTGGGCGGCACGCAAGTTCTCGAGCGGCGTGGCATAGACCGGGCGGCCGACTCCCAGCGTGTCGGCGATGACGGCGCCGCATTGCTTGACAAGGCCGGCCCGGCTTGGCCCACCCCGGGCCGGCGTGCCGAAGGCGGCGCGGTCAGCTTCGCGCTGGTAGGCCTCAGTGAGGCGTCTTACGGAGGCCAGCCTCCGGCCCTCTGCGAGGAGGGCGAGGCGGCGTGCTTCTAGTGCTTCGTCGTCGGCATCAGCCGGGAGGGGAGCGGACAAGTTGTGGGCCGCCGCGCGCGAGGCGTCGTGGGCGCTCTCGTCGGTCAGGCCGCCGTGGCCGACAACCATCACTTCGGCGGTGACAGCATCGCAGCCGTCGGTTCGAGGAAGCGGGTCGTTGTAGATCGCGACGTTGGTGGGGAAGGTGTCGTAGGAGACCGCGTCGGAGTCGCCAGGCATCGGGTCGGTGGAGCCAACCGACTCCAGATCCGCAGCGGGCCCGCTGGAGACATGGAGCTGGCCGAGAAGGTTGGCGAGGTGGTCGGTGCCTGCATCGGAGGCGAGCTCGTCGGAGATGAGAGTTTTGTCGAGGAGATCGGCGAGGCCGCCTGCCGCGCAGATGCTGGTGACGCCTTGCAGCGCATCGTGGCAAGCTCCATCGAGCGTGTCGGGCTGGCTACGCTCGCGGGGGAGGAATAAGGTTCCCGTCCAGAACAGGTCTCCGGACGACGGTGCACCTGGCCCCATGGTGGGTGCCAAATGTCGGGTGGTAGGTGCGACATATGCCAACGGGTGGCTTATCATTGTGGGAGCCAGTAAGACATCGCCGGTGCCTGGAAACGGGATAAGGCGAAGACATGCACGCCGGCGGATCTTACCCAGCTTCGGGGCTCTCTGTGGAGATAACACCCCTACTGCTGCTCTGCGGGGTCTCCGCATGTTCACTAGATGAATCAAGTGGCTACACAACGCTCCTTGAGCTGTTTTGGGGGGAAGGAGGAAGAAGGGCACGGCTAGCTTGCTTCTTCTCCTTGATTTTTGTGTCTAGAATTAGCTAAGGGTCCAACCCTTTGCATGGGTGCTCCGGGGGGTTTATATAGGCCTACCCCCCGGGGGTACAATGATAATCCGGCTGGGCACGGGGCCCAGCCATCTATGACTGCGCTCGCCGGCTTCTGCGCCGGCTGCTGGGGCCCGCCGACTGGTGGGTCTCGCCGGCTGCCGGCCCCTTGGTCGACAGGCAGGCCCCACTATCCAGGGCCTGGTCGGCGGCTGGTTACTATGGCTTCATCTTGTTGACGTGAGCTCCGTCGTGGCAAGCACGGCTACAGTACTGCCGCCTGTCAGGCGATCGCTGTAGCCTTACCGCGTCTTGTCTCCTTAATGGGGCGTCCTCTTTGAGGAAGGCAGCAAGCCGGCTGCGGGGAGCCGGCTCTGTCTTGGGCCGACTAGTTGGAGGCGTGGCCGCCTTCGTGCATCTCTCTGCTCAAAGGGGGCCCACCGTCTATGGGCCACGCTGGCGGCCCGTCGTGGGTGACGCCAGGGTCAACATGGCAATAGTGGTGCGCCGAACGGGTCGCCTAGCCCGTACGGCGCACCATGCCAGGCGTTCTCCGGGATTCGGGGGTGGCAGGCTTTACTGTAGCCACGCCCCGTCGCACCGCCGTTAGGTGGGTGCAAACTTTGTGGGTACGGTCTTGACCGCTTTATGGGGAGCCGGCTTCTTGGAGTCGGCCTTCTCATGAGGGCTAAAGTCGTACCGCCTTCCGAAAGCCGGCCTGGGTGGCAGCCAGCAAGGGGAAGGCGGCCCCTATGTTTTGAATTCTTGAGAGCCGGGCGGGCTCGTAATTTCTTCAGGAGGGCCAGGGGAAGCCGGCTAGGCTACCCATGGCTATTTACTCCGACACACCGGGATGCCATGGACGGGATGGCCATTTCCCCCTGCTCCGACGCCATGGAGGCCGCCTTCTCCTAATCAAACCCTAGCATTCCTCCCCTGCCGCAGTGGTGCCGCCGATGGATCCCACCGAGGCTCCCTAAGGCTGAGGGTAAGATCCCGCCCATGCTCCCTGATTCCCCTCTTTCATTCTGCACATTGCACCACTTACTCTATACATATGTGCTGGTTGCATGAATCAAGGGTGGTTTGCCATGTCTGCAACATTTTAGGTTTTGTAGTGGGAGCAGGTTGGCTGCTGTTTGCTGGATTCCTTCAACCTGACGGCTCCTTGGATTGGGCCAGCCCTAGTCCTTGTGTGCAGTGCAACTTTGGTGCACTGTTGCCTCTGACTGAGGCTATAGGGCGTGTGAGGCTGCACAATTTTAATGTGGACATAAAGATGAATGACATATCACCACTTTCAAGCTAATTATTTCACACTATGATTTTTGATGATCTTTCACTATAGTTATCTCAAGCTAATTTGCAACCAGCTGTTTACTTTCTGTACCAAGTTTCATGTTTGAGTTCTAGCATCTTAACCTCGGTACTGTGGTGATTTTTGTAGGAGTTGAGTGAGTGCACAAGGATTTGGTGAGGGATCTCATCATGCAGAAGTCAAAAACCAGGTAGCTTCCACGTGTTTCTTCCTTGCTTCCTTCCTTTTGTGCATGTGTTTGTTTGCCAAGCACATCTGTAGTCCTTCCTACACATGCGTGTGCGTCTCTGAGCCAGTGTCTACCACCTCTGTGGACAACAGTACCCAAATGATGGCATATCGTAGTATGTATTAAATAGGTCTAACATACTGGGACCAGTGCAGGTCAAATAGCCATTTACTTCTGCATAGTGAAATAATATTTACAGATCCTGTGTTGACGAGGCCTTTTCTTTCTTTATTATCTTTGTCAAGCCAATAAGATAGTTGTATGATTTGTATCTATTGGTGGTAGCATATTAGCATCACTGTAAATAACTAAATATACTACTTGTTTTCTATTGCAAGTGAATGATGTCAATTTGGTTTCAAATGAATAACCAAACTGGAACGCAAAGCTGCTGAGCATATATACTAATTAATAGTATGCTCTGTTCATCTTTTTATACAAATATACTAGCATTAGATATGTATTTTACACTATGTTTCTTGTCGTTCTGTGTTCAGTAGGAATGTCGTTTTGTGTTCAGTAGGAATTTGATCCAGCACAATAGCTTACTTAATTTCTTTACACTACCTTGCTGTTTGACCGCTATTTCTGATCCCTTTTGTTGTTGTACCACAACGGAGAAGCTGGGGCTTCCCTTCGTGCCTACGTACCTGGAGCAGAGCATGCGCATGGGCGGCGGCGGTGTTGGCCTCAAGAGAAGGGAGCTGGCAGGGAGGCCCGGGACGTGGGGCGGGCTCTGGCTGCGGCTCGGCCAGGCCGCGCTCGCGCCGCATCCATCGCCATCATGGTAACCTTCATGTCTTGTTTGGGAGGTTTTTTCCTGGGGGGGGAGTACCGTCTACTAGTCTGTTAATCTGTGAGCGATGGATAGTTTAATCACAAGGGGCTTTGTTAATCCGTGAGTAGTCAACCAGATTATTGAGATATTTGGTTAGAGAATCTAAGTTAACCATCACTGTCCTGTGAGACATGTGCTTGAGGAAATATGTAGGTTCGGACTTGTAATGAGTGGCGATTTTAGTACAAGCGTGCTCTTGCACGGGTGAGTACTATCCAAAACTAATGGCTGAGAGCCCCTCAAGGCCAAATTGGGCCTTCTGTAGGCCATGTGGTGTGGGTGCATGGTGGTGTTAATTCCTAGATTTAGCTATAAATATATCTATGAGAACCTTATAACACTTGCTTTTGAGAACCAACTGGACTTCAGATATATCCAAGTGAAGATGTACTGTTACTATGGCAGTGAATTTTATCTATGTGAGATTAGAATTTGAGTGCCATCATTCATCTTATGGTATCTTGTTCTCTGTGATAACTATTGACTTGCAAGATACGGTGTTGATTTACTATATATACCCGCACAGCTTGTTGCATGCCCGCAAGATACAATGTTATGTTCTTCTTTTCAGCCTTGCCTGTGTACAATTTCTTCTTGATATGCTTCAGTTTTAAACTGTACAGTACATGGTAAAATGGAATTGGGATGGTTATGTTCTGGTTGTCATGAGAATATGTTACTGCTGCTTTTGTTATTTATCGCCTTCCCTGTGTATAGTTTATCCCTGGTATGCTTCCCTGTTACTACTATATCATCATGGCAAAGCTAACATCTCATTGTGCTCTTTTTCATTTCAGAAGTCAGCCTCCGGCCATGGCGGATCTGCAGACGCTGCTGGTGCAACCAAAGAGGAAGAAGGTTCTGGTGGACTACCTGCTACGGTTTGCTTCAGCTCATGCGGACAGGAGGCGGATGCCCGCACGGATCTGGCGTCTCCGACCTTGGCATCCACAAGGAGGAGCGGCGACAATTACATACCCAACCATGGGGTAGCAGCAATTCATGGTTGAGCCTCCCTCTACCTCTCTCACGTTCCCTGATTTTGCTGCTGCTCTAAATTCACTTTCACTTGACTGAATCTAGTGCTACTGCTGTCAGTCCCTAGTCCCTAGTGCTACTAGTCCCTAGTGCTACTACTATAAATTCACTTGCATGTTTGACTAAATTCACTTGGTATTGCACTGCTTGCCAAATTGAGTTGCTTTCTCGCTGCCAGAAAAAGTCAGTACTCCCTAGTGTTGAATCAGTATTTACATGCTTGCAAATATTGGTCTGTATCTGCGATGCTCCCTAAAGTTGAATAAATCTCATGGAGTAGATTTCATTTTATCAATTGGTCTGAATCTATTTATATGCTTTACTGAATTTTGCTTGGTGCTGTCGACGTCGGACACTCATGCTGAATCAGTTGGACAATGCATTCTTTGCCAGTTCAATTTACCAATTCATGCTGAATTGTCGTTTAGTTGTAATTCCTTTTACTGTCCCATGCACAAGTGATATTCAAGTCCAGCCAAATGATATCTTGTGCTTTCCAAAGTGATATGTACCCAACTTCTTATATACGTATTTTGTTCTTAACTGTAGATTTCCTCTCACAGTAGCTCCATGCAAAAGAAGGTTGAAAGGAGAAGGAGAAGGACTGAAGGAGGTCCATGTTGAAGAAGGTCGACAGAAGCAGTAGAGCTTGTAATACTGTCATTGCCATTGTATTTGTGTTGTATGATATATTCGCGTTTACCCACAAAAAATGTATTCACATTGTAATACTGTGATTGCCATTCTGGCTACTATTTCAATCAGTGTATTTTTCCAATGCTGATTTAGATATTTATTACTTATTTACTATGAAATCAAATCTAAAGAACTTGACCCTGACAACCGGGTCCTATTACTAGAAACTGAAAATTGGGACCAATCTTCTGAGAAAAAGAAAAACTAAAACTCTTGGGACAAATGTAAAACAGTGGAAAATAAAATGGCAAACAATAAAATATCATACGTTGTAAAAGGCCGCATCTAGAAATAAAAAGGCCGAATTGCTAGGCCAGCCCATGTAGCTAGCAAAAATTAATAGGAAAAGTAAATATTAAAAAGGCCGAATTAATGGGCTCGGCCCATATAAACACCGAATTGGATCGGGCTGAATCTTGTGCCACATCAGATTGCCATGTTGGATGCCTATGTGGCCAGGGGAGGTTGCTAGTGATGAAAACGCCACAGTAGATGTATTTTGGTCATAAACGTCTACGACCATTCCAGAAGAAAGGTCGCTATAGTCAGTTTACGACCGCCAGCTTTTGACCTTATGTTTTTGGTCACAAAAAGGTCACAAATTGAAAACAGTGACCATTCAGTGACCAATAGTGTTGGTCACAAGTTGACATATTTCTTGTAGTGTATTGGAGGTTTTGAATTTCCTCTTCCTACTGTCAAGAAGAAATATAATATTCTTATTGTTGGGGATGTGCATATCCCCATTGAGGTAACCTAGTGTTATTTGAAAATTCTCCTGTTTCATGTTATTCGGAAAGAGTTTGTTAACAAGACTTGATCAACCTTGTTAGTGGATTCCTTTTGATGAGCATGAGATGGATGAAGTTAGAAAGCACAACTCTCTGTACACTCCTTTTACTTTATGTTATTTAGATTAAATAAAGTAAAAATAGTATTTTCTGTCTGTTTTCTGAATTATCCTTGCAATAAAAAATACCTCGAAAATAAAAGTTCTCCAAATGTCCCGAAAATGAAATATGATTTTTCCTAGAATATTTAAAAATTATTGGCACTGAGAACACACCAGGGGGACCCACCATGTGACCACGAGGGTGGAGGGCGCCCCCTACCCCCCTGGGCGCGCCCCCTTCCTTGTGGACCCCATGTGGGTCCCTCCACTTATTCTTGCCCCCACACACTTCGTGTTCCTCTAGAAAAAATCATCCACCAGCTCAAACCCGAGTTCTAGCTCATCTTGCTGCCATTTTCGATCTCCTTGCTCAAAGCTCCTTTCACAAAACTGCTTTGGGGGATTGTTCTTCGGTATGTGAGTCCTCCAATGGTCCAATTAGTTTTTGTTCTAGTGCTTTATTTATTTCAGATTTTTGCTGCTTTGGTGACCCTATTCTTGAGCCTGCATGTCAAATTTATGTGGTCAAAAGTAGTTTTAATGCATGATATGGCCTCTAGGCACTTGTAGGAGTAGTTGTTATCAATTTTGTTGAGTTTCTTCACTTTTATTTTGAGTTACTAAAAATTTCAGAAAAAGATGAAGAGATTTTTGAGGGGCTCTTCGAGCTGAAGCTCGAAGGATAAGCAAAGTGAAGAGAATAAGAAGCCCAAATATAATCTCCCTCGTACTGCGGAAGTTCGGCCGTGTGAATGGCCTTGTGATGAGTTCTTGAGAGAAGCTGAGATTTATGAAGATTTTTATTATTTGGCTGAGAATGTAGGCCTGACCAACTTCCTCCATGACCAACTCGAACAGTATCTCCTACTCACTAATATTTTTGTGCAAAATTTTCATTTCCATGCTAAGAGGTCTCCACCTTCTGTGGATTTTTATTTGTATGATGGGTATAAGGAGATGTCACTTTACGACTTTTGTGGGGTTTGCAAGTTTCCCTTTGAGGGCAGCATAGAGGAACCACATCGTAATGATGTGGAAGGGTTTATTCATATGATCGCTGTAGGGGAGATGAGGAAGGTTTCCGATGGAAGGATTACTAGCATACATTTTCCTATTCTACGTTAGTTTGCAATATTTTCTAGTAGATACTTAATTGGCCGCGGGAACTGTGGAAACCTTAGTGCCCCTGATATTGTTATTTTGTGCCATGCTTTGTTTCGTGATACCACTTTTAGTTTAGGCGCTATTGTTGCTAAATGGTTAAATCTAAACCGTACAAAGGGTCCCATCTTTGGAGGCATCTTTGACTCGCGCCTTGCTGCACACTTTAACATACCTATTAGGCATTATGAGAAAGAGGAAAAGTTGCTGCCTCCTATTTTTCTAGATTATAAGAGTATGGTAGCACATGATTTTATTGTTAAGAATAAGTAGAAGATGCTTAACTATTGTAACGCCCTCGATGCACTCACTACAGAGCATGGCATGACAAACTAAGCATACACCCATCAAGAATACATATCATAGAAGCTAGACATGGCAAGAACAACAACATAGCATGCACGGATCAATAGCAACATCCTCGGCAAAATCGCTAAACATGTCAACAATCTGCCAGGATTCATGATTTAGCAAAAGTAGAGTTCGATTGACTCAAGCTAGGGTGCTCCATAAATGCAAACAAAGACACAGATGGATAGAGCACCACAAGGTTAACAAAACATCCTTACTAATCATCCTCAAAAGAGGCACAGATCACTAGGAAACAACATGAACATATGGCATATCAACAAAATCAGGACAAGGACTTAGTGAAATTCCAAGTCCCTGAAATAAGCATTACCGATTACACTACTTTGCAAGCTTGTGCTAGTCACCACACATATCACAAAAAAACATGGTAAGCACCTTTGTAAAGATGGCATGACATATAACAAAATCATGTAGAGCTCAGGAGCATATCATGCACACATTAAACATGGCAAAAATGACAAATATCTATTTGATGAAACAGATCTGGCAAATTTATCACATAGCCCTCTTCCAACAGCATTTCGTGCATCAAGATGAGCTCAAATGAAAATGATGCAATGAGAGGAAATGATGTACTCGTTGGGAAGAACATTTTGATATGCTACACGCGCAAATCGGATCTACAATGAGAGAGTTATGGCATGCGGAAAAATGCAAAATAGCTAGGGTTTTCGGGGAAGAAGTCAACCGATCCAGATCTGAAGTTACTGTAGCAGGTACTATAGCTTCGCGATTTTGCCGGAGACAATGGACGCGGCGGCCGGCGTTGACGAGGTTCGCCGGGAAGGAGGGCTCCGGCCGGAGGAGGACGCCGGGAACGGAGGGGTTCGCCGCCGGCGCATGAGGAGAGGAGAGGCGGCGGGCATGGGGCGGCGCGGCCGCGCGATGGGCGGTGAGGTCGCCGGAGATCGGTGGCCGGGGATGGCGGGCGGCGGCGCCGGGCCGTCGGGCGGCCAGACGGGAGGAAGATGGCAGCGGGGTTCGCGGGTGAAGGCGCGGGGCGCGCGGGCTCGCGGGGGCCCGACTTGGGCCTCCAGGGCCGGAGCGGTGGGAGGCAGCACAGGGCCACATGGCAGCCCCGGAGTGGCGGCGGCAGTGTGTCCGGCGGCCGGCGAACGTGTCCGGCCGCGCAGAGAGGAGCGGGGCTAGGGTTAGGGGGTGGAATGACCTGAAAATTTCAGGGGAGATGCTATTTTATAGGTAGGAGGAGCTAGGAGGCTCCAAATTGAGCATGTTTTTCGGCCACGCGATCGTGATTGAACGCTCTAGATGATGGAGAGGGTTTAGGTGGGTTTTGGGCCAAATTGGAAGGGTGTTGGGCTGCAACACAAATGAGGCCTTCGCGGTCCCTCGGTTAACCGTTGGAGTATCAAACGAAGTCCAAATGGCCCAAAACTTGACAGGCGGTCTACCGGTAGTAAACCAAGGCCGCATGACAAGTCTCGGTCCAATCCGGAAATTTTTAACCCCCACACACGAAAAGAGGTAGAAAGGACCACTGGAGGAGATAGGAGCGCTGGAATGCAAAACGGATAACGGGGAAATTGCTCGGATGCATGAGACAAATGCGTATGCAAATGCAATGCACAAGATGCCATGATATGAGATGCATGACAAAGGAAACAACACACAGAGACAAAACCCCAAACCCGAGGAAAATAAAATAACTTAGGCCGGAAATGGAAAGAGTTGGGATACAGAAGATAAGGTAAATTACATCCGGGGTGTTACAACTATAGACTGATATTTGATAAAATTTACTTTGAGACTATTACCTTGCCTGCTCCCTCTTTGTTCAACATATTTTCAGGCACGTACCCTATTTTGCTGGAGGCCGTTCATGCATACCGGAGCCTGACATCAGCTCCAGAGCTTGAGCCGGAGCCACCACTTGGTCCTCACTGTCAGTCTGTTTATCAGTGGGATCCGGAGGAGATCGCTAACCAGTGGCATCCTGAGGATCCTCCTCAGTACACCAGAGAGGGTAGCTTTGATCCGTGGGCATAGACCAACTTAGGTCAAAAGCCTAAGCTTGGGGGAGTACGTATTTCTCACCGACATTACATTCATGTTCACACACTCATGCCAGTTGTCAGTGCTCATAGTTTTTCATTGTATCATCCATGCTAGTTTATTTTCTTTTCCAGCTTTCTTCTTGTGTGTTTGAAAAACCTTAAGAAAAAAATTAGTTGTAGCTTTTAGCTAGTTTATTTTCATTACTTGTAGTAGTAATTAAAAATAAAACCTAAAAAGATTTCTCGTTCTCCTTTTGCATGTTGGGAGCTTTCCCGTGTAAATAGTTTTGTTTCTTTTCTTTTCTTTGGGGGTCGAGAGGAGAAGACCATGATGAAAATGTTGAGTGGCTCTCGTATGCATTATTGTTGATCTAACAAAGAGCCCATATTACCTTGTCTTCTCCCTTGAATTGAATGCTTGCAGATTCCAGCTTAGTCTAATGCACGTGCACTATTATTATTATCCACACCGTTCGGTTGTGTAAGTGAAAGGCAATAATGACGATATATGTGGACTGATTGAGATGAGAGAAGCTGGTATGAACTTGACCTCTCTTGTTTTTGTAAATATGATTAGTTCATCGTTCCTGATTCAGCCTATTATGAATGAAACATGTTTGCAATGACAATTAGAGATGATAGTTGCTCATGCCATGCTTAAATTTCTAGGAGTTTATAATGGTTTACCTTGCGTGCCAACATGCTATTAAAATGGCTGTGATGTGGTATGATAGGCTGGTATCCTCCTTTGAATGATTCGAGTGGCTTGACTTGGCACGTGCTCATGCATGTAGTTGAAACAAATCAACATAGCATTTAGTGTTGATTAATGCATGTTCATGACTATTGTCGCTCTCTAGCTGGTTGCTTCCCATTCTCTTTCTATCCTTCACTTGTACTAAGAGGGAATACTGCTTGTGCATCCAACTCCATAAACCCCAAAAGTTATTCCATATGAGTCCACCATACCTTCCTATATGCGGTATCTACCTGTCGTTCCAAGTAAATTTGTATGTGCCAAACTCTAAACCTTCAAATGAAATTCTATTTTGTATGCTCGAATAGCTCATGTATCAACTAGGGTTGTTTGTATCTTCCATGCTAGGCGGGTTATTCTCAAGAGGAGTGGACTCCGCTCCTCACTCACGAGAAAATGGCTGGTCACCGGGATGCCCAGTCCCATGCTCAAATCAAATCAAAATAATTGCAAAAAAACTCCCCCAGGATTGTTGTTAGTTGGTGGCACTCGTTGTTTTGGGCAAGCCATGGATTGATGCTTGTTGGTGGTGGGGGAGTATAAACTTTACCATTCTGCTTGGGAACCGCCTATAATGTGTGTAGCATGGAAGATATTGAGATCTCTCGGTTGTTATGTTGACAATGGAATTATACCGCTCAAAATACTATTCATCTCTATTTCAAAACTGAGCTCTGGCACCTCTACAAATCCCTGCCTCCCTCTGTGAAGGGCTTATCTATTTACTTTTATGCTGAGTCATCATCGTCTTATTAAAAAGCACCAGTTGGAGAGCACCGCTGTCATTTGCATGCATTACTATTAGTTTACATTGAGTATGACTGTGACTGGATCTCTTTTACCATGAATTACAATTTCTAGTCAACCCTTGATCTTCAGAGGTGCTCTGCAATTATGTTTTGCGGTCTCAGAAAGGGATAGCGAGATACCATCTTGTTATATCATATTATGATTGTTTTGAGCAAGTGTTGTCATCCGAGATTTACTATTATTGCTCGCTAGTTGATTATGCCATTGATATGAGTAAACATGAGACCTAAATGTTATTTTGAATATGCTTAGTTCATAATCTTTGTTGAAAACTTGAATGCTGGCTTTACATATTTACAACAACAAGAGCAAACAGAGTTTGTAAAAGTTTTTCTTTATCACTTACAGTTTTTCAACTGAATTGCTTGAGGACAAGCAAAGGTTTAAGCTTGGGGGAGTTGATACGTCTTCATCGTATCTACTTTTCCAAACACTTTTGCCCTTGTTTTGGACTCTAACTTACATGATTTGAATGGAGCTAACCCGGACTAATGCTGTTTTGAGCAGAATTTCCATGGTGTTATTTTTGTGCAGAAATAAAAGTTCTCGGAATGACCTGAAAATCAACGGAGAATATTTTTGGAATATATAAAAAATACTGGAAAAAGGATCAAGGCCAGGGGGCCCACACCCTGTCCACGAGGGTGGGAGCGCGCCGACCCCCTGGGCGCGCCCCTGCCTCGTGGGCCCCCTGGTGCTCCGCCAACGTCAACTCCAACTCTATATATTCATGTTCCGGGAGAAAAAATCAAGGAGAAGGATTCATCATGTTTTACGATAAGGAGCCGCAGCCAAGCCCTAATCTCTCTCCGGAGGGCTGATCTGGAGTCCGTTCGGGGCTCTGGAGAGGGGAATCCATCGCCATCGGCACCATCAACCTTCCTCCATCACCAATTTCATGATGCTCACTTCTGTGGGTGAGTAATTCCATCGTAGGCTTGCTGGACGGTGATGGGTTGGATGAGATTTATCATGTAATCGAGTTAGTTTTATTAGGGTTTGATCCCTAGTATCCATTATGTTCTGAGATTGATGTTGCTATGACTTTGTGATGCTTAATGCCTGTCACTAGGTCCCGAGTGCCATGATTTCAGATCTGAACCTATTATGTTTTCATGAATATATGTGAGTTCGTGATCCTATCTTGCAAGTCTATTGTCACCTATTATGTGTTATGATCCGTTAACCCCGAAGTGACAATAATTGGGATACTTACCGGTGATGACCGTAGTTTGAGGAGTTCATGTATTCACTAAGTGTTAATGCTTTGGACCGGTACTCTATTAAAAGGAGGCCTTAATATCCCTTAGTTTCCAATAGGACCCCGCTGCCACAGGAGGGTAGGACAAAAGATGTCATGCAAGTTCTTTTCCATAAGCATGTATGACTATATTCGGAATACATGCCTACATTATATTGATGAACTAGAGCTAGTTCCGTGTCACCCTATGTTACAACTGTTGCATGAGGAATCGCATCCGACACAATTATCCATCACTGATGCAATGCCTACGAGATTTTCACATATTGATCTTTGGTTAGTTACTTTTCCGTTGCCACTGTTACGCTTGCTATAAAACTACTACCGTTACTTCTACTACAGTTACCACTACTATCATATTACTTTGCTACTAAATACTTTGCTGCAGATACTAAGTCTTTCAGGTGCGGTTGAATTGACAACTCAACTGTTAATACTTGAGAATATTCTTCGGCTCCCCTTGTGTAGAACAAATAAATTTGGGTTGAATACTCTACCCTCCAAAACTGTTGCGATCCCCTATACTTGTGGGTTATCAGACGCCGGCTACGACATTGAGGTCGTCGACAGCGATGGCTTGATGCTGGCTATGTCACATGTTAAGTTGCCCACCCCAACCCATCGGGTTCGATAGCCATCGATCTCATCAATGGCCCGGCTGCTGATCTCCCGCGGCTCGTTATGAACAATTTACCATCCTTCATCGCCATGGAGCTCCTTTTGTCATTTCTAAAGGACACGTTCTACGATGCTGGCTTGGGATCCTCATCTACCAAGTCAGACCTCATCGAGGGCGACCACGAGGAGGAGCCAATCTATGACAAGTGAGGAAACCCATGATTTGTTTTTCCGTGCCTCTTTACCGGGGGAATCCCATCATTTGTTTTCTCGAACCCCTTTTGTAGTAAGAACATGTCCAGTATTTATTGCTATATTTGGTTGTTTGCATTACGCCTTGTTTATTTCTATGGTTTTTGGTTGTTCGGTTGTTTGTAGTTAGCATATGTCTAGTTTCAATTGCCATATTTGGTTGTTCGTAGCATGCCTTGTTCATTTCAGCTATTCACAGTGTGATGTTCTATATGTGCTAGTATGAACTATGCAGTTCAATTTCATCAATACCAATATTAAAAATAGCTCTATGAATGACTGAATTTGGTTATTGTTAAGCATGTTGTACTCCCTCCGGTCCTTTTTAGTTCGCATATAAAATTTGTATAAAGTCAAGCCTCGTAAAGTTTGACCAACTTTATAGAAAAAACACCAACATTCACAATATGAAATCAATATCAGTAGATGTGTCATGACTTAAATTTTCATATTGGATAACTTTAGCATGGTAGAGGTCGATATTTTTTCATATAAATAAGGTCAAACTTTATGAAGTTTCACTTAAAAAAATTCTTATATGCAGAGTAAAAAGGAGCGGAGGAAGTATTTAACACGCCTTTCCATTTGATTTAACAATAACTAGTGTACTTAGACCTACACAATACAAGTTTGAATGACTATGTTTGCTTGTTTTTAAATATTAGGCATGTTGCAGTTAATAACACACCTTTCCACTTCTTGTTTTTCTTAACTAGCGTGCTTAAACCTTCGCCATGAAGCTACCATTTGGATATTATGTTCTCTACCATGGATATATTTGGTTGATGTTTAGCCTATTGTGCTTAACATGCTTTTAGATGTACTTACACATGACAATATTGGGAACATCTGATGTTTACCATCAAGGTTAGTTTCATTCCAAGGCTTATATATACTCACTATCTAGGATATCGGTATTTGGTGCCACCATATAGGTCGGGGGCTGATAAGGGATTAATCGTCGAATCAGACATTTAACTAAATATATCTGTAACCCATTTATCGGTAGGTTAATTACCTAGGGTCGTATCTAATAAATCTGGGCTACATAGCAAGATGCATTGTACTGAATGACTAAATATGCAATCCTAGGCCACACAACAACAAGGAAGGGCTGGTTGGTTCTAGGCCTAGGAGTGCCACACTTTGCCATACGATGTTGCCAAACTTGCCAATGGGTTAGTTCTTAAAAACGAGAGCCACAAGTTGGCATGCCTAAGAGAATCTTGCCACACTTTTTGAGTGCATGTGATGTGGGAACATGGTGTGGCTTGCATAAGATGTAGCTTGAACCAAAAACACACCTAAGTTTGTCAAACTTGCCTAAGCTTAGGTGTGGCAATCGTTGGCAAACATAGTCTCAAACCAAGAGTGTTACCTTAATGTTCTGATGATGTCTAGATATACGTAGAAGAGCAGCGAGAACACCAACAACACAAGAGAAGTTAACTGCAGTTAATTGGCTGGTATTTGTAGAAATTTGATAAAATCCCTCCGCCCCATAATATACGATGTTTATTCATCCACGCCATGAATATATTGGATGCTTTAATCTCTTATATAATGGGACGAAGGGAGTGTTGTACTACACCATATTGCAATCTTTCTTTAGCTTCTAATGTTAACTTGGTTCTTTTAGGTACACATCATTGGTAAAGATCCGTGCTTCGACCCTTTCTGCGTATGGGGCAATGAGATATTCGTGAACCAGCTTCAAGATAGGAAACTGATAAAGATTTTTACGAAAATGGGTCAAAAGATGTCAATCAAACTATTTGCTTACACTTTATGCAAGACAACAGTGAACTGCAGCATGGTAAGTAAGAACTTTGTAGCCTTCTTTTACTTCCCATAATGAGCTGTGTTAGATGATAATGTCTGAATCATTTTCCTTTGCAGTGGTTCTCGAAGCAGTTTACTCAAGATTACCTCTCAGACTACATGATTGGTGGGCAGGCAAAGGTTAAAGTATTTCTACCATAACACATGAATATCTAGATGCCCTCATGAGTCATGAAGACAGTGAAGGATGGGTAGTCGGACATCATAAGGGTTGGACTGAGTCATGCATGCCTTCTGCATGGAAGAGAGCATAATACGGGAATTCCACTTCACCTTTTTCAGCAACCAAAATGTATTTTGCACCTTTCTTTACCATGTTTAATAGTACAAGGATACAACCCTGGTTCATCATTCTTTATTCGGTGCTTATGTAATTCTTGAACATGAGTCTCTGTGAATTGAATAATGCATTGTTTGTTTAACCTGGTGGATATGAATAAAGTTATAACCAACTATCAAATTCAAATTCGGTACAATTTTAAATAGCAGCGATTTAATTAGGGTTGAAATATACTTTGCAGGTCATTATGGTGCACACGGTCTATTAATCTCAAACGTTTGTGATATACATGTACTTCCGACATGGTTTGTGGAGAGGAAATGTGTGCGACCATGCACACAGTTGTCGTTCATGAAGCATGTGTGATGTCAGACAATATTACAAACGGTGCGAGCAAACTAAATGTTTGTGATAGTTGCCTTATTGTACACGGTTTACAATTATGAACTATTTCAGATGTCATAGGCATCATAAACATTGCACCACATAATAGCGTGTGTGATAGTTATCCTGTACGACTCTGGTATGATGGTCCTCAAGCTTAACTCATTTCTTGTCCTCAAGCAATTCAGTTGCAAACTAAAAGTGACAAAGAAATACTTTTACAAGCACCTTTGTTCTTGTATCCGTATATAAGCTTAAATAGCACCCAAGTTTCCAGCAAAGATCATGAACTAACCATGCAAAAGATAACACATAGAAATTATATTTACTCATATCTATGGCGTAGTCAACTAGCGAGAAATAATAACATATCTCAAATGCCAACACTTTATCAAAACAATCATGATATAATATGATAACATGGTATCTTTATAGCCCTTTTTGAGACCGCGGAACATAAATACAGAGCACCTCCAAAGTTCAAGTAGCATCTAAACATTGTAATTCATGGTAGAAGAGATCTAGTCATGGTGCACACAATATTAATTATACACAATGCATAAGAATGACATTAGTGCTCTCATGACTGGTGCTTTAATTGAGAAGGCGATGACTCAACAACGAAAGTAAATAACGTAAAAGTAAATGGATAGGCCCTTCCTAGAGGGAAGCAGAGATTTGCAGAGGTGCCAGAGCTTGAAGCTTAAATCGGAGATAAATGCAATTCTGAGAGGCAAGCCTTTCATGTCAACATCACAACTGAGGATTTCCAATATCTTCCATGCTAAATACATTATCGGTGGTTCCCAAGCAGAAAGGTGAAGTTTACTCCCCCTCAGCCAAGAAACACAAGCCATGGCTAGCCGAATTCATAGGTGCCCTCCATACCAACAATTTTCCAGCAGAGTTTGTTGCATTATATTTTTTTCATTTTGATTATAGGACTAAGCATCCCAATTACCAGCCTCTCTTGTGCAATGACAAGTGAATAAATACCCATCGTGAGCATAACCCGCTTTGCATGGAAGATACTGACCGCCCCTGACGCTCCATGAGCGGTACGGGCACACAAAACAGATGATTATTTGAAGGATTAGAAGTGGCACGTGCAAATTTACTTGGAAATGACAGAGTAATACAACATATAAGTATAGTGGACCCATCTGGAACAACTTTGATTTAGGGATTTGGATGCACAAGTAGTATTCCCGCTTAGTACAGGCGAAGGCTAGCAAATATATTGAGAAGCGACCAACTAGAGAGCGATAAAGGTCATAATCATGCATTGTGAATAATTAACATTGAATCCTAGCATGAGTAGGATATAAACACCATGAACATAAATATCATGGAGGCTATGTTGGTCTTGAGTCAACTACATGTGTGAACATGTGCCAAGTCAAGCCACTTGAAACATTCAAAGGAGGATACCATACTAACATACTACATCATAACCATTTTAATGCATGTTGGCATTCAAGATAAATCATTATCCACTCCTAGCTATGGAATGAGCAACTATAATCTCTAATTGTCATCATAAACATGTTTACTCATAATTTGCTGAATTATCGATACTGAGTTAAACATATTTACAAAAATGAAAACAAGAAGAGTTCATACCAGCTTTTCTTTGCCACAGCCACTTCATGAAATCATCATCTTTATTGCTTGTCACTTGAACGACCAAATGATATGAAAATAATAATGGTGCCAGAGTGTCATAGACTAAGCTGGAATCTGCAAACATTTTATTCAATGGAGAATACAAGGTAATATTGGCTCTTCACTAGATCAACAATAATGCATATGAGAGCCACTCAACATTTTCATCGTGGTCTTCTCCTTACGTCGACTCAATGAAATGAAAAGAATTTCAGAAAACACGCTAAAATATTTTTAGAGTTTTTAGTCTTTCTGAAGAAAGCAAATTAACAAAGGGAAAACAAAAAACAAGAAAAACTATTTACATGGGAAAGCTCCCAACACGCAAAAGAAGAAACACAAAATATTTTTGGGTTTTCTTTTAATACTACAAACTAACTAAACAAGAAACAAAACCTGAAAAGAAGTGAGAAATATTTATGGGTTTTTCAAAGTTCTTCAAACACACAAAAAGAAAGGAAAAACAAAACTAACATGGATTATACAATGAAATAGGATGAATACCGACAACTGGAATGAAATGTGTGAACATGAATGTAATGTAGGTGAGAGATACGTACTCCCCCAATCATACGATTTATCCTAGATTGGTAATCACCACCCGTAGTAGCCATTGGGTCCTGTAGAATAGTGGCGAGGCAGTGGCACCTGAGCGTTCTAAGCCCGGGCCTTGTTCTTAGCCGAGGCCAACTCGTTATAACGAATGTGGTGATATCCGGTGGCATGACGGAGTATCCATTCCTGGCATGAGAGTCAAACAAAGAAGGTGCAATCAACAGAATAATATCACGAGTATCCTCACTAAATACCAAGTTATAATGAATATGATGAGGAGGCTCGAGCTTATCAATAAAGTGGTGATTTATCATGGCCTGGTGATCTAAGTAAATCCTAGGAAACAAATAATCATTGTGGCGTATATTATCATGAAAACGTTTCGCCAAGCGAGTAGCATAAATACCACCATGAACCGTACCCCTAGTTCTATTAGTATGCAAGCGGCATGCAATGATAGCTCCAAGGCTATTAGTGTTGTCACTGAAAAGTGCACACCGTAAAATGGCAAAGTCAGGGGCACTGAGCGTACCACCTTCCTCCCTTGCAGTCAAACATTTCCCTATGAATAAAGCAAAGTAGTGCAGAGCGGGAAAATGCAAACTAGTGACTCGGGCTTTCGACACACCCATGTGCTCTCCCATGGTTAAAGTACGGAGGAATCCCTCAAACTCCTCCATTCGAGGTTCTCCCAATTCCCAGAAGAGGGAATCCAACATATCTCACAAAACTCTGTAAGTGGTATCTCATGATGTTCATCATATAAATCAAAAGGCACCATAGGAGGCTCGAGCCTATGTAGGAAATGGAAATTTTGCACAAAGGAATTTGTAATGATGTGGTGCTGATCACACTCATCTATGAGGAAGTCGGTCAACCTGGCATTTGCAACAAATTGTGCGAACTCCTGGTGAAATTGAGCTTCGTTCATGAAAGCATTGTGTGTCCATTCCCACGGCCGGACCTTCGTCCTTCGTGGAATATTTAGGTCTTCGTCCGGGGCATCCCCAACGATCCCCTTGGCACTCCGGCTCGAAGAACCTCTCCAAAAGAAGTTCATTTTCCTACGAACAAATTTCTAAAAAATTTAGACCACAAAATGATGTCAATAAAACTTCACAAGATTGATAGCAACTACTCATATGGATGTCTAGAGGCTATATCAAGAATTCAAACTACTTGGAACTAAAATAATTAAACATGCAAACTCACTTTCAGTAGCACCAAGAGCAGCAAAATATGCAAAATATAATCCACTAAAGCAAACACTAGTTGGGGAAATGGACGAATCACATACCAAGGAGCAATCCATCAAAATAATTTCGGAAACGGAGCTCCGAGCAAAGACATTTAAAATCTCAGGTTTGGGAGCAAGAATAGGAGAGGGAGAGAGAGAGAGAGAGAGAGCAACCAGGATTTTTTTTCCTGGAATTAAGGGATGAAGTGGCCTGAATGGATAAGTGAGTGGGGTCCTATGGGACCCACAAGGCATCTAGGTGCGCCCAGGGGGTGGTCGCACCCTGTTGCCTTGTGCGCAATAGGGGAACCCCCTGGGATGTGCTCAGTGCCAAAAATTCTTATATATTCTAGAAAAAACCTAATTAAAGTTTTACGACATTTTGAGCACTTGTATTTTTGGGCCATTTTGTATTGCACAGATAATTCAGAAAGCAGGATAATCAAGGCAATTTACTTTATGAAACTAGAAATAACAGAGAACAAACAGTAGGTACAGAAAGTTGTGCTTACTAGATTCATCGACCACATGCCCCACAAAAGATTCAATTAATAAGGTGGATCAAGTCTTATTACAAACTATTTCCGAGTAACATGAAACCGAAGAATCTTCGTATAACACTAGGTTACCTCAATGGGCCGGGATATGCATCTCCCCTACAATAAGAGTTCCATATGTCCTTTTGACGGAAGGAAGAGGGAATTCAAAACCTCTAATAGTGATTGTCGAAACCTTTTCAATACAATTGATATCGTTCACTTGGAGTTGATTCTTCGGAAAATATATTGTATTCTCATTACCATTAACATGAAAAGTGACCTTGCTTTTGTTGCAATCAATAACAGCCCATGCAGTATTCAAGAAGGGTCTACCAAGGAAAAACGAGATGTTGTCGTCCTCGGGCATATCAAGTATAATAAAGTCTATCAAGATAGTAACATTTAAAACTACAATAGGCACATCCTCACAAATACCGATAGGTATAGCAGTTGATTTATCAGCCATTTTCAAAGAGATTTCAGTTGGTGTCAACATATTCAATTCAAGTCTTCTATATAAAGAGAAAGGCATAACACTAACACCGGCTCCCAAATCACATAAAGTAGTTTTGACATAACTTCTTTTAATGGAGCATGCTATAGTGGGTATTCCTGGATCTCCTAGCTTCTTAGGTCCTCCACCTTTAAATGCATAATTTGCAAGAATGGTGGAAATTTTAGCTTTAGGTATCTTTCTTTTACTAGTGACAATATCTTTCATATATTTAGCATAAGGGGCCATCTTAAAAATATCAGTCAAACGAGTATGCAAAAAGACTAGCCTAAGAATTTCAACAAAGCATTGAAATTCTTCCTAGTCCTTATCTTTAGGTGACTTAGTAGGAAAGGGATGGGTTTCTGAAACCATGGTTCTCTTTCTTTTCTGTGTTTTCTAGCAATGAAATGTCTCTTATCATATCTTTAATTCTTAGGAGGTGGGTTATCAAGATCAACAACAGGTTCTATTTCTATATTATTATCAGGTTCTTTATCAATATCTGGTTGAGCATCAACATGAACATCATCATTATCATTATCACTAGGTGAATGTTCATAACCAGATTGTGTCTCGGCATCAGAAATAGAAACATCATTACTATTCTCAGGGGTTTTTTCTACCTCAGGTTCAATAGAAGCATGCAAAGGTCTATCATTTTTGTTTTTCTTCTTAGTAGGACTAGGTGCACCATTATTAATTCTGTGAGAATATTTCTCAATTCTTTTAGGATGACCTTCAGGATAAAGTGGCTCCTGAGTCATTCTACGTCCTCTAGTCATTACTCTGACAGCATGATCATTCATTTTATTATTCATCTCATTGAGAAAATCATTTTCTAACTTTGCAATTTGTTCTAACTAAGTATGAACCATGGATGCATCTTTACCTCAACCTTTAACATCATTAGCAATTCTAAACATCAAGTCACTCAAACGATCAACCATGAAGGCATTATGTTTCAATTGGTTGCTAACATACATATTAAAGTGTTCTTGCTTAACAATGTAATTGCCAAATTCATCCAGACATTGACTAGTAGATTTATTATATGGAATATCACCTTCATCAAATCTTATAAGAGAATTTACCTCTACTACCTATGTTGGGGCATCGAGTCCATGTCTTTCTTCAATAGGTGGTAAATTATTAACATCTGAAGATTTAATACCCTCTTATTTCATAGATTTGTTTGCCTCTTGCATATCTTCAAGACCGAGGAATAGAGTACCTCTCTTCTTTGGAGTTGGCTTAGGTGGTTCAGGAAGTGTCCAATCATTACCATTCCAAAATATATTATTTAATAGTTCTTCAGCCTGTTTACCAGTTTGTTCCCTGAAAACACAACCAGCACAACTATCAAGGTAGTCCCTAAAAGCATCAGTTGGTCCATTATAAAAAGATATCAAGTACTTAATTTTTTTAAGAGGATGATCAAGCAAAGCATTAAGTAACTGGAGAAGCCTCCCCCAAGCTTGAGGAAAATTCTATTCTTCAATTTGCACAAATTTGAATATTTCCTCTAAGGCAACTTGTTTCCTATGAGCAGGAAAATATTTTTCAGAGAAGCAATATATCATATCATGGGGAATACGCACACAACCAGGAGCAAGAGTATTAAACAATTTCTTAGCGTCACCCTTTAATGAGAAAGGAAACAACTTAAGTATATAGTAGTAGCGAAATTTTTCCTCATGAGCAAATAGGGTGGTTGTGTCTATCAATTTAGTAAGATGTACCACAACAGTTTCATTTTTGTAACCATGAAAAGGATCAGATTCAACCAAAGTAATTAACTCAGGATCGACAGAGAATTCATAGTCCTTATCAGTAACAAAGATGGGAGAAGTAGCAAATTTAGGATCATATTTCATTCTAGCATTTATAGATTTTTCTTTCAGCTTACTCAGTAATTTCTTAACATCATCTCTATCATTACAAGCAAGAAATTCTTTATCTATCTCCCCATCCATAACATAACCCTTAGGTATCTTAGGCATTTCAATTCTTGAAGAGTTAGGTCTAATAGGTGAATCCCAAATTTCATTAGTTTCGACATTCTCAATTTCTTTAGCTTTAGCAAGTTGTTCATGAACAAATTAACCTAGTGACACAATTTCATTAAGCAAAGTAGTAGCATCATCAGTAGCATCATTCATAGCAGAACTAGCATCATCAATTACTTGCGGCATATCAAAATTAATAGTAGGTGGTGGTGTCGCAAGCCTACTCAAAACAAAAGCTGAATAAGGTGCAGAACGTGTTGGCAGTTGCTTACCTCCCCTCGTCTTAGAGGGTACGATCTTGGTTCTGGTGTCTTTCAAATTCTTCATAGTGATCAACAGATATAAATCCCAAGTGACTCAACAAATAGATCAATGCTCCCCACCAACAGTGTCAGAAAAGAGTTCTTGATAACCCACAAGTATAGGGGATCGCAACAGTTTTCGAGGGTATAGTATTTTGACAGAAGGGAAGCCAAAGAATATTTTTAATTATTAGAAGTTGAGTTGTCAATTCAACCACACCTGGAGAACTAAATATCAGAAGCAAGGTGATCAGTAGCACGACAGTATGATAGTTTGATAGCAGTAGTAACAGTAACAATGGCAACGGTAACAGTAGCAGTTTTTGCAGTGATTGTAACAGCAGCAGCAACTAAATAAGTTAGCAAAGATCAATATATGAAAAGCGTAGGCACTAGATTAGTGATGGATATTTGTGTTGGATGACATTCATCATATAACAGTCACAACCTAGAGCGATACTCAATAGCTCCAGTTCATCAATGTAATGTAGGCATGTATTCCGTATATAGTCATATGTGCTTATAATAAGAACTTCCATGTAATATTTTTCCTACCTTCCTGTGGCAGTGGGGTCCATAAGGAAACTAAGGGATATTAAGGCCTCCTTTTAATAGAGAACTGGAACAAAGCATTAACATATGGTGAATACATGAACTCCTCGGATTACAGTCATCCCTAGAGAGTATCCCAACTATTGTCACTATGGGGTCTACGGATTAGAACAATAACAAATGCATATAACTAGCAGATAGGATCAAGAACTCAAATATATTCATGAAAATATGGAGGGTTTAGATCTGAAATCATGGCACTCGGGCCCTAGTGACAAGCATTAAGCACAGCAAAGTCATAGAAACATCAATCTCAGAACATAGTGGATACTAGGGATCAAGCCCTAACAGATTGACTCGATTACATGATAAATCTCATCCAACTCCATCACTGTCCAGCATGCCTATGAAGGAATTAATCACTCTGGTGGTGAGCATCATGTAATTGGTGATGAAGAAGGTTTGGTGATGATGATGGTGATGAATACCCCTATCGGGAGCCCCAAACGAACTGTAGAACTGGCCTCTAGACGAAGAACATGAGGTGGCAGTGGCTCTGTATCATAAAACGCGATGTAATTTCTCCTATTTTTTCTCTATGAAAAGGAATTTGTAGGCTTGAGATTAGGGTCAGGGGAGCCACATGGGCCCCACAAGGCACCTGGGCGCGCCTGGGAGGGTGGTCGTGCGTTGTTGCCTTGTGGGTAACAGGTGGCCCCCTTGGGTGGGTCTTGACTCCATTATTTATTTTATATTGCATTAAAAATATCCAGAAAGTTTCATCCAATTCCAAGAACTTTTATTTCTCCACAAAACAACACCATGGTAGTTCTGTTGAAAACAACATCAGTCTGGGTTAGTTTCATTCAAATCATGAAAATTAGAGTCCAAAACAAGAGCAAAAGTGTTTGGAAAAGTAGATATGATGAAGACGTATCAACCATTCTTTAGCATCACGCTTTAATGAGAAAGGAAACAAATTAAGTATATAGTTGTAACGATTTTTCCTCTTGAGAAAATAGGGTGGCTATGTCATTCAATTTTTCTTTCAGCCTGCTCAATAATTTCTTTAGATCCTCTCTATCATTACAATCAAGAAATTCTCTAGCAATCTCTCCTTCCAAAACATAACCATCGGGTACCTTAGGCATTTCAAATCTAGTAGGTGAGCTAGGCGTAATAGATGAATCGCAATTTTCATCAATTTTGGTATTCCCAAATTCTTTAGCTTTAGCAAATTGTTCATAAAAAATTCACCTAGTGGCACAGTTTCATCAAGCAAAGTACTAGCATCATCATAAATATCATTTATTACAGAAGCAGTATCATCAATTAGTTGTGACATATCGGATTGAATAGCAGGTAGTGGTGTCACAAGTCTACATAAAACAGAAGGTGAATCAAGTGCAGCGCTAGATGGCAGTTCCTTACCTCCCCTCGTCTTAGAGGGTACAATCTTGGTCTTAGAGTCTTTTAGATTCTTCATAGTGATAAACAAATAAATAATTCCCAACCGAAGTCAATAAACAAAGCTATGCTCCCCAGCAATGGCGCCGGAAAAAGGTCTTGATAACCCACAAGTATAAGGGATCGTGAAGTCTTCGAGGGTAGTATTTCACTCAAATTTATTGATTCAACACACGGGGAGCCAAAGAATATTTATGAGCCTTAGCAGTTGAGTTGTCAATTGAACCATACCTAGAAAATAATATTTCTGCAGCAAAGTATTCAGTAGCACAGTAGTATGATAGTTTGGTAGTAGCGGTAACAGTGGCAATAGTAACTGTAGCAATTTTCTAGTGATTGCAACAGAAGCAGCAGTATGTAGTAACTTAACAAAGACAATATGAGCAAAGCATTGGTATTGGATCAGCGATGGATAATTGTGTGGATGACATTCATCATATAACAGTCACAACCAAGAGCGATACACAATAGCTTCAATTCATCAATTCAAATGTAAGCATGTATTCCGCATATAGTAATACATGCTCATAATAAGAACTTGCGTGGCATATTTTGTCCTACCCTCCCATGACAGCAGGGTCCATAAGGAAATTTAAGGGATATTAAGGCCTCCTTTTAATAGAGAACCAGAACAAAGCACTAACACATGGTGAATACATGAACTCCTCAAATTACAGTCATCCCCGGAGAGTATCCCAATTATTGTCACCTTGGAGTCTACCATTCAGAACAATAACAAGTGCATACAACTAGCTGATAGGATCAAGAACTCAAATATATTGATGATAACATAGAGGGTTTAGATATGAAATCATGGCACTCGAGCCCCAGTGACAAGCATTAAGCATAGCAAAGTCATAGCAACATCAATCTCAGAACATAGTGGATACTAGGGATTAAGCCTTAACAAATTGACTCGATTACATGATAAATTTCATCCAACTCCATCACTGTATAGCAAGCCTACAAAGGAATTACTCACTCCTGGTGGTAAGCATCATGGAATTTTTGATGAAGAAGGGTTGATTATAACGACAGCGACGAATCCCCCTCTCTGGAGCCCCGAACGAACTCCAGAACAGCCCTCCCGATGAAGAACAAGAGGTGGCGGCGGCTCTATATCATAAAACATGATGAAACTTCCTCTCTTATTTTTTCTTGGGAAGACGAAATTTATAAGCTTGGAATTAGGTCAGATGGAGCCTCGTGGGACCCATAAGGCATCAGGGCTTCCCGGGGGGAGGTGTGCCCTGTTGCCTTGTGAGAAACTAGTGGCCCCCCTTCGTTCTAGTATTTATTTATTTAGTCAATAAAAAATCTACGCAAAGTTTTGTCCAGTTTCGAGAACTTCTATTCCAGCACAAAAATAGCACCATGGTAGTTCTGCTAAAAACATCGTTAGTCTGGGTTAGTTTCATTCAAATCATGCAAATTATAGTCCAAAACAAGAGCAAAAGTATTTGGAACACTAGATAAGATGGAGACGTATCATACAACTGTCACAGCAGCTAGAATTGGTCAAACAAATCACTTGTCTTCCCCTTAGCAACTGCTTCTATCCCTCCTCTCCTTTACTTATTGTTTTGTAATGTGAAGCCTTTGCTAGCTCATCTCTGTGTGAAGACATTGCTTGAAGACAGTCCCTTTGATCCCATCTTTGTCTTCGTACTAGCTATTACAATTGTTCTTTGCTACCTAGCTTGCTGTTATCTTCACTTCTCACTTCCATTATGTTGCACTGATAGGATGTCTAGTGTAGTTTATCTTCCGCCATACTCTTTTTAGTTGTTGTTTCACTTCCACATATCCGAAGGCATTTCCTGTTCTGTAGACTTCCATAAAAATACCTATTCACCCCCTCTAGTTGATAACTAGCACATTCAATTAGTAGCAGAGCAAGGTGCTCCCTTGTTCTGTGTGATTTGGTTTAACCTCCTGGAGTTTTAGCTATGTCGACTACATGGATCATCAAATTCTATGTTGCGTGCCCCGTCTTAGATGGCACTGATTATCCCTATAGGAAGCCATCCAAAACGACCTATGGTATGTCGTCAAGACAGGTGTGCCCAAGGTTGGTGAAGGTGTCACTCCTGCTGATGTGAAGAGGTTTTGTCAGTGCAACACACCCTGGGTCTGTTCCCCAGACCGTGTACAAGCCTAAGGGCGAGATTGCAACATTCAAGACCAGACTAAGCACAAGCGATCAACCCTTTGAGGAATCAGAGTGCGGATCAAGAAGACCAAGTCAAGCCAAAGGAGCAAGATACCACTGAGGGAAAACCTCCCTTGCTAGGTAGGCGAGCCTGGCGAGGCCGAGGTTACCTCGGAAGCAAGCCTCAAGACCGTCCCGGCAGGCCCGCCAGGGCCTATGATGGCAAACTACCCCGCCAAGACTCCACCACACCACCTCATGGAGATGCAAGTCATCGATCGATGCGGTGTCATGCCCCAAGGTGACTAAGTGCATGTTTCTTGCCACATGGCAGCCACTTCCTACAGAAATCACCTCCAAATGACACCCATCCAGAGACATGTCATGCAGGAAGGAGAGAAGGTGGCAAAACAGCCCGGCAAGGCTTGCCGGGTAGGCCATGATGTGACACTAAGTGGCACATTTAATGCGCTCTGCCCTGTCTGCAGAGTTAAGTATGATATCACTGTTGCTATCTAATCAGTGCACAATGACTGATTTGCCATTTTGGTGACCCCTTGATCTATAAAAGGAGGCCCGTGGCAACCATAGAAAGGATGTGGAGCCTTGTACATTCATACGCGCATAGCCGTTCTCGCCCCGAGGTAACCCTGTCGGGCTAGACAGCTGCGCTTCCACCACAATCCACCATCAATCCACCAAAGCAGGAGTACGGTTTTATGCCTCGCGGCGCCCCAATGTGGGTAAAATCGCCCGTGTGATCTCTGTCGTGCTGCGCAATGTTCTCCTCTCTTTGTGCAATGTGCTCGTCCCCCTTGCCGAACCACAAGGGGCTCATGGCCCCATAGGTGGTCGTGGTTTCCACGACATCCTTGGCGCGCCAGGTAGGGGGCAGCGCTTGCGCGAACCTGAGAAGCATACGCAGCAAGTCATCTTCATCCTCATTTTCTTCATCAACGACTCCATCATCCATGGCGCCCAAGAAGAAGCCCGGTGCCGCCGCCCAGCCGTCCTCCTCGAAGGCCCCGCCGTGTGCGACCACCGACGCCATGGGGGCTACAGGGACGCCTGGATATGTGGGCGCTGCAGGGGACGTGGTCGATGCAGGTGATGTCGACACCACCCCCCTTATGGCCGAAATAGGAACGGGAGGCATCGGAGAAGGACAACACCAACAACATTCCAGTGGCCACGCTCCACGAGGTACAGGTGGAGAGATCATTCCGTCTGCACCTCTCCGCTCGGCCGAGGAGCACTGATACGTCTCCAACATATCTATAATTTTTGATTGCTTCATGCTATATTATCTACTATTTTGGACATTATTGGGCTTTATTATCCACTTTTATATTATTTTTCGGACTAACCTATTAACCGGAGGCCCATCCCAGAATTGTTGCTTTTTGCCTATTTCAGGGTTTCGAAGAAAACGAATATCAAACGGAGTCCAAACGGAATGAAACCTTCGTGAACGTGATTTTCTCACCGAACGTGATCCAGGGGACTTGGACCCTACGTCAAGAAACAAAAGAGGAGGCCACGAGGTAGGGGGCGCGCCTACCCCCCTCCCAAGCGCGCCCTCCACCCTTGTGGGCCCCCTGTTGCTCCACCAACGTACTCCTTCCTCCTATATATACCTACATACCCCCAAACGATCAGATACGGAGCCAAAACCCTAATTCCACCGCCGCAACTTTCTGTATCCACGAGATCCCATCTTGGGGCCTGTTCCGGAGCTCCGCCGGAGGGGGCATCGATCATGGAGGGCTTCTACATCATCACCATAGCCCCTCCGATAAAGTGTGGTTTACCTCAGACCTACGGGTATCGATCATGTAGTTTACCTCAGACCTACGGGTCCATAGTTAGTAGCTAGATGGCTTCTTCTCTCTTTTTGGATCGCAATACAATGTTCTCCCCCTTTCTTGTGGAGATCTATTCGATGTAATCTTCTTTTTGCGGTGTGTTAGTTGAGACCGATGAATTATGGGTTTATGATCAAGTCTATGTATGAACAGTATTTGAATCTTCTCTAAATTCTTTTATGTATGATTGGTTATATTTGCAAGTCTCTTTGAATTATTAGTTTGGTTTGGCCTACTAGATTAATCTTTCTTGCAATGGGAGAAGTGCTTAGCTTTGGGTTCAATCTTGCGGTGTCCTTTCCCAGTGATAGTAGGGGCAGCAAGGCACGTATTGTATTGTTGTCATCGAGGATAACAAGATGGGGTTTTCATGATATTGCATGAGTTTATCCCTCTATATCAGGTCATCTTGCTTAAGGCGTTACTCTGTTTTCATTAACTTAATACTCTAGATGCATGCTGGATAGCGGTCGATGAGTGGAGTAATAGTAGTAGATGCAGGCAGGAGTCGGTCTACTTGTCTCGGACGTGATGCCTATATACATGATCATACCTAGATATTCTCATAATATGCTCAATTCTGTCAATTGCTCAACAATAATTTGTTCACCCACCGTAGAATACTTATGATCTTGAGAGAAGCCACTAGTGAAACCTATGGCCCCCGGGTCTATCTTCATCATATTAATCTCCCAATACTTAGTTATTTCCTTTGCTTTTATTTTACTTAGCATCTTTATCACAAAAATACCAAAACTATTATCTTACCATATCTATCAGATCTCACTCTCGTAAGTGGCCGTGTAGGGATTGACAACCCCTTATCGCGTTGGTTGTGAGGATTTATTTGTTTTGTGAAGGTGCGAGGGACTCGTGCGTAGCCTCCTACTGGATTGGTACCTTGGATTCTCAAAAACTGAGGGAAATACTTACGCTACTTTGCTGCATCATCCCTTCCTCTTTGGGGAAAACCAACGCAGTGGTCAAGAGGTAGCAAGAAGGATTTCTGGCCCCATTGCCGGGGAGGTCTACGCAAAAGTCAATATTGTCAGGACCCCGATTCCAAGTCACATTGATCTAGCCGGTAACACCTCATATCACATTGCGGCCTCACGCACGGTATCCCCACGGGTGTCGCCTTACCATGGCCCGAGACCGTTTGCGCCTTTTGGCTCACGTATATGATAGTGTCGCTAGCATCCATATGACAGAGAACCCGGGCCGACATGGCTAGTCGTGAACCCAAAGCGGCACAGACCTATAGAGACAGGCATACATGAATCACATCGAGCATGTCGGTCATCAGCGAGTGAATCCGGGCTGTAGCACTGGGCTAACAGGACTCCGGGGAACCCGGGCTGTAGCAGGCTAGGCAGGACTCCGGAAGTCACTGCCTGACATTTCCATGAAGGGACAGACATAGGAACGAAGTGAAACACATGCCGGCCAGTCAAGTGTCCTGAGCAGTAGTACTGGGCTAGCAGGACTCCGGTGAACCAGGCTGTAGCGGACTACTATGGCTCGAGGAGCACCAGACTACATTTCCCCATAAGAAAGGCTGCCAAGGATAAACAACTAGATTGTCGGATCCCACACATACCAAGCATTTCAATCATACACACAATATGCTCGATATGTGTAAATACAACATGGCATCACAACAAAATACTACAACTCAAGTACTTTATTTAAAGGCTCCAGGGAGCCATACATAACATGTTCATACAGGTAGGGGTCACATGACCCGACACTCAAGTCATACAAGCATACAAGCACATGCGGAAGCAAATAGTCTGAGTACAGACACTAGAAAGAAAGAAGGCTTCTCGAAGCCTGTCTATCTACATAAGGCCCTCCATGGCCAGGATCACCACCTAGGTGGCAAGTGACTCATCGACGTCGAGATCTACATAAAACCCATCGGAGGGGGCGGTGTTGTCGTCTGAAAACAGTAATTAAGCAAACATGAGTACAAAGGTACTCAGCACGTCTTACATCAGAACCTACTATACATGCTCATTCTCAAGAAGGTGGTAGAGTTATTGCAGCAAGCCAGCTTTGACTCTTGGCTATGCTATCCTATGAGACACCACTAGTAAAATAGTTTTCGCACACGAGTCCACTAATCACCAACACAATACTCCACCGGGGATCCTCCCTAGTCATCCTACGAGAGAGCCATCCTCGGTACTCACACATATCTTGAGTTTTTTAGTAGTAACCATTAACTTGTCTATGAACTCTATAGGCAACCAAGTAGTCCTTTACCGCGGACGGGGCTATTCGAAGATGATGTTAACCCTGCAGGGTGAACTTCTTCATACACGCTCTCACCACTTACCACTGTTTACACGACATGTACTCGACAACCTTAAAGCGGAAGCCAGACGAGGGTGTCGGCCACGGCCTACCTAAACACTCAGGTCTCTAGTCCAGGTTTATCGCCTATCCAGGTTCCATCCGCAGGGAGTCCAACCGAGGTTTCCACATACGGCCCCGAACGATGTGAACAGGGTCCCGAGACGCCAAACGGGCGCCCGGCATACCCGGCCACGGTGTATCTACCGCAACATAGCCCACCCCTAGGGTCAGCGCTACGCACGGCCGCCAACACAACCTACAAACACCAAAAACTATTTGCAACTCCTGGACAGAGTACTAGGGTGATTAAGAAGCCGAGAGGGTTAATTAAGGTTCCCAATGCATGGTAGTAGCTGATTCTTAAAATCACACATACAGATCTCAGTTCTTAGGGACGGCCTCAATGAAACACCCCACCATGTACTCCTACATGGCCTCTCATCGATACCTTTACCAAATCATGTTCAACACATCCCTCACATTACCGACATAATCATTTCACTCTAGCCCATCACCCAGGTGAACCAGACCTGACACAACTCTAAGCATAGCAGGGTAGAAAACACATACATGGCTCAATCAACTCCTACACATGCTAGTGGGTTTCATCTAGTTACTGTGGCAATGACAGGTCATGCAGAGGATAAGGGTTCAACTACCGCAGCACACAGCAGTTTGAAACGTTGTTGTCTTAATGCATTAAAGGAGAGCAGAGGCGAGAACATGGGATTGTATCGATATGATCAAATGGGTTGCTTGCCTGATGGAGTGGTAGTAGGGCACTGCCCTTCAGTTGGATACTCGGAGATATCCTCGGAGGCAGAACCTACCACGAAGGACACACAGAACATAATCAACACATGACAGTATGCAACAATATGATGCATGCTATGACATGGCAAAATGATGTGTCTTGCCTAATGCAATGTAAAACAAGTTGAAATGGGTCCATTTGAACCAAAGATTCAAATGGAAGTTAAAATTCCCATGCATAATAAGTGTGTTAGCTTGTTTCACCTAAACAGCAAGGTTAAAGTGATTTGTCATGCATGAAACCATTATAGATGGATAGATTGAATTTTTCTGATCATTTTTCATATATATAACTAGCACAAATGCCCATGCGTTGCAATGGGAGACTACAAAACTTGCCTCCGGCAGGAATGCGGGCTGTGACCCCAAGAGCCTCCGGCACCCTGATCGCAACGGTCTAGCTTTGGAATGTCGCACGATACTTGAGGAAGAAAGGATGTGGCGTTCACGTGCAGTGGATCATCAGCGGCAAAATCTCTACTATGAAACTTAAGAAGAAAATTAACGTGCAATCATGTTATTTCTAGTTCACTGCATAAACTTATTTGGGTTTAATATCTCAAACTAAACAAATGATTAATTCTATGAAACAAGATTTAGATATAAAACGTCTCATCTCGCCAATTTGGGGTTTAATCAGGGATGGCATGCTCCTTTGTCACCCAAATATACATGTACTAATAGAATATCTATTGGATAACGAAACGGAAGGAGAAATAATCAACAATGATGGTGACCAATAACACAAGGAGAAATAATCAAGAATGATGTTTCCAGTAATATAAAGAGCATGGTGATAACTACATTGCAGTCGCCGCCAACCGAAAGGAACTGCCGCACCCCAGAATATAAACTATGTTGTAGCGGGAGAGGAAAATCCGCATATGCACCATCTCCATTATTATGCTCATCATCTGAAGATCAAATATAATAAAAAATTCTGCAAAAAATAAGTACATCTCAATTAATGCTAACAGAAAAAACTAAGACAACTATGCATGATACACATCATATCCGGTTGTATATATACAACCCACAGATTTCAAATTTCACACGATTTTGCAACTCAAACGGTTTGACCACTGACCATATCAACTAATCCATACAAAGATCTTCACATAAATCACATAAAGGCAATTAGCTATCAGAACAAAATAATCTCGCGAGATGACGAACGATTCTGAAAACATTGCTTTATTTTCTGTAGCAATGTGGCTGGGTTTGCAACCATAATGAGGTAGAAATCTAGTACGTGAGTGGTGGAGTCATGGAGAAACTTATGGGCCAGAGCTTGGGGCCTACACGCCAGGGGCTGGGCTTCCTATAAGTGAAAAATTCTGAGAAGTATACTACTGGGCTATAGATGTTAGTTCGGCCATGCCTAGGGCTATAGCCCTAGTTGCCCTATACCTAATTTCACCCCTGGTGACCATAATACATTTGGATCTATAAGTAAGAAGTAGTGCTAAACCTCTCATATCTATCCGCTGAAACCAAAAGTATAAAAATGATGAATCAACATGTAAGTTTTGCATTTGTTTCAATCACTATAAGTTTAATACCAAATAATTTTAAATCTTCACAGAAAATTTAGCAGCGCAAAATGAGTTTCATACATATACATGTAATTGATATTTAGATGGATAATGAAATAACTATACATAAAGGAGGAAACTTTACAGCACCTCCGCATACTTGTCGAGTAATCTCATATCATCTTCCCTTCGCATCGCCGTCCTTTTTCTCAACACTTTATCTCCTCCACCATCGCCATGCCATGCGCTACAACTGCACCAAACATGAGCAGCCACATTATGAGATGGATTCAGAATAGCTTACCATTGCAGTAGGAAAACATTCCCTTGCATATGGAGAAGACCTTGATTTTATTTAAATTGTACAATGAGCAGTGAAGTAAGATGCACTACAATAGATCTTGTTCAGTCCCAACAAGGCAAGTCTCTTCAAGTACTAATGATGAATGTTGTTCTTCATCCCCCATCCAAATACCGAAATAGCAAATTGTTTAGGCGAATAAACACTATCAGTTGGAGAAGGTTGTTCTTGCTTATAGGTCATCGAGACCCAACTTCTACACATAAAACACATGAAACAGAAAATAGACTGTACTAAGGATGAATGAATCAACCGTGGCCTCGATGAATCAACCATACCCGATGATCGTGAACAGGAGTCAATGATGTGTGCGCTACCGTCGAGGTGAGCATCCTTGGTCGCCTCAACCACTTGAGCCTCATCCGCCTGTCCGGGGCCTCTCCATCACTGCATGCACGACGGCTACATGTATTGACGTACGTGATGTTCGAGTTCACCAAAAACAGCGCGCTTAGCAAGTGGCTCCACAGCGATGAGGTGCTCGGATGGAGCAAGCACGTCCAGGTCGCGCTGGACATGGCAGCCGGACTCAACTACGTGCAGAGGTATTCCAAGAGCAGTAACATCATGCTCAACACATGCTTCCTCCCTAAGCTAACAAACTTCGGCCTTGCACTCGCGATCACCGCCAATGCCGAGGAAGAAGCCCTTCGATGACCTGGCACATAGTTGGCACGATTCACACGCACGACAACGATGGCGAGGAGCAGCACACACGCCACACGCACGCACGTCCTCATCTGCGATGACCATAGTGTCAGATTGTCAGTTAATAACTGATGTCAAAGTTTTAGAAAAAAACAGTTTCGTCAGGCGTAAATGTAGCTGTCAAATGTTCAGTTTCGTCAGTTAGGATTTTCTTCAGTTTCATCAATTAGATTGTTAGTGTAGCCTGTCGCATTGATCGGATCGTGGGTAGCAAGCAAGGAACATTGGGATGGCAGGGTTCACGTCTCGGGCATGGCCTAATTTTCCCTTTTCAGTATGCTCTATACTCACCTGATTGTGTTCATCGCCAGTGATCTCAGGGTCAAACAAGAGGCGCTGCAGCAGATCGGCAACAGCAGCATCACGTCGTCCAGCTTCTACATGCTGAACACCTACATCATAAACAACAACACACGCATCCGTGGCAGGGCGGTTGGGAACCTCGCAGGAAGATGAGGAAGGGGAGGTCAGCAGAGCGCAGGCACCGGTGACCTCACTGTCGATCTTGACGCGGAGGAGAGGACAGAGGGAGCGTGGCGGCTGGGACTCGCCGGACCCTAAGCTGCAAGGGAGGGTAGTGGAGGCAACCAGTCGTGGGGGAGGATGTGAGTAGTTGTTGGCCCGGATGCGCCGCCGGGAGGCGCGCTGGGGCGGTTGCCCGCTCGGATCCATCGTCGGGCGGTGCTTTGGGGGCGCGGGGGCGCGACGCGATGAGGAGGTAGATGGATGGGGGCGCCGGGTCTCGGGTACGATTGGGTCGTCGGGGTCGGCGCCGGTGGGTGGGTGGTCGGTGGAGGCGCCCAACGATGGTGGACAGGGCAGTGGTTGGTGGGGGTCGAGGGGTGGGGTGGGGAATGAGCCGGGGAGGAAGAAGGTGGGGGCGTGCCGGCGGCGCACGACGCGCGGGGCGTCGCGCGAGGTGGTGGGGCGGGGCGGAGCACGGCGAGGCAGAGCGTGGCTGCGTTTTTCTCCCCTTCGTACCAGTTCGATTTGTAACGCGGGTTGTATACCAAAGAACACAGGGACCTTTCTGCAAATTTGCTAGCCGGTTGAGGCACACTGGGCTTCGTTGGGACAATACCGGGCTTCTCCAACGACGTAGGAAAACTTTCACAAGGAATTAGTACCACCTCGTTTATTCGTTTATATTACGATCTTGTCCACACAAATCGTAAAAGCGTATTATGACATGAGAAGAAAGCGTATTGTGACGATGAACCCACGGAGTCAATCCGTGTTTTATTATTAGGGATAGATTTGTTTGATTTGGAACTATGGTTGATTTTCTATGATTTTTAGAAGTTTTGGCTATTTTCTGGAATTTCCTATATAAAAATAAATCCAAAAATTAAATAACTGCGTCAGCACTGCGTCACTGTGACGTCAGCGAGTCAAAGGCGCCAGCCCAGGTCAAACCTGACTGGTGGGCCCCATCTGTCAGTGTCTCTATGTACTAACTAAGCTAGTTAGTCCTAATTAATTGGGCAGGGCCCACTAGTCAGTGACTACTAACTAAACTAACCTAGTTAATTAGCACTAACCAGACTAATTAGTCGGGCGGGGCCTGCATGTCAGTGAGAGAGAGGGGGAGGTCAACCCGTGTCAGCGGGGTCAACCTCGCTGGTTAGCGGTCAAAGCCTGCCGGCGTTTAGCCGCCGGCGAGGCCAGACGCGGCGGCGCGCTGCGGTATTTGCCCACAGGGCACCATTTGGCGCGCGGAGAGCACCTACGTGGAGCTGGGACTCGCCCGCATCCAACCACGGTGGTGGTTTGGCCGGGGAGTGGCCGAAGCATCGCCGGCGACGAGCTTGGCGGAGGCCGAGGCTCGGGTGTGCTCGTGCTCGTGGCTGCTGTGGCCTAGGCGATGCGGCGAAAGCATCTACGCCGCGCGGGGAGTGTGACGGGCACGAGCCCATGACCAAATGGTCAATGGAGCATCGCCGGCGACGTGGTCAGGCGGTGGCGCGTTCGGGCACAAGAGATGCGGCGTCTACGGTGTACTAGGGGTGAAACGAAAAGCACAGGGAGGTTCAGCAGCTCACAGGGAAGCCACGGGAAGGGTCAGTGTGCTCGGGGAAGCTCGGGTGCGGCGGATCGACGATGGCGACCGACGGCGGCCGAAGATTGAAGACGACGGTGGCGGGGACGATGCAGGGGCTCCGGCGTCATGCAGCTCGGCTAGTCGACGTAGTCGACGACGGCGAACTGTCCGGACACGGTGAGAGGGCGCGGGGATGGCGTTGGACGCGGCTGCGGGGAGCAGCGGCGACGGTGACGTCTCGGGCGACGTCGGGGAGGGCGAGAGAGGGAACCAGAGAGAGAGCGAGTGTGTCTGGGAGCTCAGGGAGAGAGAGAGGGTTCGTCCCAGGGCGACAGGTCGACGAGGGGAGCGGCTGGGCGGCGGGCAGCTGCGTGGCAAGCATGTTGTGCTCGCCGTCGAGCGCCTGCCCGCCTGTGCTGGCGAGAGCAAGCATCTTGCTGGCATAGCAGGTGGGCTGGGCTGCTAGGTGGACTGGCCAGGTGGGCTCAGGTAAGTGCTCTGCACTGTTTTCTGTTTCTCTTTTATTTATTTTCTGTACTGTGTTTTGAAATGGAATAAATACTATTTCATTTCCAAAAACTCTGGAAATATTCAGAGGCACATTTGAGAATATTCTCAACTGCCTAAAAATGCTTCCAAGATTATTTGAGCACTTTAAAATATTTATAAGATTTAAAATGCCCAAATTCAAATACTTATGACTTGGTTCAAAAAATCCAAAATGGCCCCATAAATTGTAGAACCATTTTTGGCAGAGGTTTAAACCAGAACCAAAAATGGTGGGCTTTTATGAAGGGCATTTTGGGTTCATTGAAATTCCAATTGTTGGAATTTAGCATTTTCAGGGGGGGTGTTGGGGTTGATTAGCCCCCATTTCAAGTTTAAAAGAAATTTAAACATGATGCACAAGTTCAACCAGCCCTAATGCATAACAGGAAAGCAGGGATGTGACAACTCACCCGCACTCAAAAGAATCGCGTCCCGAGATTCAGGACTCGTCGGGAAGAAGGAGGGGTACTCAAGTCGAAGATGATCCTCCCTTTCCCAAGTAGCCTCTTTCTCGGAATGGTGTGACCATTGAACCTTGAGAAACTTGATGTTATGGCGTCGAGTGGTACGCTCGGCTTGATCAAGGATACGAACGGGATATTCCCGATATGAGAGGTTATCTTGTAGATTAAGTGTTCCATGGTTCACTTCACAGATAGGATCCGCGAAGCAACGCGTGAGTTGAGAAACGTGGAAGACATCGTGAACTCTGGAAAGATGCGGAGGTAGTTCCAATTGGTAGGCAACTTCTACTCGTTTGGCAAGAATGCGAAAGGGTCCAATGTAACGAGGAGCCAATTAGCCTTTGATACCGAAACGATGGGTTCCCTTTAACGGAGTAACCCGAAGGTAAGCCTTCTCGCCGACTTCATAAGTCATGAGCTTATGTTTACGATCATATTGGCTCTTTTGACGAGATTGGGCTGTTTTCAATTTCTCACGAATAACACGAACCTGCTCTTCTGCTTCCTGAATCATATCCAGGCCAAAGAGTTGTCTTACCCTGGTTTCTGACCAGTTAAGAGGCGTTCGACATTTTCGTCCATAGAGAACTTCGAAAGGAGCTTTTCCCAAGCTAGCTTGATAACTATTGTTATAAGCAAACTCCGTGAATGGAAGGCATTTCTCCCAATCCATTCCGAAGGAGATGACAGAAGCTCGAAGCATATCTTCCAGAATTTGATTTACTCGCTCTACTTGACCACTGGATTGAGGGTGGAAGGCGGTGCTAAAAGAGAGACGAGTTCCCATAGCATTTTGGAAACTTTCCCAAAATCGAGAGGTGAAGAGACTCCCATGGTCTGAGTTAATTTCCAATGGGACACCATGAAGAGACACTATTTGGGAGATGTATAGGTCAGCTAGCTGGCTAGCGGTGATACTCTCACGGACAGGTAGGAAATGGGCTACTTTGGAAAGACGATCGATCACGACGAAGATAGCATTATTCCCTCTGTTGGTCCTGGGAAACCCAGTAATGAAATCCATACTGATTTTATCCCATTTCCACTCAAGAATAGCCAAAGGTTGAAGGGTGCCAGCAGGCCGTTGATGCTCTGCTTTAACACGACGACAGACGTCGCAACTAGCAATATATTGAGAAATTTCTCTCTTCATCCTAGTCCACCAAAACCTCTAGCGTAGGTCTTGATACATTTTAGTACTACTGGGATGAATGGTGAGAGGGGACTCATGAGCTTCCTTAAGAATCAACTGACTAGATGTTGTTTCTTGGGAACCACCAAGCGGTTCTCGAAGAAGACAACACCTCGCTCATCCATGGAAAAACATTTAGCAACTCTGCTAGCGATGTTTTCCTTGATCCAAGATATGCCCTTGTCATACCGCTGGGCGGTTATGATCTGATCCATAAGGTTAGGATTTGCCACCAGGGTGGATAGGAATCCTCGAGGAACTATGTGAAGGTTAAGCTTACGAAATTCCTCGTGGAGAAGTGGTTGACTTTGTTGTAACATTAGGTTGTTACAATAATATTTACGACTTAGCGCATCAGCCATGACATTGGCTTTGCCCGGGGTGTAAGTTATTCCTAAGTCATAATCCGAGATCAACTCGACCCAACGTCTTTGCCTGAGATTCAAATCTGGTTGGGTGAAGATATACTTCAAACTTTTGTGATCGGTGAAGATCTCGCAACGATTACCGAGAAGGTAATGTCGCCAAGTTTTGAGTGCATGGACTACAGCTGCAAGCTCTAGATCATGTGTGGGATAGTTTTCCTCATGGGGGTGTAATTGCCGTGAAGCATAGGCAATTACCTGACGATCTTGCATGAGTATGCAACCTAGTCCTTGTCGCGAGGCGTCGCAATAGATAATAAAGTCCTTGGAGAAATCTGGTGGTACTAGTACGGGAGCAGATGTCAGGCGTCTTTTCAGTTCCTGAAAGCTGAACTCGCACTGTGGGGCCCACTCGAACTTTTTATCCTTCTTGAGGAGTTCAGTTAGAGGTTTAGCAACCTTGGAGAAATTCTCGATGAAGCGGCGGCAATAGCTCGCTAAGCCAAGGAAGGTCCGAACTTGCTTGACCGTCTCAGGTGGTGTCCAATCAAGGACGGCTTGAACTCGCTCGGGATTGACAGCAATACCCTTACCAGAGATTACATGGCCTAGATAGGTCACTTCTGGCAACCAAAATTCACACTTGGAGAATTTGGCATAAAGGCGATGCTCTCAAAGTTTCATCAATACCAGCCTTAGATGTTTGGCATGTTCCTCTTCATTCTTGGAGTAGATGAGTATATCATCGGGGTATACTACGACGAATTTATCCAAATACTCCATGAAGAATGAGTTCATTAACCGAGAGAAGGTGGCTGGGGCATTGGTTAAACTGAAGGACATGACAGTGTACTCGTATTGGCCATAACGAGTAACAAAGGCCGTTTTGGAAATGTCCCCGTTTCTGATTTTGATTTGATGGTAGCCCAACCTCAAATCCATCTTGGAAAAGACCGATGATCCAGCGAGTTGATCATACAGATCGTTGATTCTGGGAAGCGAATACTTGTTCTTGATAGTGACCAAGTTGACAGGTCGGTAATCTACAACCATCCGATCTGTTCCATCCTTCTTCTTGACGAAGAGGACGGGGCAAGCCCAAGGAGAGGAACTAGGACGGATGAAACCCTTTTTCAAGGACTCGTCGAGTTGGTTCTTAAGCTCGGCTAATTCTAAGGGTGCCATCTTATAGGGTCTTCTAGAAATTGGAACGGTTCCTGTAACAAGGTCTATCACAAACTCGACATCCCTGTCAGGTGGAACACCTGGCAGTTCTTCTGGAAAGACATCCGGGAAGTCTCGGACTACCGAAATATCTTCAAGGTCTGGAAGGGGGTTGGCATTTAGGGAGTAAAGCCGGCGCTTGTCCATTCGAGTTAAGACATTGACTGTCTTGCCCGATGGGTGAGTAAGTTGAACGGTTTTAGTGGCACAATCAATCTTAGCATAATGAACTGACATCTAGTCCATACCCAAGATGATGTTTATGTCCGAGGACTTGAGAGCTATTAAGGATGCAAGGAAGACAAGTCTATCGACAAGAATTTCATTCCCATGGCTTACTCTAGAGGTTTGCCATCTAGAGCCAGGGGTTTGAATTTCCATGGTAGTGGGCATGTCACAGAATGTTGTGTTATGCAATCGAGCATAGCTCTCAGATATGAATGAATGAGATGCTCCCGTATCGAAAAGAACAGATGCCAGATGGAAATTAACAAGGAGCGTACCAAGGACGACGTTAGGATCCTCATGAGCCTCCTTAGCTGAGACATAGTTGACATGGCCACGTGCAGTGGTGACCGGCTTGGCGTAGAATGTCTTTCCCGCCGGCTTACCACGACCAACGGACTTTCCAGACTGATTGGGGTTGTTGTTCTGGGGACACTCTCGACTATAGTGACCCGGCTCTCCACACTTGAAACATGTTACAACATTGGGGCGTGGAGCAGCATTAGCAGCGGGGACACCATAGGGCTTGGGCGGTGTAAACTGCTGGTTGGGACGAGGCGCCTCAAAGGATGGCCTCGGAATGAACCTGGGTGGCAGTGTCGTGCTTGGAATCCACACCCGGCGCTTCTGAGATCCAGAGCCGGATGAAGGGCCAAAATCACGAGAGTGCTTGCGTGAAGCATCATAGTCAGACTGGCCTGTCTCAGCACTGATGGCTTTATTGACCAACTTCTGAAAGGAGGTGCACTCATGCAGACGAAGATCGCGGTGAAGCTCAGGGCTAAGTCCCTTGCGGAACCTTGCCTGCTTCTTAGCGTCGGTGGATACCTCTTCAGGAGCATATCGTGCAAGATTCCCAAATTCACGACTATATGCATCCACAATCAGCCTTCCTTGGGTGAAATTGCAGAACTCTTCCCTCTTGCGATCTATGAGACCTTCCGGGATGTGATGCTCACGGAAAGCCTCACTGAATTCATCCCAAGCAGTGATTTGGCCGACCGGGCGCATAGCTTCAAAGTTTTCCCACCAAAGGCTAGCAGGGCCTTCGAGGTGATAGGCAGCATAGGTAACCTTATCAGCTTCGGCTACGTTAGCAGAACGTAGCTTGTGTGTGATGCTGTGGAGCCAGTCATCCGCGTCGAGGGGCTCGACGGAATGATTGAACTTTGGTGGGTACAACTTGATGAAGTCATTGATTGACACCAAGTCATTTCGCTGATGGCGTGTAGTGTTCTGCTCAATCCGCTCCAGCAAGTGGTTAGTCTCATGCTTGTTTCTTTCCGCCTCCAGCATCACTTCGGCCAGAGAAGGCGGGTGAGGCAGATTTTCACCCCTAACTGCACTGGCTTCCCCCTGCGCCGGGGCAACAGGGTTTTTTGCGGGTGTTGACCATCCTAGGAGAAAACAAGACAACGGCTTAGACAAGGATGGCACAAACTTAGCAAGGAAGTGAAGAATGTAATGGATAACATGGAATTCTAAGATGTTCAGTGCACGACATGGTAATATAGAAACTGCCATATATATACCATTGGTCATACACACCGTACGTAGTTTAGTACAAGCCCATGCTAGAGTACAACTATGGTGAAAGACATTACATCTCATCGGAGGCATTCCAAGCTCCTATACATTATTTTTCTACACATCCGGAGCGTGATACACACCAAGTCGTATCACACGGGTCACGTAGGACTGTGGAGAATACAACTATTAAATACTAGTGAAACTACTACTAGCTCATACGGCTCCGTAGTAATCCTCATAGAAGTCGCCACCAAAGCCTGGAAGTGGAACATGATCATCTGGGAACAGACGATCCTGTGGAGCCTGCGGACCATAGGGACTCGGATGTGACCTCGGTCCCACAGGTAGTGGCAGATGGGGACCACGAGGAGGGGTGATGCCTCCTACGTCGCGCCACTCCATACAATCTGGCAATCCAGACCGTACAGGGTACATGTCCCTCATGTCCATGTATCCTGCCTGCACCGCAGGTGCAAACCGAGTCAAAGTGGCCCAATGATCAACACAAGTGTGGAAAAGCTCCATACGCAAGGCCCGATTTTCGCGGTCCTTATCCTTGAGCATCTCGGCAGTGGTGCGGAGTAGTGACTCCTCATGTGAAGAATCATAGTACAAAGCCTGATAGTACCCCTGTGCTCCAGGAAGGGAGGCTGGCATGTAACGGAAATCGGTGTTCTGTAGCAAGGCAGTCCTAGCTCGAATGATAGTCATCATTGAATAGGCTGCATCCTGCACAGACATCTCAATAGTGACCCCAAGTCCATAGGAACAGTGAAGGGGCTCAGTGGCTCCAGGATAAGAGGGATATATCCTGACGGTACAGAGGCACTGGCTCTGGTTGAAGTCTCTAAACTGCTCCTCGACGGTATATTCCGGATACCACGGATAGCCTGACTCGACCATCACTCGAACCAACATGGCCGTGTGGCCGGGCACATCGAGGCACCGAGTCAGACAAACCACTTGGTTCTGCGAACGGGTGGCCATCTGAAAGCACAGAATAATGCAAAGGCATTAGACTTTTCTAGGGGAAATCGGACAGCATAACGGCTGTAAATGCACAGAAAAAGATTTGAGACATCCACAACAGTTTGCAATACCTCTAAAACAACATCATATCAAGGTTCTGATTCAACTGGCAACATACTAAAAGTAGTAGAAACTGTACTGAGGCTGGTAACAACAATCCTATAAGCTACTACAGATTAGTAACACGTGAACCTGATAGAAGAAGAGAGCCTAGTCCTTAACCCACGTTGAATGAGAAGAGAATGACTCAGATCAGAGGGCATAAGGTAAAGGAGTAAAAAGAGCCTTACGTTCCCTCCCACAATCAATTCCCCTACATATAACTAAAGCATTTCTAGACTCGACATCGACCAGTTTGGCTCAACGAACATACAGGCAGTCCGGCTCTGATGCCAACGCCGTTAGGACCCCAATTCCAAGCCACATTGATCTAGCCGGTAACACCTCATATCACATTGCGGCCTCACGCATGGTATCCCCACGGGTGTCGCCTTACCATGGACTCAGACCGTTTGCGCCTTCTGGCTCACGTATATGATAGTGTCGCTAGCATCCATATGACAGAGAACCCGGGCCGACATGGCTAGTCGTGAACCCAAAGCGGCACAGACCTATGGAGACAGGCATACATGAATCACATCGAGATGTCGGTCATTAGCGAGTGAATCCGGGCTGTAGCACTGGGCTAACAGGACTCCCGTGAACCCGGGCTGTAGCAGGCTAGGCAGTACTCCAGAAGTCACCGCGTGACATTTCCCCGAAGGGACATACATAGGAACGAAGTGAAACACATGCCAGCCAGTCAAGTGTCCTGAGCAGTAGTACTGGGCTAGCAGGACTCTGGTGAACCCGGCTGTAGCGGACTACTATGGCGCGAGGAGCACCAGACTATATTTCCCCATAGAAAGGCTGCCAAGGATAAACAACTAGATTGTCGGATCCCACACATACCAAGCATTTCAATCATACACACAATATGCTCAATATGTGTAAATACAACATGGCATCACAACAAAACTCTACAACTCAAGTACTTTATTTAAAGGCTCCAGGGAGCCATACATAACATGTTCATACAGGTAGGGGTCACATGACCCGACACTCAAGTCATACAAGCATACAAGCACATGCGGAAGCAAATAGTCTGAGTACAGACACTAGAAAGAAAGAAGGCTTCTCGAAGCCTGCCTATCTACATAAGGCCCTCCATGGCCAAGATCACCACCTGGGTGGGAAGTCACTCATCGACATCGAGATCTACATAAAACCCATCGGAGGGGGCAGTGTTGTCGTCTGAAAATAGTAATTAAGCAAACATGAGTACAAAGGTACTCAGCAAGTCTTACATCAGAACCTACTATACATGCTCATTCTCAAGAAGGTGGTGGAGTTATTGCAGCAAGCCAGCTTTGATTCTTGGCTAAGCTATCATATGAGACACCACTAGTAAAATAGTTTTTGCACACGAGTCCACTAATCACCAACACAATACTCCACCGGGGATCCTCCCTCATCATCCTACGAGAGAGCCATCCTCGGTACTCACACTTATCTTGAGTTTTTTAGTAGTAACCATTAACTTGTCTATGAACTGTATAGGCAACCAAGTAGTCCTTTACCGCGGATGCGGCTATTAGAATAGATGATGTTAACCCTGCAGGGGTGTACTTCTTCATACACTCTCTCACCACTTACCGCCGTTTACACGACATGTACTCGACAACCTTCAAGCGGAAGCCCAACGAGGGTGTCGGCCACGGCCTACCTAAACACTCAAGTCTCTAGTCCAGGTTTACCGCCTATCTAGGTTCCATCCGCAGGGAGTCCGGCTGAGGTTTCCACATACGGCCCCGAATGATGTGAACAGGGTCCCGAGACGCCAAACAGGCACCCGACATACCCGACCACGGTGTATCTATCGCAACATAGCCCACCCCTAGGGTCAGCGCTACGCACGGCCGCCAACACAACCTACAAACACCAGAAACTATTTGCAACTCCTGGATAGAGTACTAGGGTGATTAAGAAGCCGAGAGGGTCAATTAAGGATTCCAATGCATGGTAGTAGCTGATTCTTAAAATCGCACATACAGATCTCAATTCTTAGGGACGGCCTCAATGAAACAACCCACCATGTACTCCTACATGGCCTCTCATCGATACCTTTACCAAATCATGTTCAACAAATCCCTCACATTACCGACATAATCATTTCACTCTAGCCCATCACCCAGATGAACCAGACCTAACACAACTCTAAGAATAGCAGGCATAGCAAGGTAGGAAACACATACATGGCTCAATCAACTCCTACACATGCTAGTGGGTTTCATCTAGTTACTGTGGCAATGACAGGTCATGCAGAGGATAAGGGTTCAACTACCGCAGCACACTGCAGTTTGAAACGTTGTTGTCTTAATGCAGTATGTCGGATTTCGGGTTCCGGCAGACCCTTGAGGTTCGAACACTGGGGTGCGCGCGGAGATTTCGCCTTCTACCTACCTGCGCTCCACCGCCACACTAAGATCTAAGCTATGGAAAGAACAGCACAAGTGACACGGAGTTTATACTGGTTCGGGCCACCATTGTGGTGTAATACCCTACTCCGGTGTGTGGTGTGGTGGATTGCCTCTTGGGCTGATGATGATGAGCAATACAAGGAAGAACAGCCTCATGCGGGTCTGTTCTTGGCTGGGGCGATGAACTGCTGGGAGGAGTTCAATCACCTTCTCTCTCTCTGTGTGTGTGTGATGCTATTCGATCCAATCCCAGCTTGTTTCTGGGTTGGCCGATTCTAGATCCCCCCTTCCCTGGGGGTGGCTAGTCCTATTTATAGGCAAAGGCCCTGGGCCTCTTCCCAAATATTGAGCGGGAAGGGCGCCAACAATTGGCCATTTTGAAGGGGAACATATGGTACACTTATCCTGACTAAAGTTGGCCCTCGCCTGCCAAAGGCTCTGGTGGTGACACTGGCTTGGGATCCACAATGACTTCCTCCCTGCCGTTGGACTGGTCTTGGTCTCGTTGCACCGAAACGGGTGCCTTTGCTTGATGCTCTCGCCTGCGCTTGCTCCCTTTGCACCAAAGAGGAAAGGAGGACACTGCACGGGCTGGCACCCGCCTGGCACCCTTGGTCGTCATGGATTGCGTCACGGGCACCTCGTGAGGTACCCCGCCTTGATCTCTCCGCCTCCTCGCGAGCCAGCCTGATGAGGCCGTGCTTGAGGAAGCTCCGTGTCATCCGCCCCGTGAGGCTTGGCCCCTCGCGAGGGTCTTGGGTCTGTGTTGATGAAGATGGGCCGTGCTGGGCCCCCTTTTGAGCCACGCCGCAGGCCGCAGGCAGGCAAGTCTGGGGACCCCCGTTCCCAGAACGCAGACAGTAGCCCCCGGGCCCAAGGCGCGCCCGGACTTGGCCGTGCAGGGAGGCGAAAGGGCAAGAGCAAAGCACCGCGGGCCCTAACAACCTGCGGCCTTGGGCGCCGCATGGCGGTTGATTGGACGTGGGCGTCTCCACTTCCCCATGGCGCCTCGACAACTGCACGGATTGGACAAGTCCCTGCATGCAAAGCGGGTCATGATTACCTGCGATCGTGGAGGTTGGCGGTTGGCCTTCGCCGGCCATAAGTATGGAACGGCGTGCGCCCTTCCAGTCCATCCCTTCTTGCTTCTCCTTCTTCCCGGTCTGCTCCATCTTGCTGCGAAGGCTCCGATCCGCCGGTTCTTGGCGGTAGAGAAGGGAAAGGATGCCCGAGAGGAACCAGACCCGCTCCCGCCGAAGAAACGGCTCACCCTCCATGGCCGGGACGAGGGGGACCATCAGGTGGTGTCGAGGCCCTGGTGCGAGCGGCCACCGCCGGGGTTCCCGCTTCCCTTGTACGCCCACATCGAGGGCTCCGAAGGAGTCGATGCCGATCACCACGGGCGGTGCCGCCGTCGGCGCCGACGGGTCACAAAGGTGTGGGTCGTCTCCCCTGGGGTCCACACCGAGGGCTCCTCAAGAGAGTTCGTGCTCCACGCCGCCATGCCTCCTCAGTCTTGGATTCGCCTTCCTCCCTTCTTCGCCTCCATCACCCCGCAAGGAGAGCTCCTGGAGCTTTGGCTGCAGCATGCCGGCTGCAGCACCCTCGCGACCGAGGCAGAGGTCACGGTCGTTGCCCCGGGCGAGGTCTTCATGACTCGACGCTGGAGCGAAATCGCCCGGGTTTGTAGGACAAGAGGCGCCTTCGCGATCCACTTGGAGTACGATGGTGCTTCGGTGATGTTCTTCAAGGTCTTCAATGCGAACGGGCGCCGGTTGGAGTGCTGCCCCAAGAGAGGTCGTCGGGACCCTGCTACGGCGAGGACTAGGCCCGCCGACCGCTCCCTCGGCGGCTGCTCAGGCGGCGGAGGCGTCAGAGGTTCCAGCGACTCCGACGAGCTCTTCGCGACTCCAAAGACGAGCGACGACAGCTACGAGCCCTCGAGCTGGCGCCGCTCCTGGAGCAGGGCGGGCTCGTCAGGCCGTCGCCAACTTTGATCTGGATGGGGTTGGCGCCGGTGCTTGACGGCCCACTGTTGATGATGGCGTCTTTTGCAGGGGCGCGTGTAGTTAGCGTCCTTTTAGGATCTGTTCCCTGCGAGGAATCAAAGACGCGTCCCGTGGGGGCTTGTAAGGTGCCTGTGATCCTGTTTTGTTAATATAACCCTTGTCGTAGAATTGTGCGAGTTGCTCATTCCGTCTTAGCTCAGTTCTCCCTTTCGAACCTCACGAGGGCTTGGTGCTTTGCGCCGACAGGTCCCAGTCCCAAGGCGGCTTCAGCCATCGCTGGTATGCCAGGTCGCGATGCCGTGGTCAAGGCCAGGAGGTGAGCGACCCGGGGTCCGGTAAGAGCCCCTGAGTCGCGATGCTCAGGAGGTCCCCTTTGGCACTCAAGCAGCCGTCGTTCGGTGAGAAAGGAGAGCGGCGTTGCTAACACGGGATTGCATTAGGTGCGGGGATGGTGCCACGGTAGCTGGTGCTTCCGGGTGGTGACTTATCTCGAGAATCAGGGACCGCTCTCTGATGTGTCGCCGGGTCCGTGCATCCGCAGGCACGAGGTTGCTCGGCGAGGTCCTCGCGTGTCCCTCCCTCTCGCCTTTGCTCCCCTTTCTGCTCTACGTCCTCGGGTCTCGGCCCTCGAGCGAGTGTCAGCCATCGCTGGTATGCCAGGTCGCGATGCCGTGGACAAGGCCAGAGGATGAGGGCTGGAGAGCCAGTAGGAGCCCTGAGTCGCGATGCTCAGGCACCCCCCTTTAACGTGCAAGCGGTTCGCGCGGATGAGAGTGAAGGAGACACCGCAAGGGCATCGCCTGACGCAGCTCCTTTAGGAGATCCTGTAGACCCATCATAGAAAGAACAAGGGGTTGCCATGACAATTGACAGTCAGCCGTTGGTTGCTTCCATGGGGCGATGAGGCACTGAAGGCTTGACGAGGTGGCGCCATGCGGGGCTGCCGCGGCCAGAGCTCAGCCATTTAGGTTTGTCGGCGTTGCAGGGACGGACCCATGCGCAAGCGTCGTGCCGTTTGGGAGCAGCTCCGTCAGTTGGCGTCAGTTGAGCGGGCAACTAGATCAAACACATTAGCCGCGAAGGAGTGGATTCATTCAAATAGATGTTGGGAAGGCGGACATCACTGGGTCAGGCCCGAGCGACTTGGGGATGATGCAGCCCGTGGGGCGCCCCCAACAAAGTAAGCTAACAACATGAAATAAAAGGGATACATGCCGCAGGGACGGACCCACGCGGCCTGGGAATAATGCAGCCCTGGGGGCGCTCCCAGCTGGAAATGGAACTTGAAAGATGTCACCTGATGATGTTGAGGACGAAGGAGTGTTGGTGTAGCAGACTCGGTGGGCTGCGGAAGCCGATCCTCACGAGCCCCCAGGCCTAGGGGCCTCGGGAGGCTCCGGAGGTGCTGGTGGCTCCTCGCGGACCATCTCCATCTCCGCCAGGGCTGCGGAATGCCTGGCCTCTTGAGCCTCCATGATGCCCCTCATGAGGCGCTGGTACGTGGCAGCCGCGTTCGGCAAGCCGTAAGGCATGCGAACGTAGCTATGGGGTGGACCTTCGCAACGCCCCACTCACGAGGGCCAGAGGCGCTCTAGAGAGGCGACTCGATTGAGCCCTGGTATGTCGATGCAGACACGCAGCCCACCATCCTCGCCTGGATGGGGAGCCACAGCTGGTAGGCGGCGGCCGCCTTTCATGACTCTTGACTCCTGTAGCTCCTGAATGGCCTTGTTGACGAACTCCTGAGGGTCTGGCTCTCCTTGCCTTACTCCTTCTTCAGGGAAACGTGCTTTGATACACGCCTCCATGTGGTGCCCAAGCGCCTCCCTCGTGACCTTAGCCAGGTCGGTGGCCCTCCAGGGGAGAGCCCCCGAGCCCTGCCTGAGGAGGGCGCCGGGCGCGCTTTCCTATGCGATGGAAGGAGGTTCCCCCTGGGCAGGCGCGGGCCCTGAGGGGCCTGCCTCCTGAGCGGCCGGGCCGGACGATGTCTTCTTCTTCTTGGGGGCGGTCTCGGGAAGCCTCCTGCTTCCGCGATCCGGGTTTTCCAGTGATGCAGCCTGAAAGGCTCGTTCCAGGGAACACACCGCGTCCTTCTCTTCACAGGGCACCATGATGACTCCACCACTTCCTGGCATCTTGAGGACGTTGTAGCCGTGGTTAGTTACGGCCATGAACTTGGCCAGCGCTGGGTACCCAAGGATGGCGTTGTACGGCAGGCGAATGTGAGCAACGTCGAAGTCGATGAGCTCGGTGCGGTAGTTGTCGCGTCCCCCGAAGGTGACAGGGAGGCGGACCTGCCCAATCGGTACCGTGGAGCCGTCCGTGACTCCGGAGAAAGGCTTGGTTGGCTGAAGCTGGCTGTATGGCACTTGGAGATTGTTGAATGTTTCCACGGACAGGACGTTGAGCCCTGCCCTGCCATCGATAAGGGTCCTGGTGACCACCACGTTGCTGATGATTGGGGAACAAAGCCTCGGGAGGACTCTGGTTGTGGCCGCACACTTGAGCTGATCTGCTGAGCTGAACGTGATGGCGCACGCCGACCACCTGAGAGGGCGCGTGGCTTCGAGCTTGGGGAGGACTGCATTCGCTTCGGGGGCGAACTGCTTGAAGATGCGTTGAGAGCCTGGGGCTTGAGCCCCGCCCAGGATGCAGGCGATCGCGCGCAGCTCCTGGAAGCCCCCAGCCCCCTCGTCCTGATGGCGGTCCTCATTTCTCCTTGGCTGCGGCGGCAGCGGAGGGAGGCCTGCGTTGCCTTGCGGGCGATCCTCGCGAGGCTGATCCCTCCAGTCTCCCTCACGAGGCGGGTCTTGCCAGCGATCCTCGCGAGGTTGATCGCGCCACCCTTGGCGTGGGCCGCGGTCTTCCCAGCATCCTGCATTCCTTCCTCCTCCTCGACCGCAGCCCCGGTCACCGTGGTCGGGGCGACGGCCGATGCTTCCTTCTCGCACGGCTCGGAGCTCTTGACATTCGTTGGTGTTGTGGGTGTGGTGGTCGTGGTACACATAGTACCGACTGCCCTTGGAAGATTCAGGCTGATCTCTACCCCGCTTGGTTTCTGGTTCTGCCGCGAGCACGGCAGCCCCCTTGCGCTTCACATCCTTGGCCTTGGGCTTCTTCTCTTCGGGTCTGCAGCAGGCAGCTCGAGGAGGGAGAGATGCCCTTCCTCAGCCCTGGCGCACTTGGTTGCCAAGTTGAACAGCTCCAAGGAAGTGCACATGTCTTCATGCATCGCCAGCTCCTCCTTCATCTTGACGTCGCGCACGCCGTCGGAGAAGGCTGAGATGATGGCCTCCTCGGTCACCTTGGGAATCTTGAGGCGTGCATTGTTGAAGCGCTGGATGTACCTTTGCAGGGTCTCTTCGGGTTGTTGCTTGATGCGGCGCATGTCGCTCACTGCGGGTGACCGGTCGCGAGTACCTTGGAAGTTGGCGATGAAGCGGGTGCGCATCTCGTCCCAGGAGGAGATCGTGCCTGGAGCCAGGTTCAGGAGCCAGGTGCGGGCCCCGTCCTTGAGCACCATGGGAAACCAGTTCGCCATGACCTTCTCGTCTCCGTTGGCAGCTTCAATGCCCAGCTCATAGAGCTGGAGGAACTCCGCAGGGTCGGCCGTGCCGTCATAACGAGGAGGCAGGTCTGGCTTGAACTTGCCGGGCCACGCGATGCTGCGTAGCTCGGTGGTGAAGGCACGACAACCTGCTGTGGCCACGGGAGGCCTTGGGTGACGGAGAGCTTGGTCTTGCTTGTCCCCACGCGCTGCAGCTGGGAGCAGCGCGGGGTCTTGATGTGCGGCAGTAGGAGCATGGTCGCGACATGCTGGAGCAGGGAGCGCCCGGGCAGCTTCTTGCGGGCGAGGGACTTCTTGGCAGCTCTGCTCTTGCCGCGCTGGCACCTGACGGAGCGGGTTCCGCCCAGGGGCCACGGGCCTTGGAGCCACGGTGCCTACTTGAGGAGGAGGTGGCTGGGGCACCCCCGGAGCTTCGTCACCCGCGCGGGGCGGGGTGCGGTGCAGCTGAACGGACGGCGCAGGAGAGCCCCCTGCGGCGCGGATGAGCTCGGCGACGCGGTCGAGCCATTCTTCATAGACGTCGTCGACGGGACGATAGCGCAGGAGCTCGTTTGCCGTGATGAGTGCAACTCGAGCCTCCATGGGTGCGTGGAGCGTGCGAGACGAAGAACCAGCTGGGGTGAGCGAGGGAGTAGCGGTGCGGCGGTCTTGCCGCACGGACGGATGCTGAGACGACGCTTGCTGGTCGTTCCCCGCCGGGCCGGTGGCGGCGTTGACGGCAGGTGGCGGGGAACGGAGAGGACGCCCGCCGACAGGAGCCGTCTGGGCGACGCGGGAAGCGAGAGCGGCCCGGCGGTCGGCGCGGGCCCGACGAGCATCAGACATGGACGCGATGGTCGGAGGAGAACGGGGTGGTGGAAGACGAATTCCGGCGCACCCCTACCTGGCGCACCAAATTTCGGATTTCGGGTTCCGGCAGACCCTTGAGGTTCGAACACTGGGGTGCGCGCGGAGATTTCGCCTTCTACCTACCTGCGCCCCACCGCCACGCTAAGTTCTAAGCTATGGAAAGAACAGCACAAGAGACACGGAGTTTATACTGGTTCGGGCCACCGTTGTGGTGTAATACCCTACTCCGGTGTGTGGTGTGGTGGATTGCCTCTTGGGCTGATGATGATGAGCAATACAAGGAAGAACAGCCTCGCGAGGGTTTGTTCTTGGCTGGGGCAATGAACTGCTGGGAGGAGTTCAATCACCCTTCTCTCTCTCTCTCTCTCTGTGTGTGTGTGATGCTATTCGATCCGATCCCAGCTTGTTTCTGGGTTGGCCGATTCTAGATCCCCCCTTCCCTGGGGGTGGCTAGTCCTATTTATAGGCAAAGGCCCTGGGCCTCTTCCCAAATATTGAGCGAGAAGGGCGCCAATAATTGGCCATTTTGAAGGGGAACATCTGGTACACTTATCCTGACTAAAGTTGGTCCTTGCCTGGCAAAGGCTCTGGTGGTGACGCTGGCTTGGGCTCCACAATGACTTCCTCCCTGCCGTTGGACTGGTCTTGGTCTCGTTGCACCGAAACGGGTGCCTTTGCTTGATGCTCTCGCCTGCGCTTTCTCCCTTTGCACCAAAGAGGAAAGGAGGACACTGCGTGGGCTGGCGCCCGCCTGGCACCCTTGGTCGTCATGGCTCACGTCACGGGCACCTCGTGAGGTAGCCCGCCTTGATATCTCCGCCTCCTCGCGAGCCAGCCTGATGAGGCCGTGCCTGAGGAAGCTCCGTGTCGTCCGCCCCACGAGGCTTGGCCCCTCGCGAGGGTCTTGGGTCTGTGTTGATGAAGATGGGCCGTGTTGGGCCCCCTTTTGAGCCACGCCGCAGGCCGCAGGCAGGCAAGTCTGGGGACCCCCGTTCCCAGAACGCCGACACAGTAAAGGAGAGTAGAGGCGAGAACATGGGATTGTATCGATATGATCAAATGGGCTGCTTGCCTGATGGAGTGGTAGTAGGGTACTGCCCTTCAGTTGGATACTCGGAGATATCCTCGGAGGCAGAACCTACCACGAAGGACACACAGAACATAATCAACACATGAAAATATGCAACAATATGATGCATGCTATGACATGGCAAAATGATGTATCCTGCCTAATGCAATGTGAAACAAGTTGAAATGGGTCCATTTGAACCAAAGATTCAAATGGAAGTTAAAGTTCCTATGCATAATAAGTGTGTTAGCTTGTTTCACCTAAACAGCAAGGTTAAAGTGGTTTGTCATGCATGAAACCATTACAGATGGATAGATTGAACTTTTCTGATCATTTTTAATATATAATTTGTTTGATTTGGAGCTATGGTTGATTTTCTATGATTTTTAGAAGTTTTGCCTATTTTCTGGAATTTCCTATATAAAAATAAATGCAGAAATTAAATAACTGCATCAGCACTGCGTCACTGTGATGTCAGCGAGTCAAAGGCGCTAGCCCAGGTCAAACCTGACTAGTGGGCCCCATCTATCAGTGTCTTTGTGTACTAACTAAGCTAGTTAGTCCTAATTAATTGGGCAGGGCCCACTAGTCAGTGACTACTAACTAAACTAACCTAGTTAATTAGCACTAGCTAGACTAATTAGTCGGGCGGGGCCCGCATGTCAGTGAGAGAGAGGGGGAGGTCAACCCGTGTCAGCGGGGTCAACCTCGCCAGTCAGTGGTCAAAGCCTGCCGGCGTTTAGCCACCGGCGAGGCCAGATGCGGCGGCGCGCTGCGGGATTTGCCCACAGGGCACCATTTGGCGCGCGGAGAGCACCTACGTGGAGCTGGGACTCGCCCGCATCCAACCACGGTGGTGGTTTGGCCGGGGAGTAGCCGGAGCATCGCCGCCGACGAGCTCGGCGGAGGCCGAGGCTCGGGTGTGCTCGTGCTCGTGGCTGCAGTGGCCTACGCGATGCGGCGAAAGCACCTACAGCATCTACGCCGTGCGGGGAGTGTGACGGGCACAAGCCCATGACCAAATGGTCACCGGAGCATCCCCGGTGACATGGTTAGGCGGCGGCGCGTTCGGGCACAAGAGGCGCGGCGTCTACGGTGTTCTAGGGGCGAAACGAAAAGCACGGGGAGGTTCAGCAGCTCACAGGGAAGCCGCAGGGAGGGTCAGTGTGCTCGGGGAAGCTCCGGTGCGGCAGATCGACGACGATGATCAACGACGGCCGAAGGGTGAAGACGACGGTGGCAGGGACGATGCAGGGGCTCCGGCGTCGTGCAGCTCGGCTGGTCGATGTAGTCGACGACGGCGAACCGTCCGGACACAATGAGAGGGCGCAGGGACGGCGTTGGACGCGGCTGCGGCGAGCGGCGGCGACAGTGATGTCTCGAGCGACGTCGGGGAGGGCGAGAGAGGGAACCAGAGAGAGCGAGAGTGTCTGGGAGCTCGGGGAGAGAGAGAGAGGGTTCGTCCCAGGGCGACAGGTCGACGAGGGGAGCGGCTGGGCGGTGGGAAGCTATGTGGCAAGCATGCTGTGCTCGCCGTCGAGCACCTGCCTGCCTGTGCTGGCGAGAGCAAGCAGCTCGCTGGCACAACAAGTGGGCTGGACTGCTAGGTGGGCCGGCCAGGTGGGCTCAGGTAAGTGCTCTGCATTGTTTTCTGTTTCTCTTTTATTTATTTTCTGTACTGTGTTTTGAAATAGAATAAATACTATTTCATTTCCAAAAACTCTGGAAATATTCATAGGCATATTTGAGAATATTCTCAACTGCCTAAAAATGCTTCCAAGATTATTTGAGCACTTTAAAATATTTATAAGATTTAAAATTCCCAAATTCAAATACTTATGACTTGGTTCAAAAAATCCAAAATGGCCCCATAAATTGTAGAACCATTTTTGGCAGAGGTTTAAACTAGAACCAAAAATGGTGGGCTTTTATGAAGGGCATCTTGGGTTCATTGAAATTCCAATTGTTGGAGTTTAGCATTTTCAGGGGGTGTTGGGGTTGATTAGCCCCCATTTCAAGTTTAAAAGAAATTTAAACATGATGCACAAGTTCAACCAACCCTAATGCATAACAGGAAAGCAGGGATGTGACAAATATACCAAGTACCCATCACATACCCTTATCTCCCGCATTACATTATTTGCCATTTGCCTCTCGTTTTCCTCTCCCCCACTTCACCCTTGCCGTTTTATTCGCCCTCTCTCTATCTATCCTCCTTCTCTTTCCCGTTTGCCTCTTTTTGGCCACTTGCTTTTTGTTTGCTTGTGTGTTAGTTTGCTTTCTTGTCACAATGGCTCAAGATAACACTAAATTGTGTGACTTTACCAATACCAACAATAATGATTTTATTAGCACTCCGATTGCTCCTCTTATCGATGCTAAATCTTATGAAATTAATACTGCTTTGTTGAATCTTGTCATGAAAGATCCGTCTTCCGTCCTTCCTAGTGAAGATGCCGCTACCCATCTAAATAGCTTCGTTGATTTGTGTGATATGGAAAATAAGAAAGATGTGGATAATGATATTGTTAAATTGAAGCTATTTCCTTTTTCGCTTAGAGATCGTGCTAAACGTTGGTTTTCGTCTTTGCCTAAAAATAGTATTGATTCATGGAGCAAAGATGCTTTTATCTCTAAGTATTTTCCTCCCGCTAAGATCATCTCCCTTAGAAACAATATTATGAATTTTAAGCAACTTGATCATGAACATGTTGCACAAGCTTGGGAGAGAATGAAATTAATGATACGTAATTGCCCTACTCATGGTTTGAATTTGTGGATGATTATACAAAAATTTTATGCCGGATTGAATTTTGCTTCTAGAAATCTTTTAGATTCGGCCACGGGAGGCACTTTTATGGAAATCACTTTAGGATAAGCTACTAAACTCCAAGATAATATTATGGTTAAATATTCTCAATGGCATAATGAAAGATCTAGTAATAAAAAGGTGCATGCGATAGAAGAAATTAATGTTTTGAGTGGAAAGATGGATGAACTTATGAAATTATTTTCTAGTAAGAGTGTTTCTTCCGATCCTAATGATATGCCCTTGTCTACTTTGATTGAGAATAATAATGAATCTATGGATGTGAATTTTGTTGGTAGGAACAATTTTGGTAACAACGCGTATAGAGGAACTTTCAATCCTAGGCCTTATCCTAGTAATCCCTCTAATAATTATGGTAATTCCTACAACAATTCTTATGGAAATTATAATAAGATGCCCTCTAATTTTTAATCTAATATTAAAAAATTTATTACCTCACAAAAGAATTTCAATGCTTTGATGGAAGAAAAATTGCTTAAGATTGATGAGTTGGCTAGGAACTTTGGTAGAATTTCTCTTGATGTTGATTCTTTGAAACTTAGATCTATTCCACCTAAGCATTATACCAATGAGTCTCTCAAAGCCATGAGAATTTCCATTGATGAGTGCAAAGAAAGAACCGCTAGGATGCGTGCTAAGAAAAATGCCTTTATAAGAGCATGTTCTTCTAGTTCCTATGAAAATAAAGATGAAGATCTAAAAGTTATTGATGTGTCCCCTATTAAATCTTTGTTTTGCAATATGAATCTTGATAATGATGGGACTGAATATGATCCACCTTTACCTAGAAGGCGTTCCAAGAATTCGGAATTTTTTGATCTTCATGCTAAAATTGATAAAAGTGGGATTGAAGAAATTAAAACCCTAGATGTTGCTAAACCCACTATTATGGATTTCAAGGAATTTAACTATGAAAATCTCTCTTTGATTGATTGTATTTCCTTGTTGCAATCCGTGCTAAATTCTCCTAACGCTTATAGTCAAAATAAAGCGTTTACTAAACATATCGTTGATGCCTTGATGCAATCTTATGAAGAAAAACTTGAATTGGAAGTTTCTATCCCTAGAAAAATTTATGATGAGTGGTTACCAACTATTAAAATTAAAAATAAAGATCATGAATGCTATGCTTTATGTGATTTGGGTGCTAGTGTTTCCACGATTCCAAAGACTTTGTGTGATTTGTTAGGTTTCCGTGATTTTGATGATTGCTCTCTAAACTTGCACCTTGCGGATTCCACTATTAAGAAACCTATGGGAAGAATTAATGATGTTCTTATTGTTGCAAATAGGAATTATGTGCCCATAGAATTTATTGTTTTGACATAGATTGCAATCCTTCATGTCCTATTATTCTTGGTAGACCTTTCCTTAGAATGATTGGTGCAATTATTGATATGAAGGAAGGAAATATTAGATTCCAATTTCCATTAAGGAAAGGCATGGAACACTTCCCAAGAAATAAAATTAAATTACCATATGAATCTATTATGGGAGCCACTTATGGATTGCCGACCAAAGATGGCAATACCTAGATCTATCCTTGCTTGTTATGCCTAGCTAGGGGCGTTAAACGATAGCGCTTGTTGGGAGGCAACCCAATTTTATTTTTATTCCTTGATTTTTTCTCCTATTTAGTAATAAATAATTTATCTAGCCTCTGTTTTTGTTGTGTATTTTTGTGTTTAATTAGTGTTTGTGCCAAGTAGAACCGTTGGGAAGACTTGGGGAAAGTCTTGTTAAACTTGCTGTAAAAAACAGAAACTTTAGCCCTCACGAGAACTGCTGCTATTTTTATTTGGAAAGTTCTATTTAGTTAATTATGTTTTGAAGATGATTAACAGATAAATTACTCACGTCCAGCAATTTATTTTAGAATTTTTTGGGTTCCAGATCTTGCGCTAGCGACAGATTACTACAGACTGTTCTGTTTTTGACAGATTCTGTTTTTCGTGTGTTGTTTGCTTATTTTGATGAATATATGGCTAGTAAAATAGTTTATAAACCATATATAAGTTGGAATACAGTAGGTTTAACACCAATATAAATAAAGATGAGTTCATTATAGTACTTTGAAGTGGTCTTTTGTTTTCTTTCGCTAACGGAGCTCACGAGATTTTCTACTTTGAGTTTTGTGTTGTGAAGTTTTCAAGTTTTGGGTAAAGATTTGATGGATTATGGAACAAGGAGTGGCAAGAGCCTAAGCTTGGGGATGCCCATGGCACCCCCAAGATAATCTAAGGACACCTAAAAGCCAAAGCATGGGGATGCCCCGGAAGGCATCCACTCTTTTGTCTATTTCTATCGGTAACTTTACTTGGAGCTATATTTTTATTCACCACATGATATGTGTTTTGCTTGGAGCGTCTTGTATGATTTGAGTCTTTACTTTTTAGTTTACCACAATCATCCTTGCTGTACACACCTTTTGAGAGAGCCATACATGATTTGGAATTTGTTAGAATACTCTATGTGCTTCGCTTATATCTTTTGAGTTATATAGTTTTGCTCTAGTTCTTCACTTATATCTTTTAGAGCACGGTGGTGGATTTGTTTTATAGAAACTATTGATCTCTCATACTTCACTTAGATTATTTTGAGAGTCTTAAATAGCATGGTAATTTTCTTAAAATCCTAATATGCTAGGTATTCAAGATTAGTAAAATTTTCTTATGAGTGTTTTGAATACTAAGAGAAGTTTGATGCTTGATGATTGTTTTGAGATATGGAGGTAATAATATCAATGTCGTGCTAGTTGAGTAGTTGTGAAATTGAGAAATGCTTGTGTTGAAGTTTGCAAGTCCCGTAGCATGCACGTATGGTAAACGTTATGTAACAAATTTGAAACATGAGGTGTTATTTGATTGTCCTCCTTATGAGTGGCGGTCGGGGACGAGCGATGGTATTTTCCTACCAATATATCCCCCTAGGAGCATGCGCGTAGTGCCGAGGTTTTTGATGACTTGTAGATTTTTGCAATAAGTATGTGAGTTCTTTATGACTAATGTTGAGTCCATGGATTATACGCACTCTCACCCTTCCATCCTTGCTAGTCTTTTCAGTACCGTGCATTGCCCTTTCTCACATTGAGAGTTGGCGCAAACTTCGCCGGTGCATCCAAACCCCGTGATATGATACGCTCTTTCACACATAAACCTCCTTATATCTTCCTCAAAACAGCCACCATACCTACCTATTATGGCATTCCCATAGCCATTCCGAGATATATTGCCATGCAACTTTCCACCATTCCGTTTATCATGACACATTCATTATTGTCATATTGCTTAGCATGATCATGTAGTTGACATAGTATTTGTGGCAAAGCCACTGTTCATAATTCTTTCATACATGTCACTCTTGGTCCATTGCATATCCCGGTACACCGCCGGAGGCATTCATATAGAGTCATTTTTGTTCTAGTATCGAGTTGTAATCATTGAGTTGTAAAATAAATAGAAGTGTGCTGATCATCATTTTCCAGAACATTGTCCCAAGTGAGGAATTATAAAAAAATGAGAGAAAAAGAGAGAAGGGACAATGTTACTATCCTTTGCCACACTTGTGCTTCAAAGTAGCACCGTAATCTTCATGATAGAGAGTCTCTTGTTTTGTCACTTTCATATACTAGTGGGAATTTTCATTATAGAACTTGGCTTGTATATTCCAACAATGGGCCTCCTCAAGTGCCCTAGGTCTTCGTGAGCAATCAAATTGAATGCACACCCACTTAGTTTCTTTTGTTGAGCTTTCATACATTTATAGCTCTAGTGCATCCGTTGCATGGCAATCCCTACTCATTGCATTAACATCAATCGGTGGGCATCTCCATAGCCCATTGATTAGCCTCGTTGATGTGAGACTTTCTCCTTTTTGTCTTCTCCACATAACCCCCTCATTATATTATATTCCACCCATAGTGCTATGTCCATGGCTCACGCTCATATATTGCGTGAAAGTTTATAGGTTCGAGAATGGAGCATGATGAGAACATTCTTGTGTGACGAAAATGGAGCATGACTAAACTATATGATTTTGTAGGGATGAACTTTCTTTGGCCATGTTATTTTGAGAAGACATAATTTCTTTGTTAGTATGCTTGAAGTATTATTATTTTTATGTCAATATGAACTTTTGTCTTGAATCTTTCGGATCTGAATATTCATACCACAATTAAGAAGAATTACATTAAAATTATGCCAAGTAGCACTCCGCATTAAAAATTCTGTTTTATCATTTACCTACTCGAGGACGAGCAGAAATTATGCTTGGTGATGCTGATATGTCTCCAATGTATCTATAATTTTTGATTGCTCCATGCTATATTATCTACTGTTTTGGACATTATTGGGCTTTATTATCCACTTTTATATTATTTTTGGGAATAACCTATTAACCGGAGGCCCAGCCCAGAATTGCTGTTTTTTTTTGCCTATTTCAGGGTTTCGAAGAAAAGGAATATCAAACGGAGTCCAAACGGAATGAAACCTTCGGGAACGTGATTTTCTCACCGAACGTGATCCAG
>NC_041384.1:246847967-246915636 GCF_002162155.2 Triticum dicoccoides | reverse complement strand
CCGCCACCCTCATGGGCCCCCTGTTGCTCCACCGACGTACTCCTTCCTCCTATATATACCTACGTACCCCCAAACGATCAGATAAGGAGCCAAAACCCTAATTCCACCGCCGCAACTTTCTGTATCCACGAGATCCCATCTTGGGGCCTGTTCCGGAGCTCCCTCGGAGGGGGCATCGATCACGGAGGGCTTCTACATCATCACCATAGCCCCTCCGATAAAGTGTGAGTAGTTTACCTTAGACCTACGGGTCCATAGTTAGTAGCTAGATGGCTTGTTCTCTCTTTTTGGATCTCAATGCAATGTTCTCCCCCTCTCTTGTGGAGATCTATTCGATGTAATCTTCTTTTTGCGGTGTGTTTATTGAGACCGATGAATTGTGGGTTTATGATCAAGTCTATCTATGAACAATATTTGAATCTTCTCTAAATTCTTTTATGTATGATTCTTTGCAAGTCTCTTCAAATTATCAGTTTGGTTTGGCCTACTAGATTGATCTTTCTTGCAATGGGAGAAGTGCTTAGCTTTGGGTTCAATCATGCAGTGTCCTTTCCCAGTGACAGTACGGGCAGCAAGGCACGTATTGTATTGTTGCCATCAAGGATAACAAGATGGGGTTTTCATCATATTGCATGAGTTTATCCCTCTACATCATGTCATCTTTCTTAAGGCGTTACTCTGTTTTCATTAACTTAATACTCTAGATGCATGCTGGATAGCGGTCGATGAGTGGAGTAATAGTAGTAGATGCAGGCAGGAGTCAGTCTACTTGTCTCGGACGTGATGCCTATATACATGATCATACCTAGATGTTCTCATAACTATGCTCAATTCTATCAATTGCTCTACAGTAATTTGTTCACCCACCATAGAATACTTATGATCTTGAGAGAAGCCACTAGTGAAACCTATGGCCCCCGGGTCTATCTTCATCATATTAATCTCCCAATACTTAGTTATTTCCTTTGCTTTTTACTTTGCTTTTATTTTACTTTGCATCTTTATCACAAAAATACCAAAAAAAATTATCTTATCATATCTATCAGATCTCACTCTCGTAAGTGGCCGTGTAGGGATTGACAACCCCTTATCGCGTTGGTTGCAATGATTTATTTGTTTTGTGCAGGTGCGAGGGACTCGCACGTAGCCTCCTACTGGATTGATACCTTGGTTCTCAAAAACTAAGGGAAATACTTACGCTACTTTGTTGCATTATCCCTTCCTCTTCGGGGAAAACCAACGCAATGCTCAAGAGGTAGGAGGCACAACCACAGCGGCGGCACTCGCTCTAGGGCGAATCGCGATCCCCTGGCCGCCCCATTGCAGGCGCGACCGCAGCACGTGCACCACCCCCGGAGCGAGCTGACCTAACCAATGTGCCAGACGGAGCCGCTGGTCTACAAGCGCCTCCACCTCGTCACCACGCCATCCTGGCAACTGGCTCATGATGACGAGAGCACAGTGCAGCCACTACCAGCACCATCAGGAGTCGGGTGACATTACGATCTTCATCGTCGTCCATGCCGAGCACCGCTTCGGAGGCCATGGCGTGGGCCCAACTATTGTTGAGATTTCCGCCGGCAGCCGATCAGATGGATGAATGGAGGGCCACCATTTAGAGCTTGTTTGGTTTCGCTGAGGCGGGAGCATCGAAGTGAGCTGGCCCGCCACAGCCTCCCCAGGCAACAACAACAGCCCACGCTGCTGGCCGCACGGGAAGGGCCACCCCCATGGTGTAGTCCCTTCCACGGGAACCAGCATGGGACCCACACGAGCAAGAACCCGTTGACATCTCGATGGCTTCATCCGACCCTCGAGCGCGTCAAGGCCAATGGCGAGTCCTAGAGGGCGGGCAAAGGGAAGGCGCACGCATCACCATTAAGCGATGCCGCAACACTCGTCGCTAGTCCGATAGGCGCAATGGCCCTGACGTCGACGAGCCCATGCTCGGAGAAGGCAGGTACATACCTTTCGAGGCTAGGTGCCCTGCCTTCACCCTGAGTTGCAGCGAGTCCGTTTTTCATCCACTCGCATGTTCAAGCCAGAGATACTAGAGAAGTAGGATGGGAGACCGAACCCGACAGAGCTCTTGAGCATCTACACCATCGTTGTTCAAACTGCCGAAGGAAGAGATGAGAAGGTGTTCGCCAACTAATTCCCTTTGGCGCTCAAGCTAAATGTGAGGTCTTGGCTGATGCACCTGCTAGAGAACTCCATTTCGACCTGGGCTGACCTATGCCATGAGTTCGTTGGTGCCTTCACGGGCAGCCATCAAGAACCAGGGTGGCCTAGCGACTTGCAGCTCCTCCCGCAGAAAGAAGGAAAGACTCTGTGGAAGTACATGCAGTGGTTCAGCCGATTCCATAGGAATATTCTAGACATCCACCCGGGAGCTATGATAGCTGCGTTCCAGTCCAACATGCTCAATCGTCAGATACGTTCCAAGGTGAACGCTCGACTGCCCAAGACTGTGAAAGAGTTTTATACTCTAGTGGATAAGTGTGCTCGAGTGGAGGAGGGGAGATGGCTCCCCGGAGAAGAGGATGGCGTCGACATCGGCTTGGAGGATGATGACGAGGCACTACTAGGGAAAAGCCTATACACAGAATCTTATTAGCAGCGCGCTTTAAAATAAGGCGCTGCTGCTAATTAGCAGTAGCGAGCTCCAGAATAACTCGCTGCTGAAATAAATATAGAAGTAGCGCGCCAGCTCGAAGATGCACTACTGCTATAATTCCCACGAGGCCGCCACGAGGCTAGCTATAGCAGCAACGCGTTATAACGATGGGCGCTACTGCTACGTAGCATAGTAGCAGCGCATTTCGCCAATAAGCACTACTGCTAAGTTTACTACAAAAATTTAGTCCCACCTCGCTCCATGAAGAGAGTTTCTACCACCTTAAATATGTTACTTCTCAAACTTTGACAAGCACTTGGTCTTCATTGAACTCTATGTGTAGAATTTGTGGCTGCAATTTGTGACACCGGTCCTCCCCCGTCGCCCCTCGTCCCTCTGCGCCGCCGTCACCTCCTCCTCCTTGCTGGACTCGGTACCGGCCTCCTCCTCCGTCCTCCCTCTCCACTCGCCGTCGGCCGGCCCCTCCTCGCTCCGCCTTCCTCCTCCGTCCTCCCTCCACTGGTCGCCAGCCGGCCCCTCCTTGCTCCGCCTTCTTCCTCCGTCCTACTCTCTTCTCCCTCCTCGAGTCGCCCCTCCTTCTCCCTCCTGTCTGCTACATTTTTATTTAGTAGGCTAGTTCATATGCAACATTTTGATTTAGTTGATATGATTTAGTTGATTTAGTAGGCTAGTTGATTTAGTTGATTTAGAACATTTTGATTTAGTTGATTTAGTAGGCTAGTTGATTTAGAACATTTTGATTTAGTTGATTTAGTAGGCTAGTTCATTTAGTTGATTTAGAACATTTTGATTTAGTTGATTTAGTAGGCTAGTTCATTTAGTTGATTTAGTATGCACCATTTTCATTTAGTTGATTTAGACCATTTCCATTTAGTTGATTTAGAACATTTTCATTTAGTTGATTTAGTTACTTTTTGGCAAAATGTAGGTGGTACCTTGTCATCTAATATGTTACTAGATCTTAGGATTATAATTGTCCATCAAATTGCTTCTCGCGGAAGAACCAAAAATATCTCATGCTATTGTTTTTGTTTCCTGTGAAGTGGATTGTTAATCCTTTGCTCATATTGCTTTAGGAAAAATGGCGCCACCACCACCACCACTATGTCGACTGTGCAAGTCAAGGTGCGCCAGCAGCCTTGCAACTGGCAAGCTGTTCGGCATCTACTTCCAGCCGGGTTTTCGTCATGCGGCGGTAAGAAATTAGATGAAATGTAATAACTATTTTATTTTTAGTGTTGGCATTACTGCATTGTGTCATTTTGCTTATTTTACACAGATCGTTCCATGCAATGTGAGGTTGAAATTCAACAAGCTGTCAGGAGATACTGTGACATTTGAGGCTCCTGGGGGCCGTACACTATGGAGGTCGAGAAAGGACGCAATATGTCGCCGATTGGAGGAGATGGATGGGCCTGTTTTGTCGCTCGCATGCGTCTTACTGGCGGTGAGTTGATCAGCTTCTCCTTGAGAGCAGAAAGACCCAAGCTGGCGGTCATTTATCTCAACCTGGTGGAAGATGATGAAGATGAGGAAGATGATGAAGATAATGAGGACCCACTCGATGAAGATGATGAGGACCCACTTCATGAAGCCATCATAGCTCAAAGAACAAGGCCGAGCGAGGAGGAGGTGTCCAACCTGTGGGACATAATTCCGCCACATGATGACTTTGTCGGGGTGCCATTCGTGACCCGCCTGACAAATAACATGGTTGATCGACATGATATGGTATGTTATACTTACAAATGCAAATTATCTGATGAAATACTTAGTGTACAGTCTAATGATATGGTATGTTGTGTGGAATCTAGTCGATGATATGTTTTAGTGTAGAGTTCGATTACATGCTTATTAGTGTAGAATCTAAGGAAACTATTAGTAGTGTAGATAATCCATATGTACTTATTTGCGAGGCTATTTATTAATTGAAATGTTTTTCTTATTCAGAAATTGGCAAAGAGCATATATGTGAGTTATGGTATCGAGCCTGATGAAGAAGGCCCAGCTGGACTACGCCTTACTACAAGGGGCTCCGTCACAACCTGTACTTACCGCGTGGACACGGACGGTCGCACACACTTAAACTCGGTTGGGTGGAAGAAATTCCTCGATGGCAAGAATCTTCGTGTTGGACAGGCCATCCTAATTACTATCAGGAACACCAACCGCCCAGGCTTGAGGATGATGATTGTCTTTGATATCATCTAGAACTACATATGTGTGTGTGGCTATATTATCTAGAACTACATATGTGTGTGTGGCTATATCATCTAGAACTACATATGTGTGTGTGTGTGGCTATATCATCTAGAACTACATATGATGATCGCCGTTGATATGACCTTGTACTGCTTGAGGATGCATGTTGACTATGCATGAAATTGTTATCTAGTACTCACTTCGTTCCAAATTACTCGTCGTGGTTTGAACTAAAACCACGACGAGTAATTTGGAACGAAGGGAGTACTACCCAGTAATGGTTTATGAATTTGATATCTACTAGCAGTACCTAGTATCTAGTATCTGAACAGGAAACTAGAAGGGAAAGGGGTACGGGGGGAAATGATGAAAGATATAGTAGTAGTGAGGGACTGCGAAATCGCTACAACTAAGTAATAGTAGCGCGTTCATAAAAAGCGCTGATGATATCGTCAACAGTAGTAGCGCGGGTAAGGACCACGCTACTACTATAAGTTCGCTGTAGCGCCTTATTAGTAGCGCGGCCACCCGCGCTGCTACTAGCCTCAAAACCCGCGCTACTACTAGGGTTTTCCCTAGTAGTGAGGCCACCAGTCAGAAGAAGAAGAGCAAGAAGCGCAATAAAAGGCGCAAAGATAAGGCAGTGATGACCGTTGAAGGATCGGGCATGCCTAGTCCCGCCAAGAAGGCCAATATTGAGGTACCTGGCAATGAAGTTTCCACGTGCACTGATTGCCAGGAGGCCGCGGCTGCCGAGAAGGCTAGGAGAGGCGATGGGCCGTACTACAAGATTCATCGGACAAGGGCCATGATCTCGAGGAGTGTCATCAGGTTGAGCTGCTCGTTAAGAAGCAGAAAGCTGAGTATGAGAAGCATGATAAGGAGAAAGGTCAGAATGGCACTGGTGGGAAGGGCCGAGGCGGCAGACCAATCCACCCCGGCAAGGCTCCTCAGAATCAAGGAAAACCCACAGAGGCCGTGAGAAGGAGGATTGCAATGATGAGAGCAATGGAGGAGATGAAGAGGAAACCAGCAAGCAGGAATTCCAAAAAGCCACTAACGCCCTGTGCATTGACGGGGGTGTATCCCTGCACTCCTATCACTGCCAACTTAAATGTCGTGGAGCCGGCGGTAGATTCTCGGAGGCCACTCAAGTGGTCCCGCATGCCCCTCGTCTTCGACATAGAGGACCACCCTAACTGCACCACTGTAGTAGGGTGCATGGCGTTGTTGGTCCCACCAACAATCCGCAACCAAAAAGTCACGAAGATGTTGGTTGACGGCGGGGCCGGGTTGAATCTGATTTATCCAAAGGTCACCAACAAACTTCAGATAGCAGAGGAACAACTCAAGGTTATTGGTATGTTTCAGGGGACCAACCCTAGCAGGAGTCGTCCTAAGGGGAAGATCATGCTACCGATCACATTCGGAGGGGAGTTAAACTACTAGACTGAGAAGATCGTGTTTGATGTGGTCGACCTCCCCCTACCATATAATGGAATCCTTGGTCGCCTAGCTCTGGCCAAATTCATGGTGGCATCCCACTATGCCTAAAACACCTTGAAGATGCCAGGGCCGATAGGCATCATTTCCATTCTATCAGACGAGAAGGACGCAATCATTTGCGTGGATAAGATGTACCGGGAGACAGTCGCGGCAGAGGCCGCTGAAGCCGTTGTTCCCACCAAGGAAAGTAAAGGAAAGAAGAAAGCTAACAAGGATGCCAGCATGGAATTTGGGACGCATACCTCTTCGGAGAATGCTGCGCCTGTTGATGACTTGCCGGAGAGTTCCAATAGCAAGAGATCCAAGGCTGCTGCACCCGCTGTGAAAAAAGGTCCCGCCAGGGCTGGCTGGCACTAATGGTACCTTCACTATCAGTGATACCCTCGAAGAGAAATAGGAAAGTGCGCTCGTTGCCTTCCTGCGGGCAACCATCTGATATCCCTGATGTTCCCAGGGAGGTAATCGAGCACCACATTGCGGTCTGCCCACATGCGCGACCCGTCAAGCAGAAGGTCCAAAAGCAAGCCTTGGAGTGGCAACAGTTCATTGCCGAGGAAATCAAGAAACTTGAGGCAGCTGGTCTGGTCAGATGAGTACTGCATCCAACATGGTTAGCAAATCCTGTGGTGGTGCGCAAGGCTAATGGGAATTGGAGGTTGTGCATAGATTTCACTAATCTGAACAAGGCCTGCCCGAAGGACCCATTTCCCTTGCTGCGCATCGACCAAACTGTGGATTCCACCTCCGGGTGTGACCTGCTTTCTTTTCTAGATGCCTACTCTGGATACCATCAGATCTTTATGTCAAAGGAAGAGGAACAGAAGACATCGTTCATAACACCATGTGGCACATATTGCTTTGTACGGATGCCCTTCGGATTGAAGAGTGCTGCATCCACTTTTGCAAGGGCATTCCAGATTGGCTTTGAGTCTCAACTTGTCGGCGTCTTGGGAACGGGGGTACCTAGACTTGCCTGCCTGCGGCCCACGGTGTGGCTCCGTCAACGGCCTAGTACGGCCCAGCTTTGACAACAACAACACAAGACCCTCGCGAGGGGCTAAGCCTCGCTAGGAGGACGACACCAAGGCCTCCCTGGAAGGCGGCCTCACCATGCTGGTTCCCGAGGAGCGGAGATATCTATGCAAGGTGCACCTCGCAAGGTTCACATGACGTGAGCCGTCACGACCAAGGCTAGGCAGGCACCAGCGGGCGCAGTGTACCAGTTTCCTCTTTGGTGCTAAGGAGGCAAACGAAGGCACGGGGTCCCGAGGAATCAAGCAAAGGTTTCCATATCGGTGCAACAAGACCAAGACCGCCAGGATGGCAGGATGGAGGTCATCGCGGAGCCCACCGGGGCGTGACCACCAGAGGCTTTTGCAGGCAAAGACTACTTTTGTCATGATAACTTGTACTTGTTGTATCCCTTCAAAATTGGCCATTGTGGGATCCCTTCCTGCCTCTCTCTGGGAAGAAGACCAAGGCCCCTATAAATAGGACTTAGCCACCACCATATATCAGATCCATTCTAACCCGACCATCCACCAGCTCATCGAGCTCAAGAACACCTCACCTCCCGAGGCTGTTCTACCACTGTACTAGTTCATCCTCAACCCCTCGAGGCAATCCACCACAAAGCTGGAGTAGGGTATTACACCGCAAGGTGGCCCGAACCAAAACAAACTGTTGTGTCTCTTGTCCCTTGGTCCCGTCGAGCTAGGCTTGGATTCATTGAGCGGGCAGACTAGGGAGGACGAGTTATTCGCATGCACCCAGAGTTCGAACCTCTCAAGGGTTTGCGGAACCCATAATCCAACATTTGGCATGCCAGGTAGGGGTGCATTGGAGCCTCTCTTCCGCCGATCGACTCACCGCTGCTCCATCGCTTCTATGGCTGACGCTCGTCGAGCCATGCTGTCAGAGTAATGGGCCACGGGTAGCCTAACCCGAGTCCCGGAACCTTTCAAGACATTAGGCCGGCTGCGCCCATCAAGACGCCAAGATGAAGTGCCGCCTTCTGGTGGCCGGCTGGCTGAATGGCCGACTGCCAGAAGACGGCCATGCTCAGGAAGGCGGCACCAAGACGGGCTGACTCCTGGCAGGCGGCCTCTAGAGAGGCCGGCTCCCAGCAGTCGGCCCATGGTGCCCTCAAAGTCTGCACGCCCATTAAGAAGACAGGACATGATGAGGCAATAGTGTAGCCCAACACCCCCGTATCCAGGGCCGGGCGTGGCCATAGTGCTTCGTACAGGTGGAGATCTCCGCCCAGCGCGGCACTGTTGCCACTCCACCCCTGACGTCACTCATGTTAGGCAAAGCCCTGCTCCCACGACCGCCTATCGGTATGGCCCGAAGACGGCGGGCCCTACCGGTTAGCGAGAGCCCGGAAGACGGCGGGAGCCTCACTAGTCAGACCATGGGGAGGCCGGCTTCTAGCAGGCGGCCCGTTCCTTCCTCGGGGCTTGTGCACCATTAACCAGATAAGACTCGGAGTGGCTACAGTAATCTCCCGCTAGGCGGTGGGACTATAGCCACGCTCCCCTGACCAAGCGAGCGTCATTAGCATCACGATAACAGTAATCCGCAGCCGGCAAGACCCGTGGGCGGCGGGGGCGGCCTGTCGGCTCCGTACCAGACCAGCCGGCAGGGCCCACCAGGCGGTGGGCCTCAACAGTCGGCGGAGAAGCCGGCGACCAGAGAGACTGACAGCCGGGTCCCACACCCGGCCAAGTTACCATTGTACCCCTGGGGGGTAGGCCTATACAAACCCCCCAGGGCACCCATGCAAGGGGTTGGAACCTGTTAGAATTAGACTCACACCTAGGGGAGAGGAGAGCAAGCCTTTCCTTCTTATACCTCTAGCATACAACTCGAGGAGCACCATTGTACTCACTAGTGCTTTAGTGATCATGCGGAGACCCTGCAGAGCAGGACTAGGGGTGTTATCTCGTAGGAGAGCCCTGAACCTGGCTAAAGTATGCCGGCGTACGTGCCTACGCCTCATCCTGCTTCCAGCACCGGCGACATTCTACTCGCTCCCACCATGATAAGACATCAATTGGCATATGTCGCACCCAACCCCCGACATTTGGCTCCCACCGTGGGGCGAGGTGCACCGTCTCCTGGAGACCAGTTCTAGACGGGAACCCTATTCCTTCCTGGCGAGCGCAGCCAGCCCGGCATGCCACACGGCGTCTGCACCGACGCGCTGCACGGCGCGGAGGTTGCCTGCGCAGCGAGCTGCCTCACCAATCTTGTTGGTGAGATTCGCCTCTCCGACGAGCCCGCGTCTGATGCGGGCACCGATGGCCCCGAGAGCAGCCTTGTGAGCCTCTTCGATCAGCTCCACTTTGCCAGCGAGCCTGCCGCTGACTTGGAGTCTGTTGGCTCCACCGACCCGATGTTGGTCGACTCCGACACGGCATCGCTTGACGCGTTCCCCTCCAACGTGGTGGTCTACGATGAGCCGCTTCCTCATGCGGACAGCGGCGGCAGCACCGTCACGGAGGTGCTCGTCATCAGCCACGGCGAGCACTCTGGCAGAGGTGGCCAGGATCCATTGCAAGCAGCGATGCAAGGCCTAGCCGTGCCTATCCCGGAAGACGCCGACGCTGAGACGCTAGAAGCACGCCGCTTCCAGCTTGTCGAGAGCGCCAACTGGCAGGCCAACATGAGACGCCTTTCGAAGGCCTACCAGCGGGAGATGGACCGTGCTGTCGGTGGCACGCCGGCTCCTGGTGGACCTAGCCGCATTGGTTTGGTCCGACAGCATGGCGCGACCATCGCCAGCATGTTCGGGGCGGATCGCCCCGTATACGCCACGCCTGCAGAAACATACGAGCTGCCCAGGCGGCAGTAGACAAGCTAGACAAGCTCGAGGGCGACGAGCGTCGCCACATGACAGAGCGAGTCCAGTAGCTCCTCGACGCGGCTGCTGAGCAGCAAGATGCCGGGTGCCGCACCGAAGCGCTCGGCCGGCGAAACGATGACCCACCTCCTCGCCGAGATCAAGGCGCGACATCCCGGACGTCGACTGGTGACATCCGTGATAGAAGAGACAAGGAGCCGGCTGCCAGCCGCAGCCGGACTCATGTCACCATCGAGTGCGACCAAGATGGCCGCCCAAGAGCAGTGCGGCAGCGAAACAACTGTTCGCCTCCTCCTGCCCGCAGGGAGAGGCGCATTTCCCCGCCGCCTGTTGATCACCCATCACCCGGCGACCGCCTGGGCCACCGAGAAAGAATCGGAGAAAACGATGCCCGCCATCGGATCGATCGCCTCAATCGATCCCTGGCGCTAGAAGAAGAAGACGAGCTGGGTCCGCCTTGTTTTGGCCCCCGCATCCGAGACGAGCCCTTACCCAAAGGGTTTACTCTCCCAACAGATACACCCAAGTACACTGGCTCCGTAAAGCCGGAGGACTGGCTGGTTGACTATTCCACAGTCGTCAGCATCGCCAATGGCAACAAGTGCATTGCCGTAAAATACGTTCCGCTCATGCTTCAGGGCACGACCCGGACATGGCTGAACAGCCTAAAGCCCCGCAGCGTCAACAGTTGGGTTGATTTTACTGAAGCATTCATCCGCAACTTCACCAGCATGTACAAGCGGCCGCCCAAGCCCTGCCAGCTCTCCTTATGAGTCCAGGGCCCCAACGAGTCGACTCGCGACTATCTCACGCTGGGCCGAGTTACGCAACTCTTGCGAGGGCGTGCACGAGGTGCAGGCCTTCAAGTACTTCACTGCCGGGTGCTGAGAGGGCACCCTCTTCAAGCACAAGCTTCTCTGCGATGAGCCGGCGACCCTCGACGAACTGCTAATCATAGCAGACAAGTACGCCACGGCCAACTCCTCCATGAAGGCGGAGATTCAATTCAATGCGTCAGGCAAGGTGGCCCCTCAGGCTCCTCGGACCCTGACTGGTGAGGCGAGTCAGCGACAGCAACCGAACGACAACAAGCGCAAGGCCATGCAGCCGGCTCCCACCAGCCGGCAGGTGGCAACAGTCGAAGATCAGCGGCCAGAAGGGCAGCTTCCTCCCAAAAGCCAGAAGGGCGGCAAGCCCAACTGGCTGCCCGCTTTCTCGTACAAACGGACTCTCGATGCACCCTGCAAGTTCCACAGTGGTGCGAAACCGTCCAATCACACCACTCGGAAGTGCCACTGGCTCACCAGGATCGCCAAGGGTGACGGACTCCAGCCCCCTCCGCCAGCCGGCCCGCCGCCTCCTCCCCCACAGCAGCCGACGGCTCGGTCTGTCGGCGCCATACATGATGATTATCCTAAAGAACATGGGGCTTATGTCGTGTTTACCACCATGGCCGATGACAGGCGCAGCAGAAGGCAGCAACAAAAGAAGTAAATGCGGTGGCATCAGAAACCCCGGAATTCATGCATTGGTCTGAGAAGCCCATCAGCTGGAGCCAAGCCAACCACCCGGAGGTGATGCCCAATCCCAGCTCTTATTCTTTGGTGTTGGATGCCACATTTGCCACCGAGAGGCGAGCTGCTCGCTTCTCCCAAGTTCTGATAGATGGCGGCAGCGGCATCAACATTTTGTACAAAGATACCATGGAGAAGTTGGGAATCAAGCAGAGACATCTTCAGCCCAGCCGGACTGTTTTCCATGGCATAGTTCCTGGCCTTTCCTGCTCACCAATCGGCAAGACTCTGATAGATGTCCACTTCAGGGACAAAAATCATTTCCGCCGAGAGCCAGTTTGGTTCGAGGTGGTGGACCTTGAGAGCCCTTATCATGCGTTACTTGGTCGGCCTGCCCTGGCCATGTTCATGGCTATCCCCCACTATGCTTACCTGAAGATGAAGATGACAAGCTCCAAGAGAATCCTGACCATAGCAGGGGACTACAAGAAGTCATCCGCCTGCGCAGCAGAGAGCAACCGGTTAGCCGAGTCCCTCGTGATCGCGGCTGAGAAGCGGCTCCTTGACCAGGTTGTGGCGATGACCGGCAAGCAGCTGGAAATTTCACCCAACCCCAGGGAGTCCAAAGTCGAAGGCTCGTTCAAGCCGGCAAAGGAAACAAAGAAGATACCCTTAGACCCGGAGCACCGGGAGAGGCACGCTATCATAGGCGTAAACCTTGACAACAAATAGGAAGGCGAGCTCGTCAATTTCCACCGTGTGAATCGGGACATCTTTGCATGCTATCCCAAAGACATGCCGGGTGTTCCGACGGAATTCGCCAAGCACAAGCTACACGTCCGGTCCGATGCCAAACCAGTCATGCAGCCCTTGCGCCGCCTGTCGGAGGAGAAGAGAAGAGTTGTTGGAGAAGAGATAGCCCGGCTTCTAGCAGCCGTCTTCATAATGTATGTGTTCTTTCTAGAGTGGTCAGCCAACCCGGTCCTAGTACTGAAGAAGAACAAGCAGTGGCGCATGTGTATTGATTATACCAGCCTCAACAAAGCATGCCCCAAAGACCCATTTGCTCTGCCAAGAATCGACCAAGTGATTGACTCCACAGCTGGATGCGAGCTGTTGAGCTTTTTGGATGCATACTTAGGGTATCACCAGATCAAATTGAGCCCGGCCGACAGGCTGAAGACCGCCTTCATCACGCCATTTGGAGCCTTCTGTTACCTCACCATGACATTCGGGTTAAGAAATGCCGGCGCCACATTTCAGCGTTGCATGCAGAAGTGTCTCCTCAAGCAACTCGGCAGAAACGCCCACGTCTATGTGGACGATGTGGTGGTGAAGACAGAAAAGCGAGCAACGTTACTAGAAGACCTCAAGGAGACCTTTGAGAACTTGCGCTGATTTCAGATCAAGCTCATCCCGGAGAAATGCATCTTTGGAGTGCCAGCCCGCCAGCTCCTTGGCTTTCTGGTCTTAGAGTGCGGCATAGAGTGCAACCCTATGAAGATCAAGGCCATCGAGAGGATGGAGGTGCCCACATGACTGCTGGACGTGCAAAAATTTACCGGCTGCTTGGCATCCATCAGCCGTTTCATCAATCGGCTGGGCGAGAAGGCTCTTCCCCTGTACCAGCTCATGAAGAAGACCACTTTTTTCGAGTGGAACGACAAGGCGGATGAAGCTTTCCTTCAGCTCAAGAAGATGTTGACCACTCCGCCTGTCCTCACGGCCCCGACTCCTAAGGAGCCTACGCTCCTCTACATCGCCGCCACCAGCTGGGTGGTCAGCACAGTCATAGTGGTGGAACACAAGGAAGGAGGCAGTCCTAGCGGCCGAAGAAATTGCAGCACCTTCATAGGCTCAGCCCATCCTCAACTTCTTGGTGAACAAAGAGCTGCTGGCTGATGAGATCTCGGCCCAACAAGTGCAACGCCGGGCAGCAGTGTACACCATAGTCAACTGAGAGCTTGTGAGGCGCAGCGTCACTGGTGTCTTTCAGCGCTGCGTAGAGTCGTAGCAAGGTCAAGCAATCCTAAAAGATATCCATCAAGGCGAGTGTGGTCACCACGCACCTTCAAGAGCACTCGTGGCCAAAGCTTTCCGCCACGGTTTTTTCTGGCCAACTCCTCTAGAAGACGCCAAGCACTTGGTACAGAAATGCAAAGGGTGCCAGAAGTTTCGTTGAAAGCCACATCAGTCGGCTTCTGCACTCAAGACCATTCCCATCGCCTGGCCCTTTGCCGTCTGGGGCATGTACATGGTCGTACCATTCAAGACGGAATGCGGTGGCATGACTCATCTGCTTGTCGTAGTGGACAAGTTCACCAAGTGGATAGAAGCAAAGCCAATTAAGAAGTTGAATGGTCCAACTGCTGTGACTTTCATCTCCGACATCACCATCCGGTATGGCATACCACACAACATGATCACCGACAATGCCACAAACTTTGCCAAAGGCGCCTTGGCCCGTTTTTGCATGACGCAGGGCATCCGACTGGACCTAGCGTCCATTGCCCACCCACGGTCAAATGGCCAGGTGGAGCGAGCAAACGACCTCATTTTATCCGGCATCAAGCCCAGATTGGTCGAGCCTCTGGAGTAGGTCGGCCGACTGTTGGCTAGACGAGCTGCCGGCCATCCTCTGGAGCTTGCACACAACTCCGAACAAGTCAACTGGCTTTACTCCTTTCTTCCTCGTCTACGGTGCCGAAGCCGTCATGCCGACGGACATTGAAGTCGACTCTCCTCGAGTTACCATGTACATCGAAGAGGAGGTAGAAGAAGAACGACAAGACAGTGTCGATCTGCTGGAAGAGGGCCGGCTGTTGGCACTCAGCCAGTCCACCATCTACCAGCAGAACCTGCGCCGATACTACAACCGAAAGGTCAAGACAAGATCCTTCCAAGAAGGAGACCTTGTGCTCCGGCTGATCCAGTGAACAGCCGACCAGCACAAGCTCTCAGCACCATGGGAAGGCCCCCTTCATTATCAGCAAGGTGTTGGGCAACGACTCCTACTACCTCATCGACGGCCAGAAGCCTCGAGCGCGCAAAAGAGAAGACTCCGGCAAGGAGACGGAGTGACCATGGAATGCGAACCTCCTGCGAAGGTTTTACAGTTGATGTAGTATGTACCACGCCAACTTTTGTATTAAGTACGGAGACTCTGGGTCCCCTGAGAAGAGCTCGGGGACTGCCCTCTTTTATCTATATGATAAGTATCCCACATGTCATTTGTGTTATTTCATTAGTCCGTCTGGCACCGGGTTCGACCAGTCGACCCGGGGACATGCCGCCTTGTACTATGAAATGCTTCCTGCAGCCGGACTAGTAATGACTTGGCACCTAAGCTTTCTCCTACCAGAGGCCGCAACTTGCAGAGCGACTGTTCGGTCGGCAGGAGTTAAGGCTGAAGGGGTGTCTGCATGAAAAATGGCTAAGGACCCAAAGCATACACAGAGTCCAAGTCGGTTTCCTGCCTCACCGACCGGCTCCTACTTAACTTGCTAGAAAACTCTAATCGGTTAAGTACTTGCCTTCCCGAAAGTGGCTAAGTACTTGACCCAGCCACAGTCCGTGGAACGGCTATTCGGCTGGCCAGACGGTAACCGAGGGAAGGCGGCAAAGGAAAAAAGCAAAAGAGAAGAAGCAAGGAAAGATAGTACTTGGCAGAAATATTTACACGTCAAAAGTCCATTGGCCGACATTCAACAAGAGTTTAAAATAAACCCCCCGGGTGGAATTGTGTGAAGTTAACAAAGTTTGTCTAGACTGATAAGCAGGAAAAAATGAAGGTAAACTGGCAGCCTAGAAAGCAGCAGACGCGTTAGGCGGAATGGTGGAGTCGGCGGTGCCGGCTGGTTGAGCGGCCGGCTGGTCGGTTCCCGCTTGATCGCCTTCAGCAGCAGCCGGCCCGGCTCGGGCGTGGCTCGTTGCTGGAGGCGCGGTCGAGTTGAGGCTGGCCGTCCGCTCTGACCTCTGGTGCCTCCTCCTCTTCGTCTTCTCCCTCGTCGCTGGAGTCGATCACCTCGGCCGAGGCCTCGCCATCCTCCGGGTTCAGCCCGAACCACTCTGGTGGTGCCTCGGCGCCATTTCCAGCCAGCTCCGGGATGAAGATGCTGGTGTTGGTGTACTCGACGATTGCCTCCGCCTTCTTGACAAGATCACCCTCCACTGCCAGCAGCTCCTCCTGGGCTTCCTATAGAAACATGGTCAACTGGGCTAGATTTAGCCCATGGTACCACGCCTTGACGAACTCCAAGGCCCAACGTGCTCCGGCCCGGGCCGAGGAGCCCTTCCATGCCTCAAGGCGGCCGGCCGCCACCTCCACCTAGTCGGCAGTTCGACTAGGCATGCGCGGAGCCTGCATATCAGGCCACACGGCGGTGACCGCCTGGGCGACGACATGCTGAAGGCGGCGCAGCATCCGATGAGTCGGCCGAAGACGAGCCTCGATGCTGAGGAGCTGCTCGTGAAGAGTGTGGTGGACATTGGCGTCGATCTCCTCACCTTCCGCCCTCCATCCTTCGCGATCAGCCTCAATAGCCTGGTTGGCAGCACCAGAGTGACCTGGGAAGAAGTCTGCTCGGACAAAAAAGCATAGAATCAGTTCGGAAACAAGAAATCGGCTCATCCAGAAGCCGGCAGCTTGAAGAAAGAGTAAAGAGGGCATCTTACCATCGACCATGTCTTCAATCTCGCCAAAGCCGGCTATCAACATTGCCTCCTTGTCGGTCCAGGCAGAGCGCTCGATCTCGAACTCAGCAAGGAGACCTACCTCCTTGTCCTCCGCCTCATTTTGGGCCTTCTTGAGAAGCTCCGCCTGCTCTACCAGTTGTGTGGCCAGCTGGTCACGCTCCTCGGCCAGCTTGTTGCAGTCCGCCTCCCTGGCATGCATCGTGGTGTTAGCTTCGCCCAGCTGCTCCTGCAGGGTGGCGTTGGCCTTTGCAAAAGTAGAATATGAAAAGGACGTCAACAATCAACAAAGAGAAAAGCAGTTGCCAGGAAGATCCGGCCTGACTGCTCAGCAGTCGGCCCAAATCTCGGGGACTATAGCCCACGGGTGCGCCAGCGCGCCCCCACAAAGAAAGAAAAAGACTTACTCCGGCTCTCCAACAAGTCAGCGGCCCGTTGATCTGACTCCTGGACTTTGGAGTTGATGGCGGCCGCACGAAGGTTGTGATAATCCTGCAACAAAGATATCGGACAGTATCAGTACTCAGAGCTTGCCAATTCAACTTTCGTGCCGCCTGCTCAGTAGCCGACCCGAAACTCAGGGACTAGACCAAGTGGGTGCGCTGGCGCGCCCCCACGAAGCACTGCAAGAACCAAAAAAGCAAGAAGCATACCAGGATGGCTTCTCGCGACTCCAGGAACGCATTGTTGCAGTGCTTGAGCGCGCCGGCCTCTGCGCGGAGCTTGGCCTGGACATCCAGGATTGCCTTGTTCAAAGGGACCGTCTCGCCTATCCGCACCCACCTAATGGGCGCAGCGCTGGTCGCCTCGGCGTCCGAGATCGAAGAGCTTGCGGCGCCAGTCTCAAGTGGGCGTGGCGCCGAGGCCGCTTTTGCAAATCGCTGGCGCGAGGGTGTGCGGACCTCTAGAGTTGGGCCCGTCACCAGGTCGGCTTCGGCTGGTGGCACCGGCGGGTCGGTCGGCTGTTTGTCCCGCGCCTCCTCGGAGGGTCGTGGAGGGGGCACGATCACGTCCGGCAAGGCGACGTCGCCGCCGTCCCTCTCCATGACCAGGTGCTCGTCGTCGGCTCCCCCAATCAGCGCCACAAACTCTGGTGGTGGCGGCGCGGAGTTCAGGAGGGTGACGAATATCGCCGACTGGTGGCGCGCGGCTTCCTCGGCCTGTTTCTTCGTTGTGTCGACAGCTTCGGCCTACGACAGTTTCTTCAAAGCGGCCGCCTCCGCCTTGTCTGCCTCCGCCTTCTCCAGGCAGGCGGGTTCCCGCTCCTCGCGCGCCTCCTCCGCGTTTCGCTCGGTTGCCTCCCGGAGGTTGGCGGCCGGATCGATTCGCCGGGTGGTGGTGGAAGTCTCCTTCGACCCCGCGATCGAGGCGGCGGCCGACTTCTAAAGAGAGAGCGGATCCCTAAAATCAAGAAATAAAACATAGGAAGTTCAGAAAGAATCAACGAGAAAGAAGAACACAATGGTAAGATACTTACGCCGACACCATAGGAGGCGCCTTTGGGAGCTTTTGGTACTTGTTCGCCTTTGCTGCGGCCTCTTTCCGCCTGGTCGCGGTGGTTGGATTCTTGGCCTTCTTCGGCGCGCTGCCGAACAAGACAGCGCCCTTGCTTACGCTTACGCGTGCCGCCTCGAGCAGTCGGTTCGACGGAGGGGCCCGCGTCCGCCCTGCCGGCGCCCCGCACAGGGCGCGGCTCTTCCTCCTCCTCCTCCTCATCAGGCCAGGTGTCGATGTCAGCTTCTTCGGAGCTGCCGGCTACGTAGATGCCGCCTGTCACAGTGTCCTCCAAGGCGGCCGCCCCCAAGTCGGGGACGTCCACGTCGCTCACCACCCGGGCCGGTAGTTAGTCGCCACCCGCCCCTACGTGGGCGGCCGTCACATCCGACATATAGATCTGTTTCAGATGATGAAAGGCCGGCTGATCAATACCAAGATCAAGACTAAGACGAGTATCAAAAAGAAGAGTTGGGAAACTTACCGCAGGCGGCGGGTCAGCGCGAGAATATGGCCGCTTGCCGAAGCTCCAAGACCCCTCCATCTTGAGGCCGGAGATCTCGTTCACCAATTTCACGACCTCGGCAGCCGGCATCTCCTTGGTGCTCAGCCGGCATGGGTCGTGATGCCCGCTCATCCAGCTGATTAGGTGCGGACCACCTTGGAGCGGGAGAACCCGGCGCCCGATGAAGGCGACCAGCAAGTCGGACGCCTTGAGGCCTTCGGTCTCGGTCAGCTCCCGGAGCCGTTGGATGGCGGCGGCGCCATCTGTCAATACCGGCTTCGGCTTGTAGCCCAGCTGGCCCGGGGCTCGGCAGGCGGGCCGACTACGTAGGTCGGCAGGTTGATGAAGTCGGCGTCCGGGTCCGCGTTCTCCACATAGAAGTAGGATTGCTACCACATCTTGACCGACTGTGGCAGTTTGATGGTGGGGAAGGCGTTCGTCGGCGATGGTTGGTGAACCGCGACAAAGGCGCTACACTGGGCAGCCACCTCCCGGACAGAGGTGCCCAGCTTGGTGTAGAAGAAAGCTCCCCACAGCTCGATGGTGGGGAGGATGCCGAGGTAGCCTTCACACAGCGTGACGAAGGCAGCCAAGAGCATCACGGTGTTGGGTGTGATGTGATGGGGCTGTAGGTGGTAGAACTCAAGAAACGAGCAGAGGAAGTCGCTCGCCGGCAGGCCAAAGCAGCGGATGAAGTGCGAGCGGAAGACGACCCGCTCGCCTTCTTTCGGCGCTGGAAAGATCTCCCCCTCTGGCAGCACGTGTGCCTTCATGAGGCCCGCACCGGGAAGACGCCGCGTCTCGCGGAGGAAAGTAATGTGGTCCTCATTGACGTTGGACCCATCCCAGTCTCCTCCTCGCTCGCGCGCCATGGAGAGATCGACAAAGAAAGGACAGGGTGAGGGAGCTGGGAATGGGCAGAGCAAGGAGGGCTCGGGCGGACGAGCTCGACGAGGACAAGCTACGGCAGCACTCCGGCGTAGGCTTGGGGGCACTACGGTGAGAGGAATAAGAAGGAGGCGAGGACGGGGTGGATGGGAGCACGTGCTCCATCGCTCCCACCCCTTCCCCTACTTATAGCCTATGGGCTATGAAGCAGAGGGGCGGGCGTGGGATCGTGGGATTAGCTGTGCCCACGACCCCATGCCCCCACCTTTTTCACGCAGGTTACTGCATGCAGTAACTCCGCGGGGAAGCACAACCGCTCACCTTGGTCGCAGCGGATCCGCTCGCGCTCCGAGACCCGGTGGTGGTGGGCCCAGCCTGCGGACGCGTCCCATCGCACGCGTGGGCTCGCAGGCTAGCCCGGCTGGCTGGCACCACGTGGCGTGCCCATGACAGGCGGCGAGCCGAGAAGCTTAGCTAGCACGCCACCTGGTTCCCCCTGATGCATTCGAAATTCTAGGAAGATCCGACTGGACGTATCGGACTCCTGCCAACCAGCTTCCCGAGAATCGGACGAGGCTTCCTTCAGAGCACCTGGAGGAGGAAACTGTTGAGGCTCCATGGCTCATCAGCCGCGGCGCCTCACCAGCTTCGGGGACTACTATCGGAGTAATGGACCACGGGTAGCCTAACCCGAGTCCCAGAACATTTCAAGTCATCAGGCCTGCTGTGCCCCTCAAGACGTCAAGATGAAGCGCCGCCTTCTGGTGGCCGGATGGCTGAATGGCCGACTGCCAGAAGATGGCCATGCTCAGGAAGGCGACTTCAAGACGGGCCGACTCCTGGCAGGCGGCCTCCATAGAGGCCGGCTCCCAGCAGTCGGCCCATGGTGCCCTCAAAGTCTGCACCCCCATTAAGAAGACAAGACAGGGTGAGGCATCTGAGTAGCCCATCACCCGCGTATCCAAGGCTGGGCGTGGCCACAGTGCTCCGTACAGGCGGAGATCTCCGCCCGGCACGGCACTGTTGCCACTCCACCCCTCACGTCGCTCCTGTCAAGCAAAGCCCTGCTCCCATGACCGCCTATCGGTACAGCCCGAAGATGGCGGGCCCTACCGGTCAGTGAGAGACCGGAAGACGGTGGGAGCCTCACCAGTCGGACCATGGGGAGGCCGGCTTCTAGAAGGCGGCCTGTTCCTTCCTCGGGGCCTGTGCACCATTAACCAGATAAGACTCGGAGTGGCTACGGTAATCTCCCGCCAGACGGCGGGACAGTAGCCACGCTCCCTTGACCAAGCGAGCGTCATTAGCATCACGACAATAGTAATTAGCAGCCGGCAAGACCCGTGGGCGGCGGGGGCGGCCTGTCGGCTCCATACCAGACCAGCCGGCAGGGCCCACCAGGCGGTGGGCCCCGGCAGTCGGCAGAGAAGCCGGCGACCAGAGAGACTGACAGCAGGGTCCAACACCCAGCCAAGTTACCATTGTACCCCTGGGGGGTAGTCCTATATAAACCCCAGGGCACCCATGCAAGGGGTTGGAACCTATTAGAATTAGACTCAAACCTAGGGGGAGAGGAGAGCAATCCTTGCCTTCTTCTACCTCTAGCATACAGCTCGAGGAGCACCATTGTACTCACTAGTGCTTTAGTGATCATGCGGAGACCCCACAGAGCAGGACTAGGAGTGTTATCTCCTAGGAGAGCCCTGAACCTGGGTAAAGTATGCCGGCATACGTGCCTACGCCTCATCCCGCTTCCAGGCACCAGCGATGTTCTACGGGCTCCCACCATGATAAGCCATCCATTGTCATATGTCGCACCCAACCCCCGACACATGCTGAGCGTCTGGCCGCTCTCGCCACTCGTCTCGCCCAGACGTCGCCCGCCGGCGGGCATCCCCGTCGTTCCCCATCGCCTGCCGCCAATGCCGCCACCGGCCTGGCGGGGCACGACCAACAAGCTTCATCGCTGCACCCCTCCATGCGGCATGATGGACGCACGGCCACCCCGTCACTAACTTCGGCCGGTTTGTCATCTCACGCTTATCGCGGGCCAGCGGACACGCAGGCTGCGCTGCTCATGGCATGCGAGCTCCTGCGCTACCGCCTGGTCGACGACTTCTACAAAGACTGGCTGGACCGCATTGCCGAGCTTGTCAGCGCCGCTGGGGGGCTCTCCTGCGCCGTCCATCTCGCTACCTCGCCCGCCGCCTGCCGCGGGCGACGTAGCCCATGGAGCGCCTCCACCACCTCCCCGTCAAGATGTATCCCTCGGACCAAGGCGCGCGGCCCCATGGTGTGACCTGCCGTGCAGGGCACCCACGCATGAAGAAGAAAGCTGCCAGGAGGTCCAGCGGCCGCAAGAAGATGGTCCAGCACTCCCTACACCACCACGTCAAGACCGCACACCGCCTGCGGCGGTGGCACGTGAGCGCCAAGATCAGGCTCCACCTCCACGCCGGGCTCCCGTGGCCACCGCAGTCTGCCGAGCCTTCACTCCTAAGCTATGCAGTGTCGTCTGGCCTGGGAAGTTTAAGCCCGACCTACCTCTGCGCAACGACGGCACTCCCGACCCTACAGAGTTCATGCAGCTCTTCAAGACGAGCATCGATGCGGCCAATGGCGACGAGAAGGTCATAGAGAACTGGTTTCCCATGGCCCTCAAGGATGGCGCACGTTCGTGGCTCCTGAACCTGCCCACGGGATCGATCTCCTCTTCGGGCGAGATGCGCGAGCGTTTCTTTGCCAACTTCCAGGGCACTCACGACTGCCCGCCTACCGCGGGTGACCTGCGGTGCATCAAGCAGCAGCCAGGGGAAACCCTGCAGAAGTACATCCAGTGCCTCAATAGCGTTCGCCTCAAGATCCCCAAGGTGTTGGACGAAGCCATCATAAAAGCATTCTTTGATGGCGTCTGCGATGTCAAGATGAAGGAGGAGCCTGCCATACACGAGGACCTTTGCACGGCTCTAGATATGTTCAACATGGTGACCAAGTGTGCGAGAAGTGAGGAAGGACGCATCTCCCTCCTCGAGCTGACAGCGGCCGACCCAGAAGATAAGAAGGCCAAGGCCAAGGATGTGAAGCGCAAGGGGGCAGCCGTGCTTGCGGATGAACCAGAAATGAAGTGCAGCTGCGACCACCCAGAGTCATCCAAGGGCAGCCGTCCGTTCTGCGTCTTCCACAACATACACAACCACAACACCAATGACTGTCAAGAGCTCAGGGCCATCCATGACAGACACCTCGGTCGTCGCCCCGAGCGCAACGATCGATGCTACGGCCATGGAGAGGTCGAAGTGGAGGACGCTGGGATGACCGCGACCCCCGCCAGGGGTGGCGCGACCAGCCTCGTGAGGACCGCTGGCAGGGCTAGCCTCGCAAGGGCACCTTGAGAGATCAGCCTCGTGAGGACCGTCCTCAGGGCAACACCAGCCTCCCTCCGCTGCCACCACCATCAAGAAGGAATGATGACCACCACCAGGATGAGGGGGCTGGGGGCTTCTAGGAGCCTCGTGCCACTGCCTGCATCCTGGGCGGCGCTCAGGCCCCAGCCACTCAACGCATCTTCAAGCAGTTCGCCCGTGAGGTGAACGCGGACCTCCCCAGGCTCGAGGCCACGCATCCGCTTAGGTGGTCCAAGTACACCATCACCTTCAGCTCGTCCAACTAGCTCAAATGCACGGCAACTGCCGGCACCCTCCCGATGCTTTGCTCGCCCGTCATCAGCAATGTCCTCGTCACCAAGACCCTCATCGATGGCGGTGCGGGTGTCGGTCTCAAAACCGGCGGATCTCGGGTAGGGGGTCCCGAACTGTGCGTCTAAGGCGGATGGTAACAGGAGGCAGGGGACACGATGTTTTACCCAGGTTCGGGCCCTCTTGATGGAGGTAAAACCCTACGTCCTGCTTGATTTATTCTTGATAATATGAGTAGTACAAGAGTTGATCTACCACGAGATTGGAGAGGCCAAACCCTAGAAGCTAGCCTATGGTATGATTGTCTGTTGTCCTACGGACTAAAACCCTCTGGTTTATATAGACACCGGAAGGGGCTAGGGTTACACAAGGTCGGTTACAAAGGAGGAGATATACATATCTGTATTGCCTAGCTTGCCTTCCACGCCAAGTAAAGTCCCATCCGGACACGGGACGAAGTCTTCAATCGTGTATCTTCATAGTCCAACAATCCGGCCAAAGGATATAGTCCGGCTGTCCGGAGACCCCCTAATCCAGGACTCCCTCAGTAGCCCCTGAACCAGGCTTCAATGATGATAAGTCCGGTGTGCAGTGTTGTCGTCGGCATTGCAAGGCGGGTTCCTCCTCCGAATACACCATGGAAGAATTTGAATTCAAGGATAGTGTCCGACCCTGCAAAATAAGTTCCACATACCACCATATAGATAATAATATTACCACAAATCTAATCTGCTGACACGTTTTGGCAGCATGACATCACGCCACGACCCGGTAATTATTTGAACCGTTTTTCTTTAACCAGCCCCCGCACATAACGTGAGGCGGTTTCTTGACACGTCTTGTCAAAGCAGAGATCGTGTTCCCCTTATTACCGGATTCTCATCAATACGGACGTGGGTAACCCAACCGCGCCATCAATTATGGCGCTTGGGGGATAAGCGAGTTTTACCAGGCTAGTGGGGGCGCATAGTTTAGTCCGCCCTTATAAAGGGATAAGATCTCACCTTTTTCTACCCACGCCTTCTTCCTCCTTGCTCATCCATTCTCGCACACTCGAGCTCCAGTGCCCAAGTCTGCATCCTCCTCCTCAACTCTCTCCAAACATGTCCGGAGCGGGAGGCAAGTGGATGGCCTCCTCTGTCATGGAGGGGCACATCAAAAAGTTATGTGGAGCTGGATACTTAGCCGCGGATATCGCGCACCGGCTGCCAGCCGCGGGGCAGATCGTCCCTACCTCGGAACCTCACGAAAGGGTGGTTTTCCTCCCCCACTTCATCCACGGACTGGGGTTTCCCCTCCATCCATTCGTTCGCGGCCTCATGTTCTATTATGGGCTGGACTTTCATGATCTGGCCCCGAATTTCATCCTCAACATATCGGCGTTCATCATCGTGTGCGAGGCTTTCCTCCGCATCCGGCCCCACTTCAGCCTGTGGCTGAAGACCTTTAATATCAAGCCGAAGGTGGTGGGCGGCCAACAAGCAGAATGCGGCGGAGCCATGGTGGGCAAAATGCAGAACGTTATATGGCTCGAGGGCTCCTTCGTGGAGACCATAAAGGGGTGGCAATCGGGGTGGTTCTACATCACCGAGCCGCGCGACACCAACTGGGTGGCAGCCCCCGAGTTTCGATCCGGAATCCCCACGCGGCTCACTTCCTGGAAGGAGAAGGGCCTGTCCTAGGGTTCATCGGTGGAGCTGGACGGACTCCAGAAGTGTATCCGGAACATGATAAGCAAGAAACTTAAGCTTGTCAACATAGTCCAGGTCATGCTCTTCCGCCGGATCCTCCCGTGTCAACAATGGGATTTCAACTTATGGGAGTTCGACCCGGCCCGGCACCAGACTCTAAGTGAGCTATTCGACACGACGCATAAAGACGTCTGGAGGGTGCTGTTTAAGGGCACCGAGGTCCCTCCTTCTCTTACCGAGGACCGCGGGCTAAGCGCGAAGCGTTCTGCAAATCCGGTATGTTCTGTACATCTGATAGGGTGTTTATTTCCCATAGCTTAATCATGTGCAGGGTCTGAGATCCCATGCCTTTGACAGGACTGGGTGGAGACATCGGAGCGGATCAACTGTCCGGCCCCTCTGCCCGAAGACCCTGCGGACGCTCTCCTGACGGAGATGCGGACTTCGGCTCCTTATGAGGTGCCGGATAAGACCAAGAAGAAGGCCAAGGGAACCCGAAAGAGTTCCCGGCGCCAGGTGGTATCGGACTCATTGTCCGATAACTCTGAGACGCACTCCTCCCATGAAAACAAGGAGAAGGAAGACGAAGACTCTCCCCCTCCAGCCAGGGGAGACAAGAAGAGGAAGGCCGCCCCAACCGGGGAGGCCGAAGGGTCCAAGAAGGGAAGGACTCTCCTTCCGGACTGTTCCACCACCGCCGCTGACGGCGAAGACGAGTGGCTGCTCAAGGCCAAGCCCCTGGCGAAGTCGTAAGTATTCGGATACCAGAGTAACTCATAGCATACCTTTGTCGCACTGCTTCTCCTAACGTCGAATATGATTATGCAGTCCGCCCCAAGCCCATATCGATGTATCATTGTCGGACGGTTCCTTGGACTCGTCGGACATGGATAGTCATACACTTCCAACCGCCACCTCTCCTTGTCCTACAGACAATGCCGAGGTACTATCTCAAGGGGCACTGAGCCGGGGGGAGACAGTCCCGGAGGCGCCTCAAGGCGACCTTCCGGACTCCAGGAGCAAAGGGAGCAAGGCTCCCGGGGGCTCCAAGTTCGGCTCTCAGCCGAACACCGCACCGGAACCTTCAGTGGTTCCGGACTCGGGTAGGCGGCCCCCTTCCAAAAGGGGTAAGACGCCCGTGCCGGTGACCTCTGTGCATCCACAGGCACCGGACAACCTGTTGGGAGCCCTTCGCGGCGCTTCCATCGACGAAGAGCACCGCACTATTATGAGTGTGGTGATCAAGAAGGTTCAGTCCGCCAAGAGCGGACTGACTGAAGCATGTGCCAGCCTTCTAACAGGCTTTAAGGTAAGTATTTAAAATATAGGAAAAATATTACCGCATAGACAGTAGCCCCTGATACTCTGTTTGGTGTTCACAAAGAAAAGCCGAATAGAGGATCAAATAATATCTGCAGGAGTCTAATATAAGTATGTCTATATGCGTATGCAGGCTTCGCTGTTGACTTCTGCCGCACTGACTGCGGAGGTCGCCGCACTGAAGCAGGACCTCGAGGGGTCTGAGAAAGAGCTCGGCCTTGCCAAGAGGCAGCTCGAGGAGAACAAAGGTAAGTAATACCTTGTCTATATATATATATATATATACACAAAAAAAAAGATGCGATTGCGAAATGACAGGATCATCATGAATTTGCCAGGGGCCACGACCGAAGTGGTGACCCTGAAGCAAGCGCTGTCCGAGGCCGAAAACAAAGCGGCCCAGGAGCGCACCGAGCGGGAAAAGCAAGAGGCACGGGTGGGCGAGGTGCAGCAAGAGCTCCAGGCTCTCGTGACGAAGCACAAGGCTTTGGAGCTTGACTCGAAGACGCGAGAGTCTGAGCTTGCCACGGCCCTCGAGAACGCAAAGACTGCCAAGGCCGAAGCCCAAAAAGCCCTCCAGGAGATTGAGGCGATGAGGAAGATAGCGGCGGGTAAGGCATTCAATATGCAAAGCAAGCATGTGCAAGTAAATTACTTGTTACTAACCCGAGTCCGGAGCTCTCCAGGAGCATTCGCAGATTTGCCCTGCAGCGTGTCGGATGCCGCGGAATATTACTGGGACGAGGAGGGAAGCTCGACGGAGAAGTTGTTCTAGTCTCAGTATACTGGGACGAACACCCGATGCTTCTGAGCAACCAGTTGAAGCAACTGGTCGAGCTGCACAAGGCGGCCGAACAGGCCATGAAGGGCTTTATAGTCCGGATGTGGCCTGGCGACTCCCTTCCCAACAGCTACTTCGGCCTAGTGAGGCGGCTTGTGGATGCCTGCCCACGGCTAGAAGTCATCAAGCGGTCCGTCTGCAGGTGCACGCCGAGCTTTTGCCTGTGCAAAGGTGCACTGGGCCAAGATGGACGCCGAGAAGCTGGTGAAGGAGGGGCTGCCGCAGGGCAAGGAGCATCGCCACCCCGAGATGTATTATGAGGGTGTCCTGAAGGGTGCCTGTCTTGTAGCAGACGAGTGTGCGAAAGATGTAATATTTGAATGAAGTTGCTCGTGTGATCCTGTAATATGAAAACTTGTTCATATGCGCTATGCAACGCTTGTTTGAATTTAAAATATTACCTTCTGGTCGGTTGTTTATCAAATCTGAGAGATGGCTAGTCGTCGGCTTCTGCCCCCATGCCACGAGTGCTGGGGTGTTCAGGATAAACCTGAGCACTCTTGTTCCCATTTTTGTGTCCTTCGAGGGAGGTGCTCGGCACAACGAACAAGGCAATCGGACTATAATGCTTTATCACTCTCACTTAGCCATAGAATTCTATAATTTTAAATTTTGGCAAAGCCCCTAGTATTCGGAAGGACGAATTCGGGCGCTATACACGCCTTAAGCCGGACAAAGCCGACTCCTCGCTCTAAGCAGCATAAGTCTTTAGGGACTCGAAACCTCTCGAACAGCGACCAGTCTCTCGCCTTATCATGACAGTCAGTTTTAGCTTTCTCTACTGAGGTGCTTAGCCCAGCTGAACCGGGGCACAATCGCAGTAGTTCTCCCAGTGCTACCTTAGCCGATATAGCGGAACGTAAGGTACCAAAACATGGGAGCCGGGCCAACCCAACTATTGACCCAAGACATGATTCGGAGCTAATGCATATAATGCTATAAGTTTGGGGTGCCGCACTGTCGAAGTGTTCGGGCTTCTCACGTCGTATTATGGGGTATGCTTAAACCCCTGGCGTATTGGCCGTACCAGAGTGTACGGGTGCTGAATGTCATGAATGAACATATATATGTATAAAAAAGAGAGAATAGAGAATGCGGTAATAGTCTAGTGCTATGCATTGTTTATTCAAAAAGGTGCGTTAAAGCAGAATGATACAAGTAGTGCGATAAGCAAAAAGTAGGACTATTTGACATGTCCCCTCCAAGGGCAAGCTGAGGAATGGTATTTAAAGCAAGTATTTCACTCGTTGTCAGAGACCACCTGGGAGTTCCATGGTGCGACGTAGCTTTCTGCCTCCTTGGTTGTTGCATCGTGTGTCCGGCAACCGTACTGCCGGACGGGGTTTCCAGAGATTAAAGTCCCGAAAGAGAGAAAAATAACAAAGCGGGAAGCCCCTAGTGCGGTTGAGTCGCGTCTTGAGTCGTGCCGTAGTCGTGCCCCCCTCCCCACCTGTGCCCATGGTATTTTTAATGCGTAATTATGTACACGTGGCACGGATTTTGCCATTTGGCTAGTACTGGGGTGGGGGCCGCATTGCTATGCGAGCTTGGAACGTGCCAGGCGGTATTGTTGCCGATTACTCCGGGCGTGCTTGAAGGTGTCCGGGTCTTGAATCGCCGAACTGGTGGATTGCCTTAAGAGGCTGCTTTGCGCTTCTGCTGCGAGGGCCGCAGTGTGCTCCTCCGTGCAGAGAGAGCGCTCTGTGTTTCCATTGACTGTGATGACCCCCAGAGGTCCTGACATCTTGAGCTTGAGGTATGCATAATGCGGTACCGCATTGAATCTCGCAAATGCGGTTCGCCCGAGCAGTGCATGATAGCCGCTGCGGAACGAGACTATGTCGAAGATTAACTCCTCGCTTCGGAAGTTATCCAGGGATCCGAAGACCACTTCCAGTGTGACTGAGTATGTGCAATGGGCCTCTACACCTGGTATGACGCCTTTGAAGGTCGTTTTTGTGGGTTTGATCCTTGAGGGGTCTATACCCATTTTGCGCACTGTGTCTTGATAAAGCAGGTTCCGGCTGCTGCCACCGTCCATAAGGACTCGAGTGGGGTGAAATCCGTCAATGATTGGGTCTAGGACCAGTGCGGCGAATCCGCCATGACGGATACTAGTGGGGTGGTTCCTGCGATCGAAGGTGATCGGACAGGAGGACCATGGGTTGAACTTTGGGGCGACTGGCTCCAACACATATACGTCCCTTAACGTACACTTCCACTCCATCTTGGGGATATGGGTTGCGTATATCATGTTCACCGTCCGCACTTGTGGGGGGAACCTCTTCTGTCCTCCGGTGTTCAGCGGCCGGGGCTCCTCCTCGTCATCGCTGTGTGACCCCTTATCTTTGTTTTCAGCATTTGACTTGCCGACCTGCTTGAACACCCAACAATCCCTGTTGGTGTGGTTGACTGGCTTGTCGGGGGTGCCGTGTATTTGACACGAGCGATCGAGTATACGGTCCAAACTGGACGGGCCCGGAGTGCTTCTTTTGAATGGCTTTTTCCGCTGACCGGGTTTAGAGCCTCTGAATCCGGCATTGACTGCCGTATCCTCGGTATTGTCGCTGTTAATGCGGCGCTTGTGTTTGTTGTGACGTGACCTCCCATTGCCATCCTTGGTATCCAAAGTACCATGGTTCTTTGATATATTATTGTTGCGAGCCAGCCAGCTATCTTCTCCCGCGCAAAAGCGGGTCATAAGTGTCGTGAGGGCTGCCATAGATTTCAGCTTTTCCTGGCCAAGGTGCTGGGTGAGCCACTTGTCGCGGATGTTGTGCTTAAAAGCTGCTAGGGCCTCTGCATCCGGACAATCGACGATTTGATTTTTCTTTGTTAGGAACCGTGTCCAGAATTGCCTAGCCGATTCCTCTGGCTGCTGAATTATGTGGCTCAAGTCATCGACATCTGGTGGTCGCACATAAGTGCCCTGGAAGTTGTCAAGGAATGCGGCTTCCAGATCTTCCCAACAACCAATGGATTATGCTGGCAGGCTGTTGAGCCAATGCCGAGCTGGTCCTTTGAGTTTAAGTGGGAGGTATTTGATGGCGTGTAGATCGTGACCGCAGGCCATGTGGATGTGCAGGAGGAAGTCCTCGATCCATACCGCGGGATCTGTTGTGTCGTCGTATGATTCTATATTTACGGGTTTGAAATCCTCTGGGATGTGATGATCCATTACTTTGTCTGTGAAGCATAGGGTGTGTGCGGCGCCTTTGTACTAGGCTATATCGCGACGCAGCTCAAATGAGTCTTGTCCACTGTGTTCGGCCCGGACGGACTTACTTTTACTGTATCCGGCGTGACGGTTATCATCTCGCATAGTGGCGCGCCCTCGCGATCCGTAGATCGATCTTGCGTGTTTTGCTTTGTCCTCCAATACGTCTCACGGGTCTGGCGTATTTCCCCATCTCTTGAAATTTTTAGTTGAGTGGCGTCGGGGTGCGGGCTGAACTTTTGGCTGGAATGCCTCTTTGTGGCGGCCACAAGGTGGCCAATCAACCGTGTCATATGCTGGGGATGTAGGTTTTAGTGCTTCCTCCTCTAGTCGGGGTAGCAACCTGCGCTTTGGGTAACTCTTGGAGGGGCGTTCGAGTTTATATTCCTCGGCCACAAGGACTTTTGTCCATCTGTCAGCTAGCAAATCTTGATCAGCTTGAAGCTGCTGTTGCTTTTTCTTAAGGCTATTTGCCATGGCTATAAGCCGGCGCTTGAAGCGCTCTTGTTCAACGGGATCCTCAGGCACGACGAATTCGTCATTGTCGAGGCTTGCCTCATCTTCGGAGGGAGGCATGTAATTATCATCCTCCGCCTCTCCATCTGCCGCTCTCTCGGGAGGGATGGCTTCTCCGTCCTCTTGCCCTAAATCTTGCTGGAGGGGATTGTTGTCGTCTTCGGCACTGTCCGGAGTGCTATTATCTCATGTGCCGGTGTCACCGCTTTTGCTTTGGCGAGACTTAGAGCGGCGCCGCTGACGTTGGCGCTTGGGTTGCTTCTTGGAGGGATCATCCTCCGCCGTCCCGTCTCCATTGCCTTCTTTGGGTGTGTCCACCATATATATGTCATATGACGAGGTGGCTGTCCAGTGCCCTGTGGGCAGTGGTCCTTGTTCGCCTCCTGCATCGTCGTCCATGTCGTTGATGTCTTCGGAGTCGAATTCGAGCATGTCAGTAAAATCGTCGACAGTGTCTACTAAGTGGGTGGTGGGTGGGCGGCGAATTTCTTCATCATCCGCATCCCAATCCTGCCGAACATAGTTCGGCCAGGACTCTCCTGACAAGGAGAGAGACCTTAATGAGTTCACTATGTCGCCGAAGGGCGAGTGCTGAAAGATATCCGCGGAGGTAAACTCCATGATCGGCGCCCAGTCGGATTCGATAGGCACGGGCGCAGGCGGTTCGGAGTCCGTGGCCGGGGAAGAATCCGGTAGTTCAGCGTCACGGCTCCCGTGAAGGGTAAGGTCGATACTCGGCTCGATCGCCGATGAGAGTGCGGCCTCCGTGGCGGGGTCTATCCACCCGTCCATGGACGGCGCATCTGGCTGTGAATTGAGGGTCGGAGTGGTTGCCAACGCGATCTCCTGAACACAGTCCGATGGCAGAGCTAAATCATGCTCATTGTGACCGTGTGGCGCACAGTCGATGATCAAGTCTTCGCGGATATCGGTCGTGTAGTTTAAGCTTCGTCCAAACCTGACCTGGTGGCCAGGGGCGTAACTCTCGATCTGCTCCAGATGGCCAAGCAAGTTGGCCTGCAGTGCAAAGCCGCCGAACAGAAAGATCTGTCCGGGGAGAAAAGTCTCACCCTGAACTGCATCGCTATCGATGATCGAAGGAGCCATCCAGCATAATGACGACGACACAGAGGAACTCTCAATGAAAGAACCAATGTCAGTGTCAAAACCAGCGGATCTCGGGTAGGGGGTCCCAAACTGTGCGTCTAAGGCGGATGGTAACAGGACGCAGGGGACACGATGTTTTACCCAGGTTTGGGCCCTCTTGATGGAGGTAAAACCCTACGTCCTGCTTGATTTATTCTTGATAATATGAGTAGTACAAGAGTTGATCTACCACGAGATCGGAGAGGCCAAACCCTAGAAGCTAGCCTATGGTATGATTGTCTGTTGTCCTACGGACTAAAACCCTCCAGTTTATATAGACACGGAAGGGGCTAGGGTTACACAAGGTCGGTTACAAAGGAGGAGATATACATATCCGTATTGCCTAGCTTGCCTTCCACTCCAAGTGGAGTCCAATAGTCCGGCCAAAGAATATAGTCCGGCTGTCCGGAGACCCCCTAATCCAGGACTCCCTTGGTGGGGCTCAACGTTCTTTCCATCGAGACGTTTGACTGCCTCCAAATGCCCTATGATCATCTGCAGCCCACAAAGCCTTTCTCAGGAGTGACCGACAGCTCCACCAGCCCGATAGGGTAGATCCACCTTCCTGTCACCTTCGGCTAGCAGGACAACTACCGCGCCGAGCTCATCGACTTCGATGTCGCCCACATCCTCCTTCCGTACAATGCCATCCTTGGATATCCAGCCCTGGCCAAGTTCGTGGCGGTGAATCATCATGGTTACAATGTCCTCAAGATGCCCGGGTATCGCGACATCATCACGATCGCCTGCGAGGAGAAGGATGCGTGTGCTCTCTCGAGCGCGCCTACCAGGCTGCAGTGGTCGAGGACCCACACAACGAAGGCACCATCTACTCTCCTGAGGCTATCCCTAAGAAGAAGAAGTAGCAGCTACACCAAGATCCTCAGGAGAGTGGTGTCTCCAGCGGCACCACCTTAGGACCTGTGGCCATGGATGGGGCGCCTCCCTCCCTCGCATAGGAAGGTGCGCCCGTCGCCCCTACCAGGCTGGGCTCGAGAGCTCTATTCTGGAGGACCCCTGACTTAGCCAACGTCACGAGGGAGGCGCCTGGGAACCACATGGAGGCGTGCTTCAGTGCACGTTTCCCTCACGAGGGCACAAGGCATGGGGTGTCAGGTGCTCAGGAGTTCATCACCAAGGCGATCGAGGAGCTTCAAGAGGCGAGAGCCATGCACGGCGACCACCGCCCACCACCTGGCGTGGCTCCTTGTCCTAGCAAGGACAACGAGCTGCGTGTCTGCATCAACATTCCAGTGTTGAACAGGTCTGCATTCTAAGAACGCTTCTGGCCATCGCACGTCGGTCGGTGTGAGGGCCCCTCTCACAGCTACTATCACATGCCTTTTTTCCTGCCAAACGCGGCTATTACCTTCCAGCGTCACCTGCGGAGCGTTCTGGCAACTAAGGAGGCCAGGGACCAGGTGGTCCTGGTGGAGATAGCGATAGTTCTTCGCGAGCCCCTGAGCACCCAGAGCCTCCCGAGGTTTAGGACCCAGGCGGCTCGTGAGGAGTGACTTCTTCAGCACGCGCCTTCAGCTACTCCAACATCTCTTCGACAACGGTGCCAGGTGACATTTTTCCGGTTTATTCAGTTGGGGGCACCCCTTGGGCTACATCATCCCCAAGCCGCGTGGGTCCGTCCCTATGGCATGTGTCATTTTGCATCTATCAGAACTAGCATTATCTCCTTCCATGACATGATTTATGTTATCACCTACTTCCTGCGTTGCTGACCGGCCTCCTGCTCATCCCACAACGGGGGCTACACATGTTGGCACATCGCTTGTGCTTGGGTCCATCCCTGCAATGCTGAAAAATCTGAGAGATCAAGCTCTGGCTCGTGGCCCGCCCCACGCACGCCACCTCACTAGATCCTCAATGCCTTCATCTTCTTGCGGAAAGATCAGCGGTAGGACAGCAAACATGATTATGATTTATATTCTCCTCTCGGACTAACCTGTAGGAATCTCTAGAGCTTAACTATAGGCGGTCTCGCCGGCCACCCCTTTTTACGCGATTCGCTTGCGCGTTAAAGGGGGGCTCCTAAGCATCGCGCCTCAGGAGCTCCTACTGACTCTCCAGCCCTCACCCCCTAGCCTTGACCACAACATCAAGACCTAGCATACCAGCGGCGGCTGAGCCTCGCTCAAGGTTCGGGACCAGAGGACGCAGAGCATTTAGATGAGCGAGGAAAGGGGAGGCCGACATGAGCCCTACCTGGTAGCACCACCGCTAAAGCGCAAATCGGGCGCCACACAAAGGAATCACCTCAGGCTCATCAAGACAAGTTACTTATATGAACCAGCGCGAACCCGCTGCCTTGAATTTTCGACTCTCGTAATCTTGGTCCGGCAATGTCGCTTCCCTTTTCGGCCTTCAGGGAGCTGCTTGCAAGCCAAAGGGGACCTCTTGAGCATCGCGCCTCAGGAGCTCTTATCGGACCTCGGGCCGCTCACCTCCTAGCCTTGACCACGACATCGCGACCTGGCATACCAGTGACGGCCGAAGCCTGCCTGGGGACCAGGACATGCCGGCGTAGAGCGCTAAGATAACGCGAGAACGAAAAGGGGTAACAATGCCAAAGCGGGACACACAGCCGCAACCTTATACTAAGAATTGTGAACATCGGAGCAAAAGCATTAGAAGTTCTTTGCAAACCCCCACGGGGTTTGTCTCGATTCCTCGCAGGGAATAAAATAAGAAAAAATCTCAAGTAGCCCTGGCTACGGGTATAGCCGTCGACGCCATCATCAACAGTGGGCCACGGAAGCCCGACGCAAACCCCATCCAGATCATCGTCGACGTCGAATGGATGCTGCTTCCGCGCTCCGGGCACGACGAGAGCTCAGAGGCACATAGCTATCGTCACTCGACTCCGGAGACTCACTAGACTCAGGAGAGTCGTTGGCATCCCAGGAGTCGTCGCTGCAGCTAGAGGAGCTGTCGGCAGGACGGGAGGCAGGCTCGGCGCCTACTGCCGCGCCATGATGGCGGCTTCCCCCGGGGCAGCACTCCAGGCGGCGGCCTTCCTCGTCGAAGACCATGAAAACCAATGTGGAGGCGCCATCGTACTTGAAGTGGATGGCAAGGGCCCCGTCCGCGTGGCAGGCGCGGGCAACCTCGCCCCATCCTCATGTCATGAAGATGCCGCCCGAAGGGACGGCCTCGACCTCCGCCCCCATGGCTGGGCTGCAACAACCGGTGTGCTGTAGCCACAACTCTAGTGGGGCCCTCGACGACATCTCCTCAGTGAAGAACCGCGGAAATCAGATCCAAGTGCGCGGCGGCATTGCCTCCCATATCATGAACTCATGCTAGGAGCCCTCGGCGTGGGTTGATGGGCCGACGGGCTGCGCAGCATCAACCTGGCCATCGTGGCTGTGGCCCGCACGGTGCTGGGTGCTGCCGCCCTCTCCGGGGCCCTGCGCACAGGCGTACAGAGGGAGTGGGAAGCCAGGCGGTGGCCGCTCGTACCAGGGTCGCGTCACCTCCTGTCTCTCTGCGGCTTCATGAGGGCGGGTGAACCTTTTCCTCGGTGGAAGTGGTTCAGGCTCCTCCCGAGGGGCCTTTCCCTTTTCCGCCATAGAGAACCTCCTGATCAGCGCCATGGGAGCTGCGGCAAGACGGAGAGACAAGAAAGAAAAAGAAGAAGCGGACTGCGAGAAGACGGAGATGAGCAAGGCGGCTCCGCCCCTCCCCTCATTTATAGCCGGAAGGAGGCCAACCGCCGACCTCCACGATCGCATGTAATGATGGTTTTCTCTGCATGCAGCAGGGTCTGGTCAAGCCGAACAATTGCCGAGGCAGCATGGGAGCGGAGGCGCCCACGACCCGTTGATCGCCACACGTCAACCAAGGCCGCAGCCGGCTGGGACCCGCGGTGCTCCTCGCATGCCCTTTGGCTTCGTCTAGAAGCCAAGTTCGGGGGCTATTGTCGGCGTCCTGGGAATGGGGGTACCAGACTTGCCTGCCTGCGGCCCACAGCATAGCTCTGTCAACGGCCTGGTACGGCCCAGCTTCGACAACAACAACACAAGACCCTCGTGAGGCATACGACACCAAGACCTCCCTGGAAGGCGGCCTCACCAGGCTAGCTCCCAAGGAGCAGGGATATCTATGCACGGTTCACCTCGCGAGGTTCACATGACGTGAGCCGTGACGACCAAGGCCAAGTGGGCGCCAGTGGGCATAGCGTACCAGTTTCCTCTTTCACGCTAATGAGGCAAGTGCAGGCGTGGGGTCCCGACGAATCAAGCAAAGGTTTCCATATTGGTGCAACTAAGACCAAGAATGCCAGGACGGCAGGACGGAGATCATCGCAGAGCCCACCGCGGCGTCACCACCAGAGGCTTTTGCAGGCGAAGACTACTTTTGTTAGGATAACTTGTACTAGTTGTCTCCCTTCAAAATTGGCCATTGTGGGATCCCTTCCCGCCTCTATCTGGGAAGAGGACCAAGGCCCCTATAAATAGGACTTAGACACCACCATAGATCGGATCTATTCCACGCCGACCATCCACCAGCTCATCAAGCTCAAGAACACCTCACCTCCCGAGGTTGTTCTACCACTGTACTAGTTCATCCTCAGCCCCTCGAGGCAATCCACCACAAAGCTGGAGTAGGATATTATACCGCAAGTTGGCCCGAACTAGGATAAACTGTTGTGTCTCTTGTCCCTTTGGTCCGTCGAGCTAGGCCTTGGAATCATTGAGCGGGCAGACTGGGGAGGACGAGTTCTTCGCACGCACCAAGAGTTCGAACCTCTCAAGGGTTTGTGGAACCCAGAATCCAACACAGCTACACAGGAACATTGAAGCTTACATGGATGATATTGTGGTCAAAACCAAGGACAGATCAACCCTCATTCAAGATTTAGAAGAGATGTTCGCTAATCTGCGCAAGATCAACTTGAAGTTGAACCCAGAAAAGTGTGTGTTTGGCATTCCTTCCGGCAAGCTACTTGGCTTCTTTTGTGTCCCATTGATAACCCACAAGTGTAGGGGATCGCAACAGCTTTCGAGGGTAGAGTGTTCAACCCAAATTTATTGATTCGACACAAGGGGAGCCAAAGAATATTATCAAGTATTAGCAGCTGAGTTGTCAATTCAACCACACCTAGAAACTTAGTATTTGCAACAAAGTGTTTATTAGCAAAGTAATATGATAGTGGTGGTAGCGGCAACAAAAGTAAAAAACATCAAAAGTAATATTTTTGGTATTTTGTAGTGATTGTAACAGTAGCAGCGGGAAAGTAAATAAGCATAAACCAGTATATGGAAAACTCGTAGGCACCGGATCAGTGATGGATAATTATGGCGGATGCGGTTCATCATGTAACAGTCATAACATAGGGCGACACAGAACTAGCTCCAATTCGTCAATGTAATGTAGGCATGTATTTTGTATATAGTCATACGTGCTGATGGAAAAGAACTTGCATGACATCTTTTGTCCTACCCTCCCATGGCAGCGGGGTCCTATTGGAAACTAAGGGATATTAAGGCCTCCTTTTAAAAGAGAACCGGAACAAAGCATTAGCACATAGTGAATACATGAACTCCTCAAACTATGGTCATCACCGGGAGTGGTCCCGATTATTGTCACTTCGGGGTTGCCGGATCATAACACATAGTAGGTGACTATTGACTTGCAAGATAGGGTCAAGAACTCACATACATTCAAGAAAACATAATAGGTTCAGATCTGAAATCATGCACTCGGGCCCTAGTGACAAGCATTAAGCATAGCAAAGTCATAGCAACATCAATCTCAGAACATAATGGATACTAGGGATCAAACCCTAACAAAACTAACTCGGTTACATGATAAATCTCATCCAACCCATCACCGTCCAGCAAGCCTATGATGGAATTACTCATGCATGGCGGTGAGCATCATGAAATTGGTGATGGAGGATGGTTGATGATGACGACGGCGACGAATCCCCCTCTCCGGAGCCCCGAACGAACTCCAGATCAGCCCTCCCGAGAGGTTTTAGGGCTTGGCGGCGGCTCCGTATCATAAAACGCGATGATTTCTTCTCTCTGATTTTTTTCTCTCTGAAAGCAAATATATAGAGTTGGAGTTGGCGTCGGAGGGTTTCCAAGGGGCCCACAAGGTAGGGGGCGCGCCCTAGGGGGGCACCCTAGGGGGGCGCCCTAGGGGGGCACCCTAGGGGGGGCGCCCCCCACCCTCGTGAGAAGGGTGTGGGCCCCCTAGTCTTCATCTTTGGTGAGGAGTTTTTATTGTTTTTTCTAAGATGTTCCGTGGAGTTTCAGGTCATTCCGAGAATATTTGTTTTCTGCACATAAAACAACATCATGGCAATTCTGCTGAAAACAACGTCAGTCCGGGTTTGTTCCATTCAAATCATACAAATTAGAGTCCAAAACAAGGGCAAAAGTGTTTGGAAAAGTAGATACGACGGAGACATATAACCCATCAGGGGATAGAGGCCAACCCCGACAAGATCATGGCTATCAAGCAGATTCAAGCACAAAAGACAGTTAAGGATGTGAGGCGTTTGACTGGATGTGTTGTCGCGCTCGGCAGATTCGTTTCCAAGTCTACCGAGCGTGCCTTGTCGTTTTTCAAAATCTTGAAAAGGCAGGACCTGTGGACTCGACCCCGGAGGTAGACGCTGCGCTGCAAGATTTGAAGGCCTATCTTTCCTCTGTGCCCACTTTGGTCGCTCCCAAACCACAAGAGTCGTTGCTGCTATACTTAGCGGCAACTGATCAAGTGGTTAGTGCAGCGCTGGTGGCACAACAAGAAGTGGATGAAGCGGCAGCCATAGCCACTGTCCCCTCCGGAAAAGAAAGCGAACACTCTTCGGCAAGGTCAGATGCAGTTCAAGACAGAGAGGAGCAAGGTGGCGAATGCAGTCCTAAGGATGCGGCAAGGAAGAAATGGTGCAATGCCCAGTGTACTTCGTCAGCTCCCTGTTGCAGGGGGCTAGATACATGTACTCTGGCATGCAAAAGATGATTTTTTTGCCTCATCATGGTGTCAAGAAAACTGTGCCACTACTTCCAAGCCCATGAAATCACAATTGTCACCCATTTTCCTTTGCAACATATACTCCGAAACCCGGAGGCCACCAGTAGGAGAGTGGAGTGGGCCTTGGAGTTATCTAGCTTTGGTTTGAAATTTGAGAGCACATCAACCATTCAGAGCAGAGCATTGCACTACAAAAAAGACACATCCGTGACATTTTGGGCCGAACGAAATTTTTTTTTGTCATACATATGACACTTCTATGACGATAATTGTGATAAAACCCGATATCATCATAGATGTGGTGGGTTCCTACTTATATGACAAAAAATCATGACAGAAAATGGGCTTTTCATCCTGGGCGGGCCGGAGAAGCAGCTGCATGACATTCTTTGGGCCGTCCATGACAGAAAAACCGTGGTAGAAGCGAGGGGGAGGAAAATTTCGGGGAATTCCCGGTTACGGTGGGAGGTCGGGGGCCGAGCGATGCGCGTTTCTCTCATACACGTACGCGCGTGTGTGCGAGGCGTTGGCTCTAACTGAACCCGAGCGAGGCATTGGGCTCTAACTGAACCCGAGCGATTGCACTGCAGGCTACACGTTACTGAACCCAAGCGATCAATCGATGGCTATTAACTGAACCAGATCGAGCGATTCCTTCTGTACTGCTGCTAACTGAAGCCGATCGATTGGATGAAGAGTGAGCTTTGTGGGGGGAGGGGGGTTGGATGAACAGTGAGCGGTGCCGTTGCCTCGGGATGAAGAGGACCCCGTAGTGTGGAGGGCTGGATGAACAGTAGACGATGGAGGGCTGCGCGTGGAGGGGTGGTTGAGCAGTAGCCGGTGGAGTAGCGCGCGGTGGAGGCTGGATGAACAGGAGCCCATGAAGGCTGGAGGAGGTCGACGATAACCCATGGAGGCTGGACGAGGTCGGCGGTGGAGATGAACAGTATCCTGTGGAGTCCCGTTGTGTGGTACGCCACACCCCTCCCGATCAACAGGACCCCTGTTTCGACCGTAGCGCTCCAACACAAGTCTGTTTCCTCCGTTTTGCGGTATGCCACACCCCTCCCGATCAATAGGACCCCCGTTTCGACCGTAGGAGGTCCGTTTCCTACGTTTTGTGGTACGCCAGACCCCTTCCGATGAACAGGATCCCGTTTCGAACGTCGCTGTTCGAACACAAGGCCGTTTCCTCCGTTTTGCGGTATGCCAGGCCTCGTTTCCATCGCCTGTTCCATCCAAGCCCTCCCGATGAACACGACCACGCATTCCATTCCGACCCAGCCGGTTGGCTCCCACGCGTTCCGTTGCCTCCCGATGAACACGGCGTATTCCGTTGCCTCCCCATGAACACGACGCATTCCGTTGCCTCCCCATGAACACGATGACGACGATGTTTCTCCATTCCGACCCAGCCATGTACATGGGACCTGGCCGTACGTATGCGCGAGTAGGCGTTCGAGACCCTGCCCGTATGAATGTACGTGGCCATATTTTCTTTCTTGCACCCTGGCCACTGTACGTACGTGTACATGCTATGTGTGCGCCTCTACTACGACACATACGCGCCTCTACTACGACACGTGCGCGCCTCTACGTCGTGACCAGAATGACAATGCTACCTACGCTTCGACCAGGTGGGTCCCGACTGTCAGGCACTTCCATGCCTGCAAAGATGTAGCTGGCGGGTCCCAGCAGTCAGGGGGGCAAATTGTTTTGTTTTTTTTTCTTTTTTGCCCGAACACACTTCCTTGCGTGCGAAGGTGTAACTGCTGGGTCCCAGCAGTCAGGGGGGAATCATTTTTTTTGCCCGGACGCACTTCCTTGCGTGCGAAGATGTAGCTGGTGGGTCCCAGCAGTCAGGGGGGCGAATCGTTTTTTTGTACGCACTTCCTCGAGTGCGAAGATGTAGCTGGTGGGTCCCAGTAGTTAGGGGGGAACCCAGTGCTGTGCAAGGTTTACAGAGGCTTAACTAGTTCTCTTGCAATTCTATGGGTTAAGCACATTGTTAAGTACTCGAGCTAGGGTATCTCATGAAGTCTCGAAGGGTCTAGGAATGGGTTTCTAGTCTGGAGGGTTAAACATAACTCTACGGGGTTTCACTTGGTCGAGGAGGCTGTAGAAAAGTTCTTCAGTGCTAGTTGGTCGCCGAAGTAGAACCCTTGGTGCATCTTGTCTTGCTTGTCTTCAGTTGAGGAGAGAGATGAGAGGGGAAAGTAGCGTAGAGGAGGGGAATGCCTAAAGGGGGTTCTATAGTGCAGGTGCAAACAAACGGGCGCCAAAAAGGGCCAAACAAAGGAAAACAAGGAAGGTGATATAGTCGTGTACTTGTTGCCTAGGGCAAAAGTGCGACTTATATCAAAACACAAAAAAATAAAAACAAGCAACACACAATCATGGTTCTATTCAAACCATCATACGGACTCGACTGCGCATAGGGGGTACACGACTCATCCTACCCTAGGGGTTCTCGGACTAAGTAGTCATGCTTTACTTCGTGCATCATGCAGTCTTTTGGGTTTTCCTCAGGTGTTGCTACGTCTCTTGTAGTTGTTCGATGAAACAATCCGGGTTGAGCCTGAATATTCTTCAACAACTTCTCGCCTGTTGAAGTGATGGGGTGAAGGTGGCTCCTCATAGCAGGCATTGACTCGGTCTTCTGTTGTCTTCTTAATCATGACGACCCCTTTTGCCTTCTAAGGCGTCGACGGTACCAGGTAGGTAATCCCTTATGCAATGATATTAACAAGGCATAGTAGAGGTCCAACATGTCGGTTACGTTGATGAAAACATCGACACCAAGAGCGGGGGATGAAGAGAACCGTTTTCCTACTCACTATAGTGAGGCGGGCCAAATGGGAGGTTCTCATCCACCGGTGGTTGCCGATACAACAACGGTAAGGACATGATTGCTCTATTAGCGATGTCTATCATGGTCTTGCATATCTTACACCTTGATCGTCATAGGACAAGGTTGCATCATCCTGGGGCAAATTGAAAGGTGTCACCATCCTCTGGGTCTTCATGTCCTCATTCTTCAAAGGCGTATCTTCTGTTGGCATCGTCTTATTGTGGTGTCGTGAATCTTGGGTTTAGAAGAGGTGGGTGAGTGTTTGGCAAGGTTTACTCCTTCTCGGCTATCCACGAGGATTACAAGGAATCCAGTGGTCAGGGGCTTGAGGGTGCTAGCGACCGTTTGCAATTGTTTTGAAGGGAAGAGATCGATGGGGAAAGTATACCGTAGTTTTTGAAAAACTGAGAAAGGAAGAGAAGTATAGATAGTTTTGAAAACTTGTAATAGTTTCAGAAATAGTTTTACCCTAACTAACGACCATGCTAACTAAGGTTTCCTACAGTCAGGATGGCTTTGATACCAGCTCTAAGGGGACCCCGACTCATAAGTCATGATCACCGAATGCACGTGTATAGTGATCCCAGAGATCAATGCTCAGTGAACACACAGAAGCTGAATACAAGAGTCTTACATCCATACATATCGTATTACACAAGTAGGACCATTATGGTCAAGTCTTGAGTATAACATTGCAGCAGAAATCTTCGTCGATAACTTGGACCCATGCCATCTGCCTTAACACTACAGGCATTCTGACTGGGAAGCGTCCTAGCTCGCATGTTCGTCACCGAAATATTCTTCATCATATCATGATCTTTCATGCCTAGCCAATAAAATAACCAGTGGCAAGCCAATGAGTACTTTGAATGTACTCGCAAGCAACCCATGTTTTGGTTCAAGATACAACAATGCATGATATAGGTAAATTTTTGCAGAAAGCTAGTTTTGAGTGCAATGACATGTTCAACAACTTGTAAGACATGCATCAGGAGAATTCAAGTAACCATGAGGACAGTTTACAGATATCAATATAAATAGAGTGGGCATCAACCCAACTCAATCATGGCAAGTCCTTTGACTTGACCCAAGTAGTCCTCCCCACTTATCCAAACACACACACTGGTTTGTAAACATGTGGACGTAGCCCAAGAGTGGTTACCCAACTGTCCTTGACCATGGACACGGCTATTCAAATAGTTTTACACTCTGCAGAGGTTGCACACTTTACCCACAAGATCCGGGGAACTTCTGTGTCATCCACGACCCGCGGTACCTCAAGTACCCAGGGTAAGCACCCGATCACTATCTTTCCCTAGACGACACTAACATGGAGTCCACTCGATTGGTAGTAACTCTCGTGCCCAAAATTTCACAACTTAAAATTGTGGAGCCTCGCTCCCATATTCATCACATACCACTAGCACGGGGTACCAACGGTGTGTCCGGTGCCCCATAAAATGTTCTTGGCCGCCCTACCTGGCACGACCCCGTCCCGAGAGAGAGCACCAACTCTCCCCCGTCACTAGTAATGCAGGCTCCAAGCTAGTATCGGCCTAGGTAATCAATAATGCCCTTTCCCTTATAAGGGTAGAGTGGTTGCGCATGTAAGGTTGGAATAACGGTCGCAACTTAAACCAATCCGTTTTAGAAAGCAACACACACACTTGCCTCGGTACACCACTTCGTCATCAAGCGGTTACCCATCTCATTATCTCCCTCGGGCATAAGTGGCACCCGACGGGGTTTTCGAAAAGTCCTTTGAAAATACTTTGTCTCCATCACCATGCATATTCCCTTCCCTTTTTGCATAGCAACTACTTTAGCATCCTATCTATTCTCACCGGCATAACCCTCATAGAAAGGTAGGGTCATGCATCATGCAAGTGTCAACGAGAAAAGCAACGGAGGTACCACCTCAAGTGGTCACCATTTTATCATGACTTCGATGCAAGCAAAAAGTGCCATATGACATGCACAAAAAGGGTTTCTTAGACATGGTCAAGGGGCTGCTTGCCTGTTTTAACAAAGTCTTCGAGGTCTTCAAATATCTCTAGTCCAACTCCGAGCATTTCGTCTAGTTCATCAACTATCGTTGAAAGAAACGATAATAAGCAAGACAACAAGGCAGAAAATAAAAGTGCTCTAAAAATATTAATTTGACTTTTCTAGGGCATCTCTGGTTATATGAAAAATAACCAGAGTGGTTTCATTGGAATTGGGTCAGTGGATGTTTCTAAACATTTTGATATGATGGAATCAAGGGGTTTATGGATTTGCAAGAAGTGTACAAAAATATATTTTTGAGAAAGGAGCAAAGGCACCCATTTAACAAACCATGATTTTAGAAGCATCTAGAAGTTGGTTTCACTCGATTTGGAGTTCAAATGAATTCCCTATGAATTGGCAAAGTTGGCAAATATGAAGAAATGGCTCATATATTGTGTGGCACAGAAAGTATTAAGAAAAATGTTCATAAACTAAGTTATGAACTTAGAAGCATCTGGAAATTTTAATCATGGCATTTGGATCAAATTTGAGCCCTCTGTGATTTTCTAAAGTTTATGAGAGAAATGGAAAAATGGGATTTGATAAATGTTTATGAAGAAAATCTTTATGGAAAAATGTGCAAATTGCACCATGTGATAGATCGGGAATTTATGAACTTACAGAAATTAGAATCATCAAATGTGGAGTCTATTTGAATTATTTAGGAATTTTACAATATTTATGAAAAGAAAAAGGAAGAAAGGGAGTTAACCTTATAAAGCGCACTGGGCGAAGCCCAGCTAAACAGCGCCTACTAAGCTCGGCCCAGTGGCTCGGCTGCGCGAGGGAGGAGGTGACGCCGAAGGTGCACTGCGGGAGGGCGCCACCCAGCGGGGCAAGCGGATCGGCCTGAAGCTGTTTCTACTTAACCCGACTGGTGGGACGGCTCGGTCGCCTTTGCCGCTGACGGGCGGGCCCCCATGCCAGCTGGCGGGGCGGTCGTCCTCTACCTCCCGCTCGAGGCAGAGCAGGGGAGGCAGAGCGCACGCCGGCACTCGTCCGGCGATAGCCGGCGCCTCCAGCCGTCTCCCGCGGCGCTTCGCCTATGGGCGAGCTCAGCGTGGAGCGGCGGATCCGCTGGTGCAGGTCACGGCCGCCGGAGGGGGCTGAGGTGACCGCAACTTTGACGGTGGAGAGGGAGGTCATCGGCCATCCGTGGCTCTCAGCATTCGAGCATCCCCGCGATGGTTCGAGGAGGTGGGCAGGTTTGCCGGACCACGAGGAGTCTTTGTGTGGAGGAAAGGGAGGGAGGTGTGCTCGTCATTGCTCGAATTTGAGCCAGCCGAAGCGGCGGCCGTGAGGTGGTAGAAGGAGAAGGGAGGCATGGGAGGAGGATCTCGATGCTCTAGGAGGTCGCTGGGGGGAAAGAGAGAGCGAATGGTGCCCAGAGAAGGGGCTCGGGATGGTCGTTTAAGGCGGGGTGACGGTGCACCATGGATGAGTGCGCCGGCGAGGTCGTTGCCGTTACTAGGGGTCATGGGGGCTCGTGTGTGCGTGTCCTGGGTGTTTATAGATATGGTCTACGGTCAGGGGAAGGGAGAGAAGGAGCAGGAGAGGGACAGAGCATCGCGTGTGTGAGCTCGGCCATTGGAGCTCTCGGGTGGCCGGTGCGCATGCGGAATGAGGCAACAGGAGGGAGAAGGAAGAGGGTGACAGAGGCGTGGCGTGTCGCAAACGTCGAGGCGCATTGTCGGGCGCGCTGGGGTGGCCCGAGGTGGTTGGAGGCATCGGGTAAAAGGGCAGCTACAGTGCAAGGGCGCACTGTAGCGCGCTCCAGAGCATGCATATGGCCGACATGGCCATTTTAAAAGGTTAGGGGCATGTCCACTTGTGTCCTTGAGCTTCCTTGGATGCTCTGGAGTGGTCAGGAGCTAGGTGGGGCGCTGCATATAGAAATGAGAGAGAGAGGAGGAGTTGCCATGAGTAAACAGAGAGAGAAAGAGATGGGTTTTACCCCCAAATAATTGAGCTGTTTAAGGAGGAGAGTTACTGGAGGTAGGAGGTGACCTGGGGCAGCTGTGGTAAAAAGATAGGGTCATGGAGATTAGTGGAAGTGGTCAAAAAGGTTGTTTTGGATTTTGCAGAAGGTGTTTGTTGCTTGTTTGGGCAAGGAAAAGGATTCCATTTGGCATGAGACTTAACAGGACAAAATGGACAATAGAAATAAGGTGTTTCACCAAGTTTGAGCTCATTTGGGTGAAGTTGCCAATGTAACTTTGGTAAACCCTAGAAATCAACAAAAATGGACTCTCCAAGATTTAGTCATGCAAATCTATTCTCCTTGATGCACCACTTAGTGTAGTGTCATCATTTGAGGTTCTGAACATGTCCACAGAAGTTGAGATCAAAATGAGAAAGTTGCCAATGTAAACTTGTTCAAATTTGGTTCTGGACAGAGAGGGTTTTGGGGCACTTTGATCAATATAACATTCTCTCCAACTTGTGCCATTTGGTCTAGATGAAATATTACACCATTTGAGCATGTGCACCAAGTTTGAGAGCATGTGGACATGTTTGACAGTGCAAAGTTGTTCAAACTTGAAAAAGGACAGAAGTGGTTTTGAGAGGGTTTCGTGGGGTTATACTGCTCTCCATGACATGAGACTTGGCAAGATCATCAAACATGTCATATGTGACATGCTAGAATTTTCTTGGAATTGTTGGGTAATATTTCCTTTGTAAATATTTCAAAAGCTTGAAATATCCAGAAAGGGTTTTTGAGGGGTTTGACCAATAATTTGAACATGACCATGTGTTGAAACTCTTATATATGGACAATATATGTCCACTGAGTTTCCCTTATTTTTCTCAAATATTTTTGAAGCTTTTAAATAATTTTAACCTATTAGATACCATTTCTGGCATAAAGAAAAAGCCTTTAAATAAAATAGGAAAATAACTTTTAAAATTATATTTTTGTGGTTTTTGGGTATCCTATATCTAATAGGAGTCAAATATATTTTTGGAAAGATTTTTACTGCCCTTAATTAGGTACTTGCAGTGCAAACCTCAATTCAGGGGGTTTTTGGAAAACTAATTTTTGAAAATACTATTTGGCCAAGTTATTTTTGTAAGAAATTATTTTTATGTCCTATACACATGGCATGATCATTGGTTCAAGAGTTTGGAGCAAGGAGATGAAGTATAGGAGTTGGAGGATTTATTTGATTTTTAGAGCACTTGCAAACAACAGACAAAATCCAATCAAGGCAAGGTCCAAAACACTCAAAAGTTTTTGTCAAACCACATTTTATCATGATTTTTAGCTTAAGTGTAGTGGCATGAATATCAGGGTGTGACAGACCTACCCCCCTTACAAGGATCTCGTCCCCCAGATTCCCAAACTAGGCGCGAAAAGTAGTATAGAGACTTGGATTTGGGGTAGTTTTCACATCCTCATACTGCTTCTGCTTGATCAAAGTTGCTAAGGAGTTTGTCACGTAGGTCAGGTTGGGTTGGGGGTCGATGGCTCAGTGATCGATGTCCTTGTTAGTGATCGGGCTAGCTAGGATGTCGAAAACACTTCCGGAGTTGTGTCATGTGGAAACATTACACACAGTGGGTAACTCAGGTGGTAACTCCAGCTAGTAGCCATCTACTCTTCGTCTCGAAGTGATCTCAAAGGGGGTTGTTAAATCTTGGTGTGAGCTTCCCTTTGACATGGAAATGCTCGTTTCCTTTGAGAGGGGTGGCTTGTAGATACACACGTTCTTCGATGTGGAAGTATACTTCTTGACGACGGTGGTTGATATAGTCCTTCCTTCTTGACTTGGCGATCTTCAGATGTTCCTTGACCAGTTGAATGATTCTTCTTCTGTGTTCGGGTAGACAAGTATGTTACCAAAATAAAGATGACACCCAACATGTGCAAGTACTCCATGAAGACTTTGTTCATGAGGTACATAAAGTATGATGGGGGTATTGGTGGTGGTCACGGTTGAGTGTGGGCCAAGGTGTTTCCGATCAAGAGTCAAGACTCCAAGGTCATGATCCAACCGGATTGTGGCTTGTAGGGCTTAAGGGTTTCAAGGATTCTAGTGTGCGAGTGAACATTTATCATCTTATTTTTAAGCACGGTTTCTGAGATGCCAATAGTCTATCTAGTCCTACAAACAAATAACCTTATACCACCGAAAGCATTATTTCGTATAAGTCAACTCCAATCATCACTCATGTGATTCATATCCTCGTGACTCTCGAGAGGAGGTCTAATAAAACCATATATGTCTATAATCCCCAAACTCATGTGTATGTCTACCCCTAAAAATCCATGGGTAGAACATACAAGCTGCTAAGCTTGAACGTGACAATCCAAGTGCTCAGCCTATTCTTCCAAGGTCTAGGATAAAGCATCTCTATCCCAAGGAAACACGTCGTAAGCCACTCCAAGATCTTGTTTCCTTCCTATGAATCAACTCCCACAACCCATTAACTACACCAATCGCTACATGATCCAGTAGTTCTTCAAATCCAATCTCTATGGTTTTCCACAAGATCTTTTAATATCCTATAATCCACAAATACTGGAAAGGGCTACCTCACTATAGTCAGTCCACCAATTTCCATTATCATGGTCAAGTAAACTCCAAGGTCAAGCTTATATAGAACCCTAAATCAACTCCGACAATTAATCCAATCTCCTAGTTTATCGTCCACCGAGGAACATGGTATCATGATCGGGATCATCAGTCTAAATCCAATTTACTCCGAATATGTAGACTTACTCACCACTTATACTCCACTAGGATCACCTATTTAAATCCAAATCTTGTGTCCAATGAGAATTCGTACATGTTTCCCTCAAGTTATTAACGTAATATCAACTGTCTCCTATCAATATCATCTGATCAAGTCAAATCCTTGCACCTCCAAGAATCTCAGCTTGCGATCATAATTTTCCTACTAAATCCAATTTACTCAGGGGTAATGAAAGCTATGATCCCACCAAGTTCAACAGGAAAGCGTTATAATCCACTAAAGAGTCTCAGATAGTTCCTCAACGTCACTGATATAAACTCATGAAGTCATTTGTTCTCTATTCCTATATCCTCAAACTGGTCTTCCTTATGGCATCGTCAGTTCTAGTGCTATATTAGGATGATAATGTGCTTGTTCACTATGTCCACTGGTTCCATAATGAACCCAGTGTTGGCAAGGTTTACAGAGGCTTAACTGGTTCTCTTGCAATTCTGTGGGTTAAGCACATTGTTAAGGACTCGAGCTGGGGTATCTCATGAAGTCTCGAAGGGTCTAGGAATGGGTTTCTAGTCTGGAGGGTTAAACATAACTCTACGGGGTTTCACTTGGTCGAGGAGGCTGTAGAAAAGTTCTTCAGTGCTAATTGGTCACCGAAGTAGAACCCTTCGTGCATCTTGTCTTGCTTGTCTTCAGTTGAGGAGAGAGATGAGAGGGGAAAGTAGCGTAGAGGAGGGGAATTCCTAAAGGGGGTTCTATAGTGCAGGTGCAAACAAACGGGCGCCAAAAAGGGCCGAACAAAGGAAAACAAGGAAGGTGATATAGTCGCGTACTTGTTGCCTAGGGAAAAAGTGCGACTTATATCAAAACACAAACAAATAAAAACAAGCAACACACAGTCATGGTTCTATTCGAACCATCATACAGACTCGACTGCGCATAGGGGGCACACGACTCATCCTACCCTAGGGCTTCTCGGACTAAGTAGTCGTGCTTTACTTCGTGCCTCATGCAGTCTTTTGGGTTTTCCTCAGGTGTTGCTACGTCTCTTGTAGTTGTTCGATGAAACAATCCGGGTTGAGCCTGAAGATTCTTCAACAACTTCTCGCCTGTTGAAGTGATGGGGTGAAGGTGGCTCCTCGTAGCAGGCATTGACTCGGTCTTCTGTTGTCTTCTTAATCATGACGACCCCTTTTGCCTTCTAAGGCGTCGACGGTACTAGGTAGGTAATCCCTTATGCAATGATATTAACAAGGCATAGTACAGGTCCAACATGTTGGTTACGTTGATGAAAACATCGACACCAAGAGCGGGGGATGAAGAGAACCGTTTTCCTGCTCACTATAGTGAGGCGGGCCAAATGGCGAGGTTCTCATCCACCGGTGGTTGCCGATACAACAACGGCAAGGACATGATTGCTCTATTAGAGATGTCTATCATGGTCTTGCATATCTTACACCCTGATCGTCATAGGACAAGGTTGCATCATCCTAGGGCAAATTCAAAGGTGTCACCATCCTCTGGGTCTTCATGTCCTCATTATTCAAAGGCGTATCTTCTGTTGGCATCGTCTTGTTGTGGTGTCGTGAATCTTGGGTTCAGAAGAGGTGGGTGAGTGTTTGGCAAGGTTTACTCCTTCTAGGCTATCCACAAGGATTACAAGGAATCCTGTGGTCAGGGGCTTGAGGGTGCTAGCGACCGTTTGCAATTGTTTTGAAGGGAAGAGATCGATGGGGAAAGTATACCTTAGTTTTTGAAAAACCAAGAAGGGAAGAGAAGTATAGATAGTTTTGAAAACTTGTAATAGTTTTGGAAATAGTTTTACCCTAACTAACGACCATGCTAAAGGCTTCCTACAGTCAAGATGGCTCTGATAGCAGCTCTGTGGGGACCTCGACTCATAAGTCATGATCACCGAATGCACGTGTACAGTGATCCCAGAGATCAATGCTCACTGAACACACAGAAGCTGAATAACAAGAGTCTTACATCCATACATATTGTATTACACAAGTAGGACCATTATGGTCAAGTCTTGAGTATAACATTGCAACGGAAATCTTCGTCGATAACTTGGACCCATGTCATCTGCCTTAACCCTACAGGCATTTTGACTGGGAAGCGCCCTAGCTCGCATGTTCATCGCCGAAATATTCTTCATCATATCCTATTCTTTCATGCCTGGCCAATAAAATAACCAGTGGCAAGCCAATGAGTACTTTGAATGTACTCGCAAGCAACCCATTTTTTGGTTCAAGATACAACAATGCTTGATATAGGTAAATTTTTGCAGAAAGCTAGTTTTGAGTGCAATGACATGTTCAACAACTTGTAAGACGTGCATCAGGAGAATTCAAGTAACCATGAGGACAGGTTATAGATATCAATATAAATAGAGTGGGCATCAACCCAACTCAATCATGTCAAGTCCTTTGACTTGACCCAAGTAGTCCTCCCCACTTATCCAAACACACACACTGGTTTGTAAACATGTGGACGTAGCCCAAGAGCGGTTACCCAACTGTCCTTGATCGTGGACACGGCTATTCGAATAGTTTTACACTCTGCAGAGGTTGCACACTTTACCCACAAGATCCGGGGAACTTTCGTGTCATCCATGACCCGCGGTACCTCAAGTACCCAGGGTAAGCACCCGATCACTATCTTTCCCTAGACGACACTAATAGGGAGGCCACTCGATTGGTAGTAACCCCCGTGCCCAACATTTCACAACTTAAAATTGTGGAGCCTCGCCCCCATATTCATCACATACCACTGGTACGGGGTACCAACGGTGTGCCCGGTGCCCCATTTTATCCTGACTTCGATGCAAGCATAAAGTGCCATATGACATGCACAAAAAGGGTTTCTTAGACATGGTCAAAGGGTTTCTTGCCTGTTTTAACAAAGTCTTCGAGGTCTTCAAATATCTCTGGTCCAACTCCGAGCATTTTGTCTACTTCGTCAACTATCGTTGAAAGCAACCATAATAAGCAACACAACAAGGCAAAAAATAAAAGTGCTCTAAAAATATTAATTTGACTTTTCTAGGGCATCTCTGGTTATATGAAAAATAACCAGAGTGGTTTCATTGGAATTGGGTCAGTGGATGTTTCTAAACATTTTGATATGATGGAATCAAGGGGTTTATGGATTTGCAAGAAGTGTACAAAAATATATTTTTGAAAAAGGAGTAAAGGCACCCATTTAACAAACCATGATTTTAGAAGCATCTAGGAGTTGGTTTCACTGGATTTGGAGTTCAAATGAATTCCCTATGAATTGGCAAAGTTGACAAATATGAAGTAATGGCTCATTATATTGTGTGGCACAGAAAGTATTAAGAAAAATGTTCATAAACTAAGTTATGAATTTAGAAGCATCTGGAAATTTGAATCATGGCATTTGGATCAAATTTGAGCCCTCTGTGATTTTCTAAAGTTTATGAAAGAAATGAAAAAATGGGATTTGATAAATGTTTGTGAAGAAAATCTTTATGGAAAAATGTGCAAATTGCACCATGTGATAGACCGGGAATTTATGAACTTACAGAAATTAGAATCATCAAATTTGGAGTCTATTTGAATTATTTAGGAATTTTACAATATTTATGAAAAGAAAAAGGAAGAAAGGGAGTCAATCTTATAAAGCGCACTGGGCGAAGCCCAGCTAAACAACGCCTACTGGGCTCGGCCCAGTGGCTCAGCTGCGCAAGGGAGGAGGTGACGCCGAAGGCACACTGCGAGAGGGCGCCACCCAGCGGGGCAAGCGGATCGGCCCGAAGCCGTTTCCACTTAACCTGACTGGTGGGCCGGCTTGGTCGCCTTTGCCGCTGACGGGCGGGCCCCCATGCCAGTTGGCGGGGCGGTCGTCCTCTACGTCCAGCTCGAGGCAGAGCAGGGGAGGCAGAGCGCATGCCGGCGCTCGTCCGGTGATAGCCGGCGCCTCCGGCCGTCTCCCGCGGTGCTCCGCCTATGGGCGAGCTCAGCACGGAGCGGCGCATCCACTGGTGCAGGTCACGGCCGCCGGAGGGGGCCGAGGTGACCGCAACTTTGATGGTGGAGAGGGAGGTTATCGGCCATCCGTGGCTCTCGGCGTTCGAGCATCCCCGCGACGGTTCGAGGAGGTGGGGATGTTCGCCGGACCACGGGGAGTCTTTGTGTGGAGGAAAGGGAGGGAGGTGTGCGCGGCATTGCTCGAATTTGAGCAAGCTGAAGCGGCGGCTGTGCGGTGGTAGGAGGAGAAGGGAGGCACGGGAGGAGGATCTGGATGCTCTAGGAGGTCGCTGGGGGAAGAGAGAGCGAACGGTGCCCAGAGAAGGGGCTCGGGATGGTCGTTTAAGGCGGGGTGACGATGCACCGTGGACGAGTGCGCCGGCGAGGTCGTTGCCGTTGCTAGGGGACATGGGGGCTTGTGTGTGCGTGTCCTGGGCGTTTGTACATATGGTCTACGGCCAGGGGAAGGGAGAGAAGGAGCAGGGGAGGGCCAAAGCATCGCGCGTGTGAGCTCGGCCATCGGCCTGTGTGCGTGCGAAAGGAGGCAACAGGAGGGAGAAGGAAGAGGGGGACAGAGGCGTGCGTGTCGCAGACGTCGAGGCGCATCGTTGGGCGTGCTGGGGTGGCCCGAGGTGGTCGGAGGCATCTGGTAAAAGGGCATCTACAGTGCAAGGGCGCACTGTAGAGTGCTCCAGTGCATGCATATGGCCGGCATGGCCATTTTATAAGGTCAGGGGCATGTCCACTTGTGTCCTGGTGCTTCCTTGGATGCTCTGGAGTGGTCAGGAGCTAGGTGGGGCGCTGCATATAGAAATGAGAGAGAGAGGAGGAGTTGCCATGAGTAAACAGAGAGAGAAAGAGATGGGTTTTACCCCCAAATAATTGAGCTGTTTAAGGAGGAGAGTTACTGGAGGTAGGAGGTGACCTGGGGCAGCTGTGGTAAAAAGATAGGGTCATGGAGATTAGTGGAAGTGGTCAAAAAGGTCGTTTTGGATTTTGCAAAAGGTGTTTGTTGCTTGTTTGGGCAAGGAAAAGGATTACATTTGGCATGAGACTTAACAGGACAAAATGGACAATAGAAATAAGGTGTTTCACCAAGTTTGAGCTCATTTGGGTGAAGTTGCCAATGTAACTTTGGTAAACCCTAGAAATCAACAAAAATGGACTCTCCAAGATTTAGTCATGCAAATCTATTCTCCTTGATGCACCACTTAGTGTAGTGTCATCATTTGAGGTTCTGAACATGTCCACAGAAGTTGAGATCAAAATGAGAAAGTTGCCAATGTAAACTTGTTCAAATTTGGTTCTGGACAAAGAGGGTTTTGGGGCACTTTGATCAATATAACATTCTCTCCAACTTGTGCCATTTGGTCTAGATGAATTATTACGCCATTTGAGAATGTGCACCAAGTTTGAGAGCATTTGGACATGTTTGACAGTGCAAAGTTGTTCAAACTTGAAAAAGGATAGAAGTGGTTTTGAGAGGGTTTCATGGGGTTATACTGTTCTCCATGACATGAGACTTGGCAAGATCCTCAAACATGTCATATGTGACATGCTAGAATTTTCTTGGAATATTTGGGTAATATTTCCTTTGTAAATATTTCAAAAGCTTGAAATATCCAGAAAGGGTTTTTGAGGGGTTTGACCAATAATTTGAACATGACCTTGTGTTGAAACTCTTATATATGGACAATATATGTCCACTGAGTTTCCCTTATTTTTCTCAAATATTTTTGAAGCTTTTAAATAATTTGAACCTATTAAATACCATTTCTGGCCTAAAGAAAAAGCCTTTAAATAAAATAGGAAAATAACTTTTAAAATTATATTTTTGTGGGTTTTGGGTATCCTATATCTAATAGGAGTCAATTATATTTTTGGAAAGATTTTTACTGCCCTTAATTAGGTACTTGCAGTGCAAACCTTAATTCAGGGGGTTTTTGGAAAATTAATTTTTGAAAATACTATTTGGCCAAGTTATTTTTGTAAGAAATTATTTTTATGTCCAGTACACATGGCATGACCATTGGTTCAAGAGTTTGGAGCAAGGAGATGAAGTATAGGAGTTGGAGGTTTTATTTGATTTTTAGAGCACTTGCAAACAACAGACAAAATCCAATGAAGGCAAGGTCCAAAACACTCAAAAGTTTTTGTCAAACCACATTTTATCATGATTGTTAGCTTAAGTGTAGTGGCATGAAAATCAGGGTGTGACAAGAGCCATGGAAAAGCATGAACATTATCTTCTGTCCTATTCTCCAAGATGGACGGGCCTTCATTATTTGAGACCACCCATGAATAAGTATCTTTTCACCTCCAAGGGGAATTGAGTAGGTCGACATAAACATCATGTTGTGACCAAGCGCAAGTATGACCCGACCATGGTCACGCATCTGTATAGGAACAATGGAACTCGGCAGTTCCTGTTTCAAGAAGATCACAACTGTAAAACTGTGTATAAGCAATAGTTTATGAACAACATATATAACAGAAAACAGCTCGTACCATAAGTTTCTCAACACAGCTGGACCTGTTCAACGAGTGCAGCAGTGGCACACATATCCCACGTGGCCTTCCACCATTGAAACGCCCCACAAGGACCTCAAGACGATTAATAAAGTGTAGGAACTTGTGGATGTTGATCCAGTCAACTTCAGTGCCATTAGTAACAGGCGAGTTATTACAGAGTACCTAACGAGCAGACTGCTTAACTCTAAAAAACCCTACACGTGCCACCAATTATAAAAAATATTAGTTAGAAGTAGCATCTTCGTGAGAGATCCGTTGCTACTTCTAAAGTTAAATTGTGATTACTTAGACAGAATAGGTGGATTAAGAAGTAATCGAGGCAACAAGCAAGAACCAGATACAAAAGTAACATGGATGAACAATTGGAACGACGTCGGGGTGGAAGATTGCAGTGAAGATGAGACCTGGTTCTGCTATTTCCATCAACATTCGTGCGCCAACTTTTAGTCCGTAACTCTTGAGAAAGTTTTTCCAAGTTTGGCCATAAAAAAAGCAGCGATCTTCTTGGTTCATGAACCCAACTCGGAACTTATATCCATGGGTTGTCTTCACTGTGACCATTAAACTAGTGTATTCAGTTATGTCAAGGCCGAGCATCTTGACTACATGTGTTCTGGCAGAGAAAATAATAGACTGCAGGAAAAATAATATGAGAACACAACATGTTGAAAAAAACCCCACCCTCCCAGATAGAAAAGAGGATTCTAGGAACATACTGTGCGTGTTTCAAAATGTTGTGTTAGGATGAGAAGGAACAAGTGTGGCGTCTCGCCGAGGGCGCAGAAACCTGTAGGGTACTCGCACTTTGGGCACTGCAAATGAAACACACTAGATTCAGTAGGAAGAAAAATTCATCAACGGCGGCGTCTGCCATCCTAGGATTACCTGCGACCAAGGGACTTGGAATTATCAGGGATGGATGAAGAATTCGTACTTGGTTCTCCATGAGAAAACCCTATGCAATCGCCGAGAGGGGTTTTTCTCTGAACAAGCAGACGAGGGAGATGGGGATTCAGGCCCAATGAAATATTGCCGCTTCGTCCGTCCAACTTACTGCTAAAGTTGGAAAGGGGGGTTGTGATTTGATGGCTCATTGGGCATTACTGCGGCGATACGACCGGGGTGTGTCTACCGTGAAGTTGTGCACTCTAATTTGTGCATATGGCACGTGGACCACGTTGCCGGTTGCCCCACATATCAGCAACATGAAGTAGAAAGACAGGAGTAACTAGTTACACATAAATATATATTTTGACAGAGAGATACTCCCTCTGTAAAGAAATATACAAATATTTTATATCACAGGCTCACCTTGCCGAGAAATATACTCCCTCTGCAACGCACGGGCATTATGGGGGTTCAGCTTTTTTTATGGGGGTTCAGCTGAGAATATAATACTCAGATAGGCTCACGGTTTTGGACTTTGGGCCGCAGGCCAACCCTGCATGTTTGGGGGTCCATGTGTTCTACCTCAGCGCTTTTCATATTGCAAGTGATCGGTACGGCACAGGTTTTAGATGCTGTCGCAAGGCGAATACACAAAATTGAATAAAGCACGGCAGCTGTTGGAATGAAATCGAACGACAGTTCCTAACCAGCAATCAGAGTTCCAATTCTATCAACGATATACCATGTGATAAATAATATTGTCATACTACTTATACACACAGGACACTTGTTTCACCATGCCAGATTATTACATCAAAATCTCTCGGAGGATAGATCAGTTCGGCAGTTGCGTGCTGCTACTGAAGAATTTCAAAGTTGATTTGGACCAGCTCTCCTTGCCCAGAAAGTTCGATTTTGACATCATCCCCTACCGCAAGATATGGTTTAGATTTGAACCTTGACCATTCTTTAGCATCAATCATCATGCGACCATCCTTTGTACTTACGGTATATTGAGCAGGTGCATTCACACCAAGGCTAGGCATGGTAAGAGAAACTTGGCCGCGGTCGCCTGGATTGTTGAATGACTCCCTCGTTGCTCTAGGAATTCTCTATTTGCAAACAAGAAGACATACCCAAACAGTTAGATCAACACAGTGAATCATGTGAAACAACATGGAAAGAAAAAAGAACGAAGCACTTGGGTGGCCAATGCTTACCAAGGAGGTGGACATGTCAGTTTTTGTAAGGACTTTGGTATATGAAGTGCGAACTGCAGCCCAGTCTGTTGCCGGTGCAACTGCACGGGCCAGCGCAGAAGCAAGTGCAAGTGTTGGTGCAGGTGCCGAAGCCGCTGCTACTGCCGGAGATGGTGCTCCTTGTAGAGCTGGTGCCGGTGTCGGAGCAGGTGCCGGTGTCGATGCCCGATCCTCCGGTAGATCAGACTGATCCGCTGACGCGGTCGGTGCCCAATCCTCAGCTGGATCAGACTGAGCTATTGCCACTATCAGTGCTAGAGCAACTGCCGGTGCTCGATCTGTGCGAGACAGCGGAGATCGTGTCTGGTCTGCTATGATCAGCTTTCTAACTTGACTAGGATCCGTGACCGTGATCCGGTTTTTTTCTTCATTTCTTTTAAACGCGAGAAGAACTAATTGTGGCGTTTTTGTTAAACCGAACTGCAGTTCATCATAGGGATTCTGCTTGTACTCAGACAACAGACTGATCCATTTTTTTCTAGTAATATAAGTGATGGACACTGCCTTTGTTACTGACACGACATAAGAAGTGAAACCAGCAAAAATAGCCATCATAGAGCAAACCAAACGGTTTATTCTGTGATGAATGTCACATGGCAAAACCTGCAACGTAAAATTGCAGGAAAAGAAAGAAAACATGACATTAAATCAATAAGATTTAGACAGTAAATCAATAAGATTTACTTGATGTGACACGAGTGAATCCTTACCAGGAAATCACTATGTTGAAGTACTAAACAGAAGATTGATCGTCCAACTACGCGTGGCATGCAGGGGCCCCGCCTACTCCCACAAGCAGGACAGTCCAAAGGTCGTGACAAATCGTATGGACCGAACATCCATGGGACTGGAAATCCTGGTGGGTGCGATAAACCCTACAATGCATACATATATTGGAGTGTAGCCATAATTGATAAACCGTCCTCACAAAAAATATGATCTGGATACTTCATAATATACAGACTGAATTGAGTGGACAGACATTAGCATAGACCATTCTCAGGACTGACCACACACCAAAAGCGACAGTTCTAATAAACAATACAGGGTTCACAAACAGAAATCAAGTACTGAACAATAGTACTTACTACATACAAGCAAAGTTGCACTAACTAAACTCTGCAGACTATTTCTTGCCACCGACCTACGGGATGAACCCCGCATAACTGACTAGGCCATGGACTTCGTGTGAGATGTCTACATGCACCATCACCATCTTGTCAACCTTGGAGAACCTAACAGAGTGGTCTTTCCACTCATAAACATGATGATGAAGACAGGCCACATCAGATTTGTTGGGAAGCTTTACAAGAACCATGCCCTTCGTAATCGAAGGCATAGCCAGGAAATTGTTGTGGTCAAATACAGCCTCAAGAACACGCCTGACAACAATGCTACAGGAAAACACTAGTTCAGGACACGTGGCGACAACGACACAGCAACTGGATAGTTCAGGAGTAGAACTCATCATCAGGTCTTCCAGTTCACACGACATGACTTTGAGAACTTCATCTCCACCGCGGACCTGGTTCTAATTCAAACAGAAACCATATTTTATTACTACCTCTGTTCAGAAATATAAGATGATTTTCGATATTATACTCCATATATGACTACATATGCGCACAGAAATGAGTGAACAAAGACACTCGAACATGTCTTCAAAGGCATGAGATCAGAGGGATTACATGCGATATCCATAACACAACTTACTGAGGCAAATATACCCTCTTAAAAGGTAGCATTGATGTTCATAAAGTACTCCCACCGTCCCAAAATTCTTGTCTTAGATTTGTCTAGATATGGATGTATCAAGTCACATTTTAGTATTAGATACATCCGTATCTAGACAAATCTAAGACAAGAAATTTGGGACAGAGGGAGTAGTTGAAAGTAATCTATAAGAAATCAGTGTCAACCTCTCGCATGTTTTGGTCAAAAGAGGAATTTAGAACCGTCATTTGGCAGACTAAAATCACATGCAAGATCACCCAGAAATTTGTACTACCAGTACTAGTACTGCGTGTTAGATGAAAAAACACGATCAAGATCGAGAAAAAGATTGTCAACAAGAGACATTACCTGGACTTGCTTAATGAGGGATCCCGAAGATGGGGGCTTGGATAGGGCGATGGCTTTGAGCTTGTATGCGTTAGTCTCGGCGGGGTGCTTGCGCTTCTTCGTACCATGAGCCTCGACGGTTTTGGCCAGAGCCATAGACATCACGTCGGCCGGTGCTCCGGCGTCCATCCAAGAGAGGAAGCTGAGAGAGAAGAGTGAAAGGAGGAATGAGATGAGGGAGAAGCGAAGCGAGTGGGGGTTTTCTTCAAGAGAGGAATCTGAGAGAGAAGAGTGAAATGATGGTTGCTTCGTCCGTCCAACTTACTGCTGGAAAGGAGGGGGTTTTGTGATTTTACCGCTCATTTGGCATTACTGCGGCAGTTCGATCGGGGTAGTCTACCGTCACTCTACTACAGAGTAATTTAGTGCATGGCTGGTGGACCCAGGTGCTGGTTGTCCCACACGTCGGCGAAAGTGAGTAATTTAGTGCATGGCTGGAGGAGGATTCGCACGGTAGAGTGTGTCCATTGTTTTTCTGAAGAAAAAATGATTACAACAAGCGTTTCCACTCTTTCGACGGAGGAGTGCGAAACACGGCAGCCACTTGAACATACACAGTGCTCCTACTACTAGGCATATGCAGTGGTTCATACGTCAGCACTACACAATCTTGTTGCTAGTGTAGTAAGATATGACGATAAAAAATGATGTTGTGCGCATGTCGACTATTCCTATATGTAACATAGGACCACTTTTTCGACTGTCCGGTCGAGAATGAATGGTAAGATCAATGTTAACAGAACTAGGTCCATAGTGCATGGAGAGTACGGTGCTACAGTACTCCACGAAACATGAACCATATGAAGCACGAATAGTGTTAGGTAGGGTGTATGAAGGGTGCATGGGATGGGAGCAAAAATTCCCTTCTCGACCCACTTTTGGGTGTTTGGCAGAGTGCATGAGTCCATACTAGTAGGTTGACAAAAATACACGAAGAGGAAACAACTATATTGAGATGAGAATGCAACCAAACACACCCACACGCTTTGTGCTACAGTGACTGATCTGCACCATCTGAGTTTAATCCAACGGTCATGTTGCGCCGAGACATGGACATGCCCATGAAGAGGGCGCCAAAACACCACCAAAGTACATCTGCTTCTCGAGGCGCATGACGTTGGTGATGCAGGGTGCAACCGCCCGCAGAGCCCGCTCCCGGTCGACGGGAGCCCACTCGTCAAAGACCGCGTCCAATGGCACGAATGGATTTCGGTGATGGAGCCCTGAAAGGATTCGCCCGGCAACGGCGACGGCAGCCCGCAACCCCTCCTTGTCCAGCTCAGCCCCCACCATCGCGCGGAGATGGCTCAGCTCCTCGGAGATATAGGTGAAGAAGGAGACTAGGTCAGGAAGCCGCAACTCGTTGAAGTCGACCGGGTGGTCGAACGGGATTAGCCCGACGGCTGGCATTGTCGCGCTGGCATGACGGTAGGCATCGCACAGCCGCAACACGTGCATGGAAACTTGGTTCACCAAGTGGTTGAGGCGATCCTGGACCTCGTCACGATCGGCCTGCTCGCGCTCCAGCTGGCTCCCTTGACGGCCTATCGTATCTCCCGCTTTCTGCAGCAACGCCGCCGATGCCTCGAGCATCTTTGTGGTGGATGCCTTCCGCTTTTGAAGCTCCGTGAACTCCCGCACATAACGTAGGAGCATGGCACTCCTCTCCTCCTTGAGCTCACGGAGCTCCACGTCCTTGTCCCAGAGCTCTGCATCCTTGGCATGGAGCTCCTGTGTCAAGCGCCTCACCTCGGACTCCGTGATCTGTTGCGCCGCCATGGCACCAGGTAGAAGCAATGGGGAGAGAAAGCAAAGGGGGCAAAATGGCTGAAAGGAAATGCAATCTACGGGAAGGCGGAGGGAGCGGGGAATCTTTTGGATTTCACCACGGTAAAACACCAGTAGACGACTTCTCACATCAGGGAGCAGTGGGTTTGTACAGGCGGAGTCATCTTGACTAATTGCTGTCGCGCCTGCTCCCGTCAATCAAAAAATTAAATATCCTGCCGCGCCTGCTCCCGTCAATCAAAAAATTAAAAATCCTACCGCACCTAAACACCAGAGCAACGCCGTGGTGGATATTTAAATTTACATGCCGGCAAGTAGATAAAAAAGGGGTGAAAAAACAAATGCGGCGGCGGCCTAGCTAATCGATTGAACTAGCCCAACTAGCTAGCCACCGTGCTTCACTGATGTACTCGGCGGGAAAGGTGGTCTTTCGTGATTTGACGACTCATTTACTTGCTTCGGTGCTACGATCGAGGAGGACCCAGAAAACGCGCGGTAGGGCATCCCACGTCAGGAAGAATATATGCGTGCACCACTCGGGAGGACCCCGAAACCACGCGGTAGGGTGTGCCACATCTCGGCACGGAGGAAAATGTGCGTGTAAAAATATACTATATCAGACATAGTACCTATGGTTCGACCTCGGGACCCAGCCAGTTAGTCGAAAACACCCCACTAGCCACACAGCTTCATCATGAAAACATGGCATGGAGGATAGATGTGGTTAGCTCCGTCTCGACCAGCCACAACGTCTCTACTTTCCAAGCTTTTTTTAGTTGTAATAACACCACGGCAAGCTAGCGCCGCTCTTCGTGTGTGCCCGTGCAAAGGTTAGATGATGGAGAGAAGAGAGATTGAGATCGCAGACCTAGGACCCACCAGTAAGTGAGACAACGGTCATGCACGTGTTGACGAGGCACTCCCTATACTCTACTCAACGCAAGTACTGTATAAAACCAAGTTATGGGACAAAGCCAACAACCGTTCATTTTTTCAGGCTATCGACTTACGCTTTGTAGTCCAGGTTGCCAGTTCGAATCTCGTCTTTCAGATTTGTTAGTTTTAGGTCCAAATTTGATTAATGACAAGTGGGACCCCCATGTGTTGTTCTGATATTTCAGTGTAGGATGGTTTTTTGAACAAACACTTTGCACGGTTAGACAAGTAACGACACGAGTTACACGTATTTTGCAAGTTTACGAACAAAAATGACAGCAACATAGAATATCACATCCACCCCGCAGCTTAGATACTATGGTGATACGAGTTTTTACACCATTGGAAGTGAGATCCAATGGCTTGGGAGTAGTCTTTGTAATTATGCGCAATTTCCAAACTCTCCAAAGATTTTTTTTGCAAATAGGACATTCAGGCCTCGTGTGTGTCACTGCATCTTCGATCCAACGGCTCCCCCGTGCTCATATTAGGTGCTCCCCGTAGTTTAATTACACGCTACGGTGATATGAGCATCTAGGTCGTATGCTCAGTGATCAGATGGCACATGCATAGTACTTGTACTTTCTGCGCATTTCCCAAACTCTATCAGTCGTATATTGCGAAAACATCCAAACCTCCTACCGTGGGCCGTTAGATCTCAGTGAACTCGTATCACCATAGAATCTACGGTGCGGGAGCACCTCCTACTCTCCCGTGCGAGAAAACATAAGGTGCTAGCACAGCTTGGATGCTACGGTGATACGAGCTTGGAGGTCGTTTGATCTGAGATCCAATGGCATCTGAGCAGTCTTTGTGCTTGTAAGCAGTGGCCGAACTCTTTTGGGGCTTTTCTGCAAAAAACCATTCAAACCATCAAGGAGGTGTTGGGTCACAAATCCAACGCCTCCGAAGAGCTTGTATCACCAAAGCATCTAAGGTGTGGTAGCACATGATATTCTTACATATAGGAGAATATGATGTCCTCCTTCATCTTAGATGCTACGATGATACGAGCTTCGAGGTCGTTGGATATGGGATCAAAGGGCATCTAAGTAGTTTTTGTACAAATTGTGTGCAATTCTCAAACTCATCAAGGTTTCTTGCAAAAATATTAAGACACATCATGTGAGCTGCTATATCTCAGATCTACAAGCTCCAAGCAACTCGTATCGGCATATAGCATCTAAGGTATGGGGGCACATGATATTCTCCCGGGGAGGAGGGGTGGGGGTGCACAACCAATCAGTGGTTGGGAGGGTGGGGACAAATATAATCTAAACAACCCTAAACAGAGCTCCACAATTTTATCTAAGGTCGAGGGGTTGACCCCCGACAATCATAGCTCCGCCTAAACACAACATTTGTATGTACTGTAGTACTAGACTTAATATTCATGTTTCAGTTTCATGTTCATTTTAAATACTGAACTGAGGACCATGGATGTCTTACATTTTACTCCCTTCGTTCCTAAATATTAGTCTTTTTAGAGGCTTGAAATGGATTGGCACATACAGATGTATATAGGCATATTTTAGAGTCTAGATTCACTCATTTTGCTCCATATGTAGTCACTTGTTGAACTCTCTAAAAGACTAATATTTAGGAATAGAAGGAGTATTTTTGAATTCGTGTCATACATGCATGGTTTGGAAAAATAGATGCACTATACTTATTGGATTGTTGTTGTGTTCGTGCATGTGTGCCTCTGTGTGTGTGTGTGGTCATATGCTTGATACATACAAAGTTTTCTCACCTCCATATTGTTCATCTTTTAAATTTGAATTTGCATTGGAAAACTTACTAGGGATACCATGAAATGTGAAATCCACGTTGAGATCACTATATCACAAACTCACTCTAATTCAACAACTCGTCATAAATCAATTACCACGTTGAGATTAGTATTTGCAAGGAAAATACAGGTATTGTAATACACATCGATTCATTTGGCAATTTAAAAGGTTCCTTTCATATTCTCGAATGGTAGGACCCATCGGCGTAGCAGCCAGACCTTGGCTCGTGTTGATCCTAAAAAATGGGCTCGTGTCCGTCGGTGGCGTGCGTGGTACGCACATTAGGCAACCCCAACCAGTCGAGCCTCAGTGTTTCAAGTTGAAATATCTCGCGGCCAGAATTCCAGCCCTAGGAAATTCCCCTCATGTCCCCGGTCCATAATGACTACCGATGAACAACGGAGGGATGCTTTAGTAACTAGACAACGTTACCTACCGTGCCGAGCACGGTTCAATTCCCTCGGTCGTCGCTCGTCAAGGTCACCCGTCAACTGCATTGCCTAGTACTAATACTACTACACCAGGATGAGCATAGAATTGAGCCCGTTTGTTCGTGCCTAGTACTTGAGTTAATATATCAGGCAATGCACTGGTACGGAGAGATTATCCTTTTACTCTGCATATATAACTTGTCTGAAGTCTAACTAAGCAAAATGTTTGACCAAATCCTTTCTTAAGAAATACAACAGGACAGATGTACGGCTTGAAAATTTATTGCATGATGCACGTTATGATATTGTTTCGAATCATGGATCTTAAATTTCAGAAAATCCAAAAGTGAGCATAAATTCTTGAAACTAAGCATGGTCACGTGATATGGCACAAATATTACTTCATAAGTTTTTTCTTCAATTTGAGACAAGCTGCTTATGACAAGTTGCACAAATGAAGAGCCAAGGTATTTTGGAACAAAGACCTGTCACGTTAAGGCGAACGCTTTCACTATTGAAACCGTGGGTGTTTACGTGCCGCCACGAGTCCCCGCTTCTCATCGGCAAGTGCCGTCCGAGCAAGCGTGTGAGTCGACGGGAGGCGTGCGAGCAGACCACTGTGCTGGCTGTCAGGGAGGCGTGCGAGCAGACCGCTGTGCAGGCTCACAGGAAGGCGAGCCCTTTCACCAGGCTCCGCCGCCCACCATCGTCCCAACTGCTCCCACTTTTAATGTCATCGGCACCGCAATTTAAAATCAACCCCGCACTACCCGGTATCGCTACAATCCTCTCTCTTCCTCTCCGATTCTCCTGTCGTCTACCTCCAACTAGCCTGACCTAAACGTACGCCATGCCGCATCACGATGGTCTACCCTTAGTGTTCCAGTTTCCTGAGGAAGACACCCAGCCGGAGTCTCAAGAACATAAGGCGCTTTGGGACGAGCTTGAACTGGCCTTGCGGGAAGACACCACGCCTGTCCCCACTCCCGTTCCGGCTCCCGTCGCCCCGACTACGCCTGCACCCATCCCCGTGGCATTGATGGGCTGGGAGCCGCACATTGTCGCCGAGCTTGATCCCACGGGGTTCCACGAGGTCCCCTCCGACTTTCACACACCCGTGCACCTGCCAGCGCATGCGCCTCCGCGTCCACTGACGTGCACGCCCGTGCCGGTGCCTATGCACCTGCCAGCGCATGCGCCTGCGCATGCACTGATGTGCACGCCCGTGCCGGTGCCCGTGCACACGAATTTCTCCGCCGCGCCATTGACAGCGCCTGTCCCCATGCGGGTGCCAGTGGCCCCCTCAGCGGCATGGATGGCCACCGTCGACCGCTTCCTTGCACCAACGCCAGTCGCCTCCTCCCGCCAGTTGACTCGCTCCGAAGTCCAGAACATTTTGGCCTTCCTTGAAGCTAGGCCAACATCCAGGAGTACACCAACAACGACGCAAGACGCCGCCGTCGCCGTCGGTCAGTGGCCCGACGACACACAGAGCACGGCAGAGGATCCGCTTCCCACCACGAGACGCCCCCGCCGCCGCCACGTAATCTAAATTTGCCATGAAAAACGTTCGGATTGCCATGCTTAAAATCCGAATGTTTATCATTTCTATTTATTTTATCTCAATCATCGTATAATTTAAAGTCGGAGTCAGACTGAACGAAATGTATGGTTTGATCGATTGAATATTCTGCTAGAGCCGTATCAAATTAAATATAAAACGTCATCAAGCCACATGTTTTCCTTGTCATCCAATGACCTAGACTACTTCAATGTCGAGTGGTCAACATGTTTAGCGTGCAGTTAATTTCATGCCAAAAATAGTGCTAATCACATGACAACACGCAAATAATATCCTAGTAGTTCATATCCGCATGCACTTAATATACTTCCAAATTAACGTGCATTGCACATACACACTGACTAGTGCTGCTAGTACGTGAAACTGGTGCCGTGACTTGTGAACGCGTCCAGACATGGTCAACGGCAACATCGCCCGCGAGTTCTTCATGTTTGTCCGTGCGTCTAAACGCAGAAGGGGAGGAGAGAGAGAGAGCACACATGGAACCCACCAGTAAGTGAAGGCGAATAGTACTAAAAATAATATTACATGTTATCCATTAATTAGGTTGTGGTAATATAAAAACATTATGTGAACAAAGGGGGTACAACAAACATTGCTATTCTACGTATGTTGCCTATTGACGTGCGGCTTGAAGGCTTGGTCGCATGTTCAATCCTCGTCCTTTATTTTTTAATTTGTATATGGGTCCAAATTTGTTTCATGACATGTGGGCCCCTCGGTGTGTAGTTTGTAGCACTTTAATTTGTGGGTTGAAATTTGTTCCATTCCAAGTGGACTATCGGTGTGTAGTTTTGTAGCTTATTTATAATAATTAAAGAGAACAACATAGTTTTTTCAATAATACCATGGTGCGACGTTGAAGGCAAGAAAGGACGTGCGAGAGAGAGATGACCGAGCCAGAGGGAAATCAACTAGGGGAGTTGTGTGGGTTGCAACGGTGTTTGGAGTAGTTGTGGGCCGAATGCTATGAAAATATAATCTAAACCGACCAGAATAAATGCCTACACAAATTAATCCAAGGTTGGAGTGCCCCCCGCAATGTAAATAGCTCCGGCTTTGCGAGGGATGAAGAGGTAGTAGCTTCAATGCGTGGAAGATACGGTGTGAGAAAGCAAGGTCAATCGAGAGACATATAGATAGAGAGATAAAGTGAGTGTGGTTCGACATTCATTGAACAAATATATATGCTCTGGACAGATATTGTCTGATTGAGCTTTTTGGCAAGGGTGAGGGCTGTAAGATAGAGCTTGAGAGATGATCCAGTCACAGATGTGTAGATATATTTTATGTGTGGGAGGAAGCAAGGTCAACCGATCACATAGGGTCGCCGTGCGATCGAAAGAGTGAGAGGGGTTGGAGAGAGTGACCTAGATAGACGTTGTGCGTGAGAGAGTATACAATGTGAATAGGTCGAATTGGGCTCAAACGTGGTGATATATATCGTTTTTGTCCGAGAAAGAGCGAGGTCAATCGAGACATACGGAGAGAGAGAGAGAGAGAGATTGAGTGAGCGTGGCCCACCATGAGGTCGAAAGAGTGGGGGTGGCTTGGATGGACTGACCTAGATAGACAATATGCGTGAGAGAGTATAGAGTGTGTCGGTTGAGTCCCGAACAGGGAGATATATCATTTGTGTGTGAAAGAAAGCGAGATTAAACGATACTCAGATAAAGAGAGCGAGATTGAGAGAGTGTGGCCCGCCGTGCGGAAGAAAGAGTGAGATAGTCTCGAGGGAGTGACCTAGATATACAACGTGCATGCGTGCGCACGAGAGGTTGGGGGCTAGATAGGCAATGCATGTATTTAGCGCGAGAGGGTGAGAGGGAGAGGGGGGAGAGAGAGAGCTCGACATGGGGTGCAATGGCGGGTGTGTGAGGTAAATACATTTGGTAACAGAGTGGAAAAAGGGGTTGTGTAGTTGAGAGACTTAGAGATCGAAACATGGAGAGAAAGAATGAACGTGTGTTGGAAACCGATAGCTTCCTAAGGTGGTTAGGAGAGGAAGATTGACCGATAC